>NW_025091288.1:18561-599959 GCF_018340605.1 Aspergillus pseudoviridinutans | reverse complement strand
CGATGTCCCTGTCGATGTCCCTGTCGATGTCCCTCTCTTGTCGTTGTCCTGTCGTTGTCTCCATGACGGTCGGGGTCGTCGTCTGCGTTAGGCTTGCCGGTATCTGCAAGTAATAACCGTGATAATTAGTATGGTATTTGAAGAGCAAGGTGCTAGATACCTGGAGCTAAAGACTGCATGAAAAGAGGATCTTACTCAGCTATGCCCGTCATGCCATGCCCCTCTCCGTCTCAAGCAAATTGCTCCCATGACAATAGTCGGTTGATGTGCGTGCTGCACCAAGCTTATGAAGTCGTACCGGCTTGCTGAAAGCTATTTTATCTTTCCGACTCCACGCAATGCGGATTTGTTCTCAACGTCTCAGGATATAGTTTGCCTGAATCCTCATCAACGACGTCGATATTGTCAAAGTCTGGAGAATTAGGGTACACAAGTCCTTCATCACCGACGTCGGCTTCAACAACGTCTCGGGAAATAGAGTACCCATGACTCTCATCATTGACATTGGCATTATTGACGTCTCAGATTGTGGACATGATCCTTCATCACCGACGCTGTGATCGGGGGTCGAGTCCGGGGACCAGATTGGCCCCGAATTACTCGCCCTTGAATGGTGGCATGTCGACGCCGCGCGTCTGTTAGCCCGAGCGCACTGTGTGCTTGCCCTTCCCATTCGCTCACGCAGAAGGCCATTGAGCAATTACTGCCACGTAGGCGTCTTCTGGTAAGAGCCGGAGTTGGAATAAAGGTATCCGCCATTATTCGCAAGCTCCGAATCCAGTCACTCTTGTCAGAAGACCGGATTTGACAATTGGCCCAGTTTCTACCTCGCCGGAGTTGTCACCAATGCCAAAGGGATTTGGAACATTTCGTTCTTATCTCCAATGTCACTGTAATCGACATTGAGTTCGGGGACCAGATTGGCCTCGGATTTCTCGCTGTCGTTGCATGGTGGCACAGAGACAGGTGCTTCTTCTGAAGCATTGACTGTCTCAGCATGAGTTCTCCCAGCTTTGCCTTTACCATACTGCTCTTGCAGATTGGTGTGTGCCATGGACAACAACCATTTCTGCTAAGAACCGGGGCTGGAACAAGCATCCGCTCGTTCTCAAGCACCCATCAAGAATCAGATGAGTCATTACAACTTCACCTTAATTCTCATCGCCGTCATTGGGATTTGGACATGTTCCATCACCAACATTCGGCGTCGACTTCGGGTTATGTGACCATTACGGCCTCATCTCCCCCGATGCCGTTGAATGGTGGCACAGAGACAGGTGCTTCTTCTGAAGCATTGACTGCCTCAGCATGAGTTCTCTCAGCTTTGCCTCTACCATTCTGCTCTTGCAACGAATAACACCAACGATTGCTGCAAGGAGCGGGAGGGGATCAAGCTGACCCTTGTCCCTGAGCTCAAATGCCAGAGACGCTTCGTAGAAGCAGTCTTGCCGTATGGCGTGGCCTTCCCTTAGATGCTACTGAGTCATGCACTCTTTGCTTCGTAAGAGGTGGAACGAGGTCCTCAATGTCCTGAATTCCAATGCCAGAGACACTTTGTAAAAGTACTCTTGCCTTGTGGCATGGCCTTAGATGCTACTGAGTCGTGAACTTTTCGCTTCATAAGAGGTGTGTTGAAACAAGGTGCTCCTTGTCCTGAGCTCTGATGCCAGAGACGCTTCGTGGAAGCAGTCTTGCCGTATGGCGTGGCCTTCCCTCAGATGCTACTGAGTCATGGACTTGTCGCTTCTTGAGAGGTAAAAGGGAGCAAGGTTCTGCTTGTCGTTGAGCTCGAATGCCACAGACGCTCGTTAGAGGGTACTATTGCCTCGTGGCATGGCATGCTCTCGAAGGTTGACAAGTTCTAAACTCGTAGTGTTCGGAGAGCGGGGTTGGAGTATAGCTTCACTCGCCCTCGAGCTCGGGGTGCCAGAACGGCCTCGTAGAGGCTACCCTTGGCGATGTAGAAATGCCTCGTGGAGACTGTCTCTCGCCGTCCGAGGCGACGGAGGGAAGGGGAACTTACTTACCTACTTACCGATGCTCCGACGGTATTCGGTATCGAGATGATTGGCTGAAACGATACCGAGATTGTTTGAAATATTTAAAACGATATCCGATTGTATGGCCCTCTACAAACGCGTCTTAGCCGACTGTCACCCAGCGGCAGCGAGTCACGAGAAACGACACTACTCACCTGTTGTGAATCGAATATTAGGAACAGGATTTGCACGCCTCTTGCTCATAGTACCTCGTATTAGTCGAATGTGAGTCGATCAAGCGTTTAACTACTTGGCCGTCCTGGTTTGAACGTCCATAAGTCACCTGGTCCAAGGAGTAGTTTCAATCAGCCTTCTTTTTAAGGGTAAGTAGCAACTGGGTAAGTAGCAACTCAAGTGGTGAACGCATACCTCGCACTTTGTCTTCTTTGTCTATGATGTGTTTTAAGTGAGGGGATGGATGGCCGTTGTTTACTGACCCTTTCTATTGTGGTAAAACTCCTTTCACCAAATTCTGATGAGAGTTAACGAGCTGATGCTTTGTTACTGGAAGGATGGAGTCCTTACAAACAGACAAATGCTCGCTCACCTTGAAATCAAAGAAATTCGAGGGATGGCTTCGCAGTCAAGCGCGGTGACTGGTGAAGGTGGCTAAGATGAAGACGAAGAAGGCGAGATGATAGAGATGACAGAAGAGATAGTGCTAGAGATGAAGAAGGAGATGAAGAAGGAGATGAAGAAGGAGATGAAGAAGGAGATGAAGAAGGAGATGAAGAAGGAGATGAAAGTAAAAGTGAAAGTGAAGACAAACAGAAAGAGGAAGATGAAAAGAAAGAAGAGGAAAATGAAGAGGCAATATTGACAAGTTTACTCTTCCTCAGCACACGCAACAATATATGGTAGAATCTCCAACTATACCTAGCAACATTCAAACTCAGTGAAGTGCACAGTCTTGATAAATATAATTACTTATAGATAGCCTCTACCCATACTCTTCAAATTAACTGAGTACTATCTTAGTAAAAACGACTCTCTAAATGTACAACTATCACTGTCCTGTCTTGACCAGTGTATAGCACGGTGGTGTATGAAAGCTGAAGGCATAATCTGATATAGGCGTGTCCTATGGCCTTGGTGGCAATCATCCTCTCATGAACAGACCTCTAGTGAAGATCAGTGATTTCGATCATCTATCCACTCTTAAGAACCTAAAGGCCTGCTATATCGTATTCACTGGTATATGGAGACTCAGTCAAGGGCAGATACCTCGACGTGACCAAGGCCCAGTTCCTGCGCGATATTGCCAAAGCTGCGTATCCGGGTACAGACAAGAAACTCAGTGCCAATATGCTCAATGACCTTCTCTCCAAGCGTGGTGCCAATGCGGGCAACACAAGCAGCGTCTTTTATGCAGCGTATGTATTCTTCGAAAAGCTGCGAATCAGAGATAATAAGCCAAAAACCAAATTTCGAGAAGAAATGGAAGTTGTCTGGGGGCATGAGGGTGGCTTTGATTGCGTGACAGCAACCCACAATGGAGTCTGGGTTACTAAAGGAGAAAGGCCATATGTTGACAAATATGGCATGTTGAGAATTGACCGAGTTCGATAGGGAGATGGCTGATTACTGTGTATATACTGAAATTACTACCGCTGATACTAGTACATAGAAATTTGGCTTCCAGTACTTGGCTCATTCATGCGTCATCTACTTATAGCAAACATAGCTACTCGCCGATGACCCTCCTTAGGTTAATGAGTTCCTGGATGAGGAGGACGTGGTGCATATCGACTAAGGCTCTCCAGCGTAATGGATCTAAGCGGGAACAAGATTCATGAATCCGAGGGCTTCGGCCGCATAATCACGTAATTCCTCGACATTGAAGTAAAGATGTCGTTGCCATTACGCCCTGGCACCAGCGCTGGCCCAAAAAGGTCACCTCTTCTGATCCAGAGGTTGTTGGGAGTTGCAGGACGCGGGAATATATAGTCTGCACAAGAGTTAATAAGCATGTGAAACATAATCATATATCTTGGACATACCTCGCTCTGTTGTAGTGTCGGCATCCCATTGCTGTCTCTGACGAAGAGTTCAACAGTCCCCGAGACGCGACCTTCAGAACATTGACCAGCCCCGTGCCAATGGTTTGAGCGTATTGACGAAGTTCTGCCCCCTTTACAGCCTATTCAGCTTGCGAACGGTTTCCGCCACGTCAGCCTTCGCCTCCTGGAAAGCCCTTATCGGCGGCCTCCAAGCGGACTTGGAGGCCGCGGATCTCCTCCTCCAGCTGGTGAATCCCYCCCCCMCCCCCCCCCCAACCCAAAAAAGGAAAAAGAAAAGAAAAACAACTCAAGGCAAATCTTCAGGCTCTTTAAAAAAGAGCCGATGCTCTGCAGAGACTCTCTTGACTGCCTGATCGGCATCGCGCCATGCCTTGTCTGCCTCAGCCCATGCCCTCTCTGCCTCCTCCCAGGCTGCTTTAGCCTCTCTTCTGGTGCGCTGCCTCCCGCTCCTGCTTTGCTACGGCCCACTCACCATCCAACTCAATGACACGGAGTTTCTGGGCCTCCGTCAAGTTGGACCGCGGCTTCGGCACCCCCCAGCCCTCTCCGCAAATCGTCTGGCAAGGCTTCCAGATTTTGCCCAAGGCCCTCAATCTAGTAGATAATATCAATTAGTTATTGATATATACATGTGCGCATAGACAATATAGACTTACAGTGCGGCCGAGCTTCTGGCGCTCATCGCGCCTTGCGTTCTCCTCTGCCTCATTCTTCCTCTTCTTAGAGGGCTAGAACTAAGATTAATCACGTGAGCTGTATAGTATATTGGGAATATCCACAGGACCAGAGAGAGCTGGGGGGCCAGCAGGAACGGGAGGAGGCGGCGGCGGCGGCAGCAGCCCGGTTGCTGTTGTTGTTGCTGTTGCTGGGCAAATCTCGTCCTGCAGCTCTCTTTTCGAGCTCTTGCAGCAACTCCTCTTTTCGGAGGGCCTGGCTATCGGTCAGGGTATCCCCCTGGCCAGGCCCCCCGATTTCGTCGTCGTCAAGGACGACCCAGTAACCGGCGCGGAGCTAATAATAACCTTATAGTTAGTACTATCTTAAGATATATAGTGCATATAGGACAGAGTACAAAGTACGTATCCGCACATCTGCATACGTGTATATATGCATTAGCACTTGTACAGAACTTACCTCTTGGAGGTATTCCTCCTTAACTTGCCGCACGAGCTCGGGCGGAATACGTTCTGGAAGTTGGTGAGAGACAGAGTACGACGTAGTAAAGCATCACAAGAGAGGCATTGAAGCAGAAGCTGAGAAGAAGTTGAGAGAGAAGTTGGAGAAGAACAGGGGAGATTGCGATGTTAAGTAGCCGAGGCTTTTATCATCAGTGAATGGACGCAGTATCTTGAATCCCTGGAACAGAATCTGGAATCGAATCCAGTGAATGGCATCCAACAGGAGTGAAGGTCTCTATAGAAATGAGCTGGCTTAGTGAATACTACAGTCTAATGCCAAAGATGGTAGCTATACAAGACATCCATTCAGTGATGATATCATTCATTATGTATGATGACCTGGAACGCTCGAGTTGATATTGGTAAGAAGGCATTCAAGAGTCAGGCGAAACAAAGTCAAGAATGCATGGGCCCTTGCCTCCGCCGCAAAGGCTGACATTGTGAACGACATGACAACAATTCTCCTGCTGCTTGTAATGCCGCTGCAGCTTTCAATGAAGCTGGCGCCGCTGTCATCGCCACTGTCATCGCCGCGAGTGAGAAGACGCAGTCACGCCTTCTGTTTCAATCCCCAATCGAAAACTCGATACGATCCGGAGACTGTTGATGGTTTACGAGCAGCATTCAAGGATCCAACAGCATCGGCTGAGACCGGAAAGGGCAAGAGAGAGCACGGGGACCAGCAGTACCGGCTCCTACAGCAACGGACGAAGAGAGGCCAGCTGCCGACTCCTCGAACGAGTCTCCAATGACCGTATGTCATAATCGTAGTGTACCAGAGGAAGGATTGGATTTATAATTTGTTGGAAACTACCTGCAACATGGTGAAAGTCAAGGAACTTGGAGACAAGAGGCCACCTCACATGATATCGTTGCGTCTAGCAAAGCCGACAGCTGAAATGGACGATGCGTGGTCCCGCTGATTTTCCTGGCAGACACTTCGAATACAAAGGCCGCCATATCACTTCAATGTATTATTCACCGTCATCTATTGAAGGGATTCATGTCTTCTTTCACACCGAATCGGTGGGAAACTTGGGGGAGAAATTAACATCATCGACCGAGACCCATCGGGGCCGAGTTGGCCAGACAAATGCCATGGCGCCTGCTAGAATGGCACTATGAGTGCGGCCATGAGGAGAGCCATGATCGTCCTTCAACCACATAACTTCACCTACAGATTCAGGGTCAACATCTCATGTAGCTGGTTTCAGATCCGAAGAGATCACATGGATCCTTGATCGAAGCAAGAGAGCAAGAAAAAAGATGGGTTTGAAAGAGATCCGGAGAAAGGGGTGAGGTGCATTTCTCATTCTCTTGTGGCTGGGGCCGCTGTTGACAAGGATTAAGGCCACGACGGAGGAGGAGGAGGTTAACTTCTTCTTTACCGGACCGAGCTTGATATCAACACAGCAGACGGTTGGCAGTCACATATTTCCTTCTTATGTTGATCTCCCCTTCGCTTTATCATGTGCTGAGTATGTAATATGCCACCTCGTTTCCGGACCTGACAATAATCCCGCCAGTGGGATCATTCCGAGAGAGGCGACTGTGATCTGAATGTAGTCAACATCTGTAGCTATCGTTTGATAGTATTCTGCTTTTTCGTATGATTGCCAAATAAAAATGTTTGTATGAAGGAGCAAAGAGCTTTTGTTACAGGTATATAATTGGTGTTGACATCCACACAGACAAACAGACCACATGATTAATAATGACCTAACTTGTAATGAGTCAAGATATGATTTATTAATAGATGGCAGCAATATAAAGCGCTGGCTCTTTGGATCGTGAACATTGTGTTAGTGGATTTTCATGTCCCATTTCCCAGCTGCCAGTCATGTAGGTCAACTGCTTAGCCACAGTAGCCACAGCCTACTTGAAATACTCTTTTGAAAGAACAAGGGGCGGTGCATGATATACAACCCAATCTTAGAGTTGATTTCCCCTCTTATTGTCGCTGTTACATCCTAGATAACGCCCGTGTCATAGCCTCTGCACCGCCTCGTAATCCACGTATTGACTGGGACGGAGCCCCTGAATTTCACCAAGTTTCGCGCTGAGCCGTGGCTCCTTCCATCATTTGTCAGACGGCTCCGCCATTGAGACTTGAGATTGCGAAACGGCAGTCCTTGTATATAAGACCATCTTACCTGTGCCTCGTCCTTTCATTCTCCTTGTTGTACTTGCAAGATCTCATCCATCGAAGACAAATTACTCAGTATCTTAGTCTTATCACAATGTCTGATTCATACAACCACCACTACAATCAATATGGTGCCCCACAGCAAGGCCATGGCCAGCCCAGCGACGGATACTACGGAGGTCAACATAACTACAACTACCCTCCTCCACAAGGCCAGTACGGGCAGCCTCCACAACAACATGGGTACTACCCACCTGAAGTAAGTATTCTCTTTTGATCGAATCGTGTTTCTGAAGCTTTTTACACGGTCAATGATTGGTTTGTCGCGCCGTTACTTGAGGGCACCTTCAATAGCTGACTTGCCTGATTTGATAGCCTTCCTACGACCAGCAACAGCACCATCCTCAATATTCCGGACCTCCCCCTTCATACGATCAACAAGGCTACGCGCCTCAACATGGCACTCCTCACCAGCAGGGCGGGTATCCAGTTGATCAGAACTACGGGCAAGGCGCGCCCGTGAACTATCCGCCCCAGGACCGTGGTCACTCTCCGTATCCCCCACAGCAGCAACAACACAATCCCCAAGGCGCAAGCGCTTCTTACTATGGCGCTCCTCACCCGGAACAACCCTACCAAGGGGCGCATGGTCCTGCTCCCGTCGGACAGGAGGGCGAAAGGGGCCTAGGCTCGACCTTGGTTGGAGGAGCTGCTGGTGGGATTATAGGCAAGAAGCTCGGCGGTGGACTTCTAGGCGCTGCAGGAGGAGCACTAGCAGGCGCTGCTGCAATGAACATGGCTAGTAAGATGTAAGGCTCAGCACTTACTTTTAATGATTGTGATAAAGACTCTAACTATTTCGAATAGGTCCAAGAAGCATAAGAAGCATAAGGAGAAGAAACACAAGCACCACAGGCGTGGATCCAGTTCTAGTTCTTCCAGCTCGAGCAGCTCAAGCTCCTCTGACTAGTTCCTCTGGTCACCCAAACGCAAGTTCATTTTTGATCTTTGCCAACCTTGTTCGCTGCAAGTTTAGCTACGACAGTTACGATGATATCCTGTTGTGCTCTATATGAATGGTGTTCCCTGGCGTTTCTGTATTCTTACATCCGGATGGTTGATAGAATGTTGACAACTTATCGTTCATCAGAAATGTATATTATCTTTGGTCTACCTCCGTAATCTGCTCGAGAAGCTGTTGGTCTCGACCAGCTCTTACAAAAAGTCCTTTCTCCCCAGAGTGATAAACATCGAGAATGCTCAGCGTACCAAGCATTCTCGTTGTCGCCACATCATAACGCCTGGACCGACTCGGTCCCGCTTCGGTAACTACAGCCTATTCCTGTGGAGCGGCAGTAAAAGCGTCCCATTAAAGGGTCTAAAACGAGCGACGTCAATGGCTTTGTTGGCGGTAGAATCGGGAAATGTTCCAGAAGTGAGCTTGGAAGCTCCGAAGAAAAGTCGTGTGGCAAATCTGGAAGTTTATCTACGCTGTATGGTTGTAATCACTGGGTAATCCCAGGACTGGCTACCACTGTTCATTATTGCGTCTCTTTCATTTTGGATGTAGGATTACTAAGTCAAGACGTAATAAATGTGTAGGAGTGGTGGCGAGTGAACAGCTGACTGGTACTTATGCTCTGACTGCGACATGGCCGGATGACATGATACAAACTGATTGGATACGATGAGTTTTATTATCGGGAGATTTGCGAATGAATCATGCTACAGATAGTCATGATGCCGAGGAACTGGGCGACATCCTCGATGTCGAGGTTGACTGTGATTTAGGAGATACAAGGGTTTACTTCGGAAAAAAGGCCTTGGGCTCTCCATGCTTGACGAGCAAGGGCGAGATCCAACCGGAAAAATTCATGGAACGGGCAACGGGGGAAGTAGAAAAACTCCCCAAAAATCATAACAAAACGGGACAAACAAAATGAGACAAAAAAATTTTGGGAAAAAAGTTTGAATAGACTACTGAAATCTACCGAAGTTCGAAATGCCATATTATTATCGAAAAAACCAATAAATTCGAGGTTAAAGTTTTTTGACCCACCGGCTTGCCACCTCCTCCGGCTTTTTTCGCGGGGGATAAGGCAGGATCAGGGCTCTCAGTCCGGAGATTCTGATAGCGATAACGAGGCGCCGTGAAAAGGATCGCTGGACCCCAGTACAAGAATATAGCGAATTCCGATACTCGATAAGCAACGATAAGGGATAAGGATGGATTTTTGATTTCCGAAGTACGTAGTATCTTCGGTGGTTCATTGGTGTCGACTAATTAATTTTCAGGACCATCTGCAATGCACCCATGCTTTTTCGGAGGTGGAAATAGGAGACCACCTAAACCATAAAGTTCAACCTAGGAGCAGCCAGCCTGATAAATTAGTCGAGAGGTTTTACTATGCTATGCTACATGCCAGATAACAAATTAAGCGGTGAGATGCGTCCCTTTCCTAGTCAGGGAAGAATGGCGGTGATGCTCATCCATGCCTCCTGTAAGCCATCGTTTCAGAGGGTGGGAAATGAACGAGTAGTAAGCTGCTTCATATGAAGCTGAGCCCCGGAGTATCCCTGAATACGTACGGAGTACTCTTCTCTCTTTTGTGCTTGTCCCCTTGGCTTGTAATCTCGGTTGCATTTTGACTTTCTGCCTTTTGTTGATAAGGGGGTTTTCCCCTTTTTCATACATTTTCCTCCATGATCCTCTTAATGAAGGCAATGCGAAGAATTATACTAGCGTAGAATGTTGATCGAGCAGATAGTTCAGCAATATCATGATAATTCAAGCTTGCGTTCCTTTAATTTTCCAGTTCTACCGCCTTGTTATCGCAGACGTTCGCTTATCGTTATCTAATCAGAAAGCCATAGCTTGGAAGGAGTATCTACGGAGTACAACACCTCTAGAGTATCGGCTTAGCCATCATCTTACTCTGCGGGAATGACCGGCAAGAGCGGATAAAGCGATCGAATGGAGAAGGCTTTCCCAACTCTAAAAATAATCTTTGTTCGTCGTCACTCCCAGACTTCCACATGTTTTGGTACGAAGACCGAGCCCATAGGCTAAGTAAGAACTGGGCTGCGCCACCAAGTCAAGCTGCAGTAGAGAATCTTTGTGGCGACAGAAATAGCCCCAGCAACATATGCAGCCCCAACACTTTCACGGAGACTAGTCAACTGCAGTGGACACAGGACTATCCAAATGGATGATTTACTGTTGCATCCCCGGATTCACACCTGTCAGGGACTAGACTTCTAGCCCAACAGCGCAAATGCTGATCAAGGGATGCGCAACATCCGGTTTTTCTGTGTATGCAATGCTCATTACTGTCCATCCTCATATTCAAGCCTCTGTTAGCCTGCTCAACTCGTTGTCAATTAAAGAATGGTAAATGTTCTTTATTTGGTTTCTGCCCGGGTGTTTGTGCAAGTGTTGTACATAGATTCCATCAGCCTTGTAATAATCTTTTTCATTAGAAAAGAAAGGGGCTACAGGCTGTTGCTCAATCTTCAAACTATGATTGGCCGGAAGTACCTCCATATTTCATAATTATTCGATACATTCATTATTGAAGTTGCCTCCTTTCAGTCCACTAATCTTATCGATTTCCAATTATCACACTACTGAAAGATCAATAGAACTTGAGCGAAGATTTTTCCATCGGCGTCGAATTAAAAAATGTAAACCTTGAAAAGGAACTTTCAGTATTCGGTTTGTCCGATCCAAATTCCTCATCTGAGTGAGCCAAAAAGAAAACAGGAAAAAGTTCCAGTCAAAAATCATTCCATCAACTGGGTTCCTCTCCCTGTCGCCATCATGGTGGGTTGCTGGCCAATCAGCAGCGGCTAGATTAGCCCGAAGAAGACACGGACCCTATCGGGTTGGTTGCTTCGACAGCCAGAGCGACTAGTGCAAATGCGGTCTTAGCGCGGGACAACGATGAAAAAATTTTTATCTGCAATTTTTTTTCTCGCTGCGCTGTAAGGTTGGGCGGCAAAAAAAAGAGGCCACAAACCGATAAATATCATCCCTCCCCATCCTCCTATTCCCCCTCTTCCTTCTCACTCTGTCTCCCTCCTCATCCTTTCTTCTTCTGAAAAGAGGTCTAGTCCTCTCTTTACTTTTCATTTTCCTTTTTGTCTTCTGCATAGACAAAAGCATAGATTTTATCTAGAGCGTCTCTTGCGTCGTCCTATTACACAGACGCAGTTTTCGTGGGCCGCCACCTCTTGATTGAGATACCCTAATAGAACGCCTTTCGCCCGTTCTTACTTTTTTCCTCATCACTTAATTCTTTTCAACCTTTTTCGTCTTCACGATTTCGTCCAAAATGCCTGCTGTTGATGTTTCTTCCGTTCCTGCCGTCTCTGGCAAGGAGACTGCCCAGGCTGTCGCCGTTCTCGAGGACTTGATCAAGAACCTCAACATCTCGACAAGCGCTGACGAGGTTCACGCTGCCACTGGCAACCTCGCCACCTACTTCAGCGGTCCTATCCCTGAACAGACTCTGCCTCTCAAGTAAGTTCGACCGCATGATTGCGAAAATAACTGCATGTACTAACGTTGGCTTAACTCAGGGCTGTCGATGCATTCCAGAAGCAGCTCAACAACAAGAAGGATGCTACTGCCCGTGAGCGTGCTTGCGAGGCCATCCGCGCTATCGCCTCCCACCAGACCATCGCTCCCGGTGTTGAGCCCCACCTCGTCTCTCTCCTCGGTTCCGTCCTCGCTGCTGCTGGTGACAAGATGGCTGCCGTTCAGAAGGCTGCTCAGGCTGCCGCCCTCGCCATCGTGCAGGGTATCAACGCCAACGCTGTCAAGGCTGTTGTGCCGGTCATTCTGAACTCCCTCCAGAACGCCCAGAAGTGGCAGGAGAAGATGTGCGCTCTCGACTGCCTCAACTGCCTTGTCGAGTCCGCTCCTGCTCAGCTCTCCTTCCGTGTGCCTGAACTGATCCCCGCTGTCTCCGAGGCCATGTGGGACACCAAGGCCGATATCAAGAAGGCTGCCTACTCCACCATGGAGAAGGTTTGCGGTCTGATCGTCAACAAGGATATTGAGCGCTTCATTCCCGAGCTCATCAAGTGTATCGCCAAGCCCGAGAACGTTCCCGAGACTGTTCACTTGCTCGGTGCCACCACTTTCGTTTCCGATGTCACTGGCCCTACCCTCGCCATTATGGTCCCTCTGCTTGACCGTGGTCTCGTTGAGCGCGAGACTGCCATCAAGCGTAAGTCCGCCGTCATTGTCGACAACATGTGTAAGCTCGTGGACGACCCCCAGATTGTCGCTCCCTTCTTGCCCAAGTTGATGCCCCGTCTCGAGAAGAACTACGACACTCTGGCCGATCCTGAGGCCCGTGAGAAGACCAAGCAGGCCTTGGACACCCTCGTCCGTGTTGGTGATGTCAAGGATGGCAAGATCCCCGAGATCTCGACTGCCGGTGACGTTGAGACCGTTGCTGGTATCCTGAAGGATATCCTCTCCCCCAAGTTCAAGGCCCAGATCGAGAAGTCTGAGCCCATCATCAACTATGTCGGTGCCATCGCTGGTCAGCTCGTTGACGAGAAGGACGCCGAGGTCACCAGCTGGACCCAGAACGCTCTTCCCTACATCACCGCCATTGTTGGCGAGGAGGAAGCCAAGACCATTGCTGAGACTCTGCGGAAGCGTGCTTCTCCTGGCGCTGCCGAGGCTGATGCCGTTCTGTCCGACGAGGAGGAGGGTGAAGATCTCTGCAACTGCACCTTCTCTCTTGCCTATGGTGCCAAGATCCTGCTGAACCAGACCTCTCTCCGCCTGAAGCGTGGTCAGCGTTACGGTCTTCTCGGACCTAACGGTACCGGTAAGACCACTCTGATGCGTGCCATCAACAACGAGCAGCTTGAAGGTTTCCCCAAGAAGGACGAGGTCAAGACTGTCTACGTTGAGCACGACTTGGATGCCGCCGACACTGAGCAGACCGTCATTGGCTGGACCATGAAGAAGCTCCGTGAGGTCGGCATCGACATCGCCCAGCCCGAGGTCGAAGCCAAGCTCGAGGAGTTCGGTTTCCTGCGTGAGCAGTTTGAAGGCCCCATCACCTCTCTGTCTGGTGGTTGGAAGATGAAGCTGGCTCTTGCCCGTGCCGTGTTCGAGAACCCCGACATTCTGCTCCTTGACGAGCCTACCAACCACTTGGACGTCAAGAACGTTGCCTGGTTGGAGAACTACCTTTGCACTTCTCCTTGCACTTCCATCATCGTCTCCCACGACAGCAAGTTCTTGGACAATGTCATCCAGCACGTCGTCCACTACGAGCGCTTCAAGCTCAAGCGTTACCGCGGTAACCTGAGCGAGTTCGTCAAGAAGGTTCCCAGCGCCCGTTCCTACTACGAGCTCAGCGCCTCCGACATGGAGTTCAAGTTCCCCGAGCCTGGTTTCCTCGAGGGTGTCAAGACCAAGGCCAAGGCCATCATCCGTGTCAGCAACATGTCCTTCCAGTACCCCGGAACGCCCAAGCCCCAGCTCACCGACATCAGCTTCCAAGTCTCTCTGGGCTCTCGTATTGCCGTCATCGGTCCCAACGGTGCTGGTAAATCCACCCTCGTCAACGTCCTGACTGGTGAGCTCATCCCCACCGGCGGTGATGTCTACCAGCACGAGAACATCCGTATCGCCTACATCAAGCAGCATGCTTTCGCTCACATCGATCACCACCTCGACAAGACTCCCTCTGAGTACATTCAGTGGCGTTTCCAGACCGGTGAGGACCGTGAGACCATGGACCGCGCCAACAAGATCGTCACCGAAGATGATGAGAAGGCTATGGACAAGATCTACAAGATCGATGGTACCCACCGTCGTGTCATCGGTATCCACGCTCGTCGTAAGTTCAAGAACAGCTACGAGTACGAGTGCTCGTTCGCTCTGGGTGAGAACATCGGCATGAAGAGCGAGAAGTGGACTCCTATGATGAGCAATGACAACGCCTGGATTCCTCGTAGCGAGATTATCCAGTCCCACGCCAAGATGGTTGCCGAGGTTGACCAGAAGGAGGCCCTCGCCAGCGGTCAGTTCCGCCCTCTGGTCCGCAAGGAGATTGAGGCCCACTGCGCCAACTTCGGTCTCGATGCCGAACTGGTTTCCCACTCCCGTATGCGCGGTCTCTCCGGTGGTCAGCGTGTCAAGGTCGTCCTCGCCGCCTGCTCGTGGCAGCGTCCTCACGTCATCGTCCTCGACGAGCCCACCAACTACCTCGACCGTGACTCTCTGGGTGCCCTGTCCAAGGCTCTCAAGTCTTTCGAGGGTGGTGTCGTTATCATTACCCACTCCCGCGAGTTCACTGAGAACCTGACCGAGGAAGTCTGGGCTGTCATGGACGGCAAGATGACTCCTTCGGGCCACAACTGGGTTCAGGGTCAAGGATCCGGTCCTCGTCTGACTGAAAAGGACGGTCCCGAAGAGGTAATCGATGCTATGGGCAACAAGAGTGTTGTCGAGAAGAAGAAGAAGCTCACATCGAGCGAGCTTAGGAAGAAAAAGAAGGAGAGAATGGCTCGTCGCAAGCGCGGAGAAGAGGTTTTCTCTGATGAGGATGATATTTAGAGGGTTTCCTGCTGAGAAAAAAGGAAAGGGTCTATTGCTCTGGCTTAATATTGGCGAGTTGCAAGTTTTGTCATGCTTATAGACGTTATGATAGTATGAATTTCATTGCACAATTCTTGGACATGATTTTGAAGCCATACGAAACACCTTAAGAGAGTGTAGTCCTCGTAGACACAGGCGGTTGGTTTTCCGCTCGACTAAGCCGCTTTAGGCTTAGCCCCTTGTACCCCTTTATATGCAAGGCTCACATCTGGAAATTTTCGAAACCAGTTCAACACGCAACATCAAGCCTCACGTCGACGATTAAATTTCAATATTTCAGTATATCCTACGGAAATAGTTCAAGGCGTGTGTGTGTGAAAGTAAGCTAATAGAAACGGCCATATATATCTAACTCTCCCGGACAATACCTAAATGAAAATAAGCAATATATCTTTACGGAGTATCAGAAGCAGCAATAAAATGGGAAAAGTGGGACTTATGCATCATACTTGCCGCGAGTGAAGAAGTAGAGATTAAGTCTCTTGCTGATTGTCTTTGCTGAAAAGCTCACGCGCACCTTGCTTCCAAAACGATTCTCGCGAGTTCGTCACCAAAAAGCTAGKTTCCGCTCAGAACTGTGGCAGAAATCGTTTGACAACCCGAATCTGACATTTGATATTTGCGTACACGCCAAACCGA
Source organism: Aspergillus pseudoviridinutans (assembly GCF_018340605.1). Taxonomy (NCBI): domain Eukaryota; kingdom Fungi; phylum Ascomycota; class Eurotiomycetes; order Eurotiales; family Aspergillaceae; genus Aspergillus; species Aspergillus pseudoviridinutans. The sequence goes on along the minus strand of NW_025091288.1, from coordinate 584,303 downwards.
AGTTTCATCTTCAACATGATATTGGATAATGGTGATAATGGACAACATATCTGGTCCGTATTTGTGATCACTATGGCGAAGTTCTCCCTCAAGTCCCGCCATCATTGAAAGTCAAAAGACACTGCTGGGACTCCTGATGAATGAGAGAAGCCGCCTCCAAACATGCGGTTTAAAGCCTGCATCATAATCCGCACAGATCGATGCTTATGCAGCTATGCCCAGCAGGAAAGCTCTCTGTTCCTGAATAGTCGTTCGCGAGGGTCTGCAGACTCATGAAAGCAAAGGTCTTGCAGGGACCCGAAACAGGAAGATGTATTTCAGGCATATCAAGCGTGAGCAATAGGTCCTTCCAGGGCCACTGAATTCATTTTTCTGGCTTGTCCCAGGAAGTTGTGACGATGACAGAAAATCTGTTCACCCGAGACAGTGGATTCGTTCCGGCAGCAACGAGACAAAAAGGCGGTTTTGGCTGCCATGAAGTCTTGTATGAGCATAACCGCGCAGATAGGCAGTTTTGTCTAAGCCGAAGTGCTCTCGTCAATTCATATTATGGTCCGACGGCATAAGTCTTATCATACAGTAAGGATGTCCTCCCAGTCATCCTTAACATCTTTATGAATTGGCTCAGCTCGTTGATATATTCTTACAGGGTGTTGACTGTCTCAGGGAAGAAAGTACAGGTCCATGCAAAAGCCTTCGAGCCAAGCAAGCATCTTGCCGAGCACTGAGTCTCCGATTGCTCTAGCATCATATGCTCTAATGAACCCGTTGTCATAATAATCTGACGACTACTCAACATTCTCAACAACGGGAAACCCAGCCTTCTCCTTCAAAAAGCGCACCGCATCATCGATTTCGTCCGGCACTTTGTACCAGTGTCCAAACTCCTCATATGCTTTCCATGTCACATCCATCCCAAACCCATCAGATAGGATGGACGCCATTCGTCGTCCCAAGTCTACCGACACCCTGGGGTCTGCAGACCCATGACCCAGGAATACCGGTGTTTTCAAGTGAGACACAGGTACCGCGTCCTCCGAGCCATCGGCATCAGACTGAATGGGTGGCATACCAAGAATATCCCGGATATGATTGTCTGCTTGGATGTGCACGGGGACATCGTCACCATCTGTATCATGGGCGAAAGGGTCGTCGCCGTCTTCTTTAGCGCCTGGCTTTGATTCTCCTTGATTTCCTTCATCAGATTTCAATAAGTCAGAGATCTCCCCTTCAAACGGTAACCACCCGCTCATTCCAATGTATCCCCCAAGCCGTTTGCTGTCTCCATCCTCACTCGCAGAAGAAAATCCCCCTAAAAGACAGAATACGGAAGCCGCACACCCCTGGCTCAACCCCCCAATCACGACCCGACTATATCCATCGCCAACAGCGGGATCGTTCGACAAGAGCTTTGCTTCTTCATCAATCAATCTCCGAAGAAATTCACTACTTTCCTGTAGTCCATCAATCTGTAGCTCGGCCCGGGCACTCGGACCCTTTAGCGAGTAATTGTCGAACCACTGGTTGATGGGGATCCGCTTCATTACAGTAGAGCGCCGTTTACTCGCGGTGGGGAAGATGAATTTGGTCGTTGGGAGGCGCTTCGCGATGTCCGTCGATTCGATGAAGACGTGGCCGAAGTCCTCGCCATTACTGCCGCGGCCGTGGAGGAGAATTATTGTATGCGTATGTTGATCATTCCTAAGAGAGGGGATGACGAGAGGAGAGGGATAAGGCTTGGAAGGAGGCATGAAGGCCAGAGTTGGGTAAATGGATAGTTGAGAGAGCTTCTGAGAATAAAGCGGGCGGAAAGGTCCTTTCAATGGTGCCACTTGTGACAACGCTGTGGCAGTGAAGCGCCTAAACTGATCTCATCATAGGCTCAAGAAGAATATTGACATACTTGGACTAGTTCTGCGATTGGGCAGACGGGCTGACATCTAATAGTTACGAAGGCGTATATCTAGGTAGCAGTGTTGCCTTAGTGAGATAGTACAATTTTTCATTCTGTGGCAGTTATAGCAGATGTCTATCGGGGAGTCAAATGCTTTTTTTCGTGATTCTGATAGAMAATGAGTCCCAACTGTCCGATTTCAAAACATACTCGACTCTCTAACAATCTTTGGCCCAGCCCATCCCCTGCAGTTCTTAAACTTCGGTATGCACACTCCACACCTTCGAGGCAATCCGCTACATTTCCGCGGTACCAAATTCGATATGCCCTTCGTTGGGTCCCGCTGGTCGAAGGAAAACCCCGCCGAAAGGAAGTACCAGAGGGGCCCCAGAGATGCGAATCGGGTCCTGGGCTGTCAGCCGTGAGATTACCACCCGTTGTGTGACCTCCTCGACCTTTAGATGATTCAGCCCTGGTTGGGCGATTGATCAACTCCCACATCTCTACTGAGATTTGCTCCTTGGTCTGGCTGACCAAGATGATGAGGGCTATTTTCACATCTTCCTTAAGAGTTAGTCAACCACCACCGAGCAACGCTGGCCAGAGCGCTTTTAGACTGTGAAATCCCGCTTCAATTGCAACGATCACAGAAACGTAACAGCTCGTCAAAGTTTCATTGGTTGATTTATTATTGGCTTTATTAGAAGAAATCTTGATCGCGTCATCGCTGATTCCTCTCTTGAATGCTCGCTCATCTACTTATAAGTTTCTCTATATGACGTCATGTCTAGTATAAGTTTGCTGTTTTAACCAGCAGCCATCGGAGGCAGAGCGTTGTTATCAGAGACAACATGTAGGTGTAACAGCTGTACACAGTTCTTTCAGTCAGGATGATACCTTCTTCGAGTAAGCTCCGGCAAGGCAGTAATGAGGATCCGCGGGCCTATCATCCGAGGATTTGGGAATACCGTCCTAGTCAAATGAAGGGACGGCACTAATATGACCTGACTATGGCTAGACCCGCGTGCCGAGAGGGGTTACGCTCTGTCAATCTGTGAGCCCGCTGCGGGTAAGGCAGAGAGTAGCACGCGATTACTCTCCCGTAGTCACCTCGACCCGGTCCCTAAAGGGACGTTGGATCAACCTCCCGTTGACATCAACTTTCAGGAACATGTCTGGCACTTGATCGTGTTCAACGACGGTAGATACGGGGGGAAAGGGCTTCACCGATTCCCACTTGAAATAATGCTTCTGGTTCTTCTCATCCCATTCAAAGCGCGGCACCATGCAGTAGATGCGCCTCCAGAGTCGTTGCATGAATCGCCGTGTGATTTGATGAGGTCGCCCGTTAACGAAGTCCCTAAAAGTCGGCCCCTTTTTTGGTCCTTCTGTCAGAAATGCAATATCAAGACTGGTCTGGCCGGGAGCGTCCAGGGGAACGCCAACAGCTTTTCTTTTCTTCGGTGGTGTCCATGGTATTCTCCCAGAGATCAGACCATGCAATGTATCGAGCTCTGCATCGGGGAGCGGTGGCAAAAGGCTGTCAAGCACGGCGTAGTACCATTTTTTCCTGATGTTGCGCCGACGACTTTTGGCAACCGGCTTGCCCCAGCTGTTTTCCTTGGGTATAGGCGGCTCTAGAGTCTTAACAACGGTACGATCGCTGAGCTGTGAAATGACTCCATTCCGCAATTGAGACTTCAAGAGATCGAGCACAATAGCCGGAGGTTTCCAATCATCTTCGAACATCGAAGGCCCCTTCAGAATGCCTTCCACGGCCAAGGCATCGGGAGGAACTTCCGGGACAATGAAGACACCTAGCAAATCCCTTCTTTTCTTTCCATTTCGTCCATATGAGAGCCGGAGGACTTTTTCGAGCGGTCGAGAATAGCCTTCGTTGGCACGCTTCAGTAACGACAGTTTCTGGGTTGCGGTTTTGCGGAGGAGGTGCTGCCGGTGTAAATCATCTGGTAGCTTAGATTGCGACTTGTCGGAATAGCGTCGAAATCTCCGGACTACATAGTCATGCATGTAACCTCGGGCGATCGGGTCAGGGAGATATGTGCACTCGCGCAGCAAGGCACGGAAGAGATGTCGCCACTGTTCGGGAGGGATCAGCGGTGAGGAGGACATTGTTCACTTGTAAAATTTCATCAATCACAGTTCATGGAATTGGAAATATCCGTCTATACTGCATCTTGCAGTGCTGTTAGTTGTCGCGATCACCGATGGTCCCGGGGACAGAGAATCGAGCGGAGAGCAAGTCAATCGCCGGCCGAAAAGGGAAATAGATGGTTTTTTGAGTTCGAGTTACGCGAAAACGCCAAGCGGAGAACGCGACCGTCAGGCCCCGCGACTCCTCATCACGATCTTCGTTCACTTCTATGCACGATTTACAGCCTGATTGAATCTAGAATTGGCGAATGCATATTTCATAGCTACAGGTCGATTTATTCTGGTTGTTGTTACTTCTACATCTCTCCGTTTGCTCAGATTGGCTTGTTTTCCCATCCCTTTCACGATCGAGGCGCCAGCCACGCGCCCTTCGTTGCCTCCTCGCGCGACTCACCTGCTCGGTAGTTATTGAATAGGTGCGTTTCCCCACTCGATTTCATCCTTGTCCAGACCCGGAACTTCCCTTCATTTTTGCTTATTCTCCAAATGATATGGAAAAATAATGATAAGTGTATGAGAAGTCGCATCTTGTACTGACACATCACCTTCAGACCGCGCATGTGCATGGTGTGAAGGTTGGCAGACACGGCACTTCCTAGTGATGGCTTCAAACAACCACCATCCACCGCGGCCCAGCTTGCCCATGTCGTACTCGCAAAGCAGCTTAGGCTCCGCCAATGGGATAGCTTTCTCTCAGTCACAAATGGGATCTTTCAATGCTTCCCAGTCCGTCGCGTCGACGCCTCGCGCGACACCCCCTCCGAAAAGCTCACAGCAATCGATGTCCTTTAACTATCCAAATGGTCTTCCAGGCGGCGCGAGAGGTAGTTTTGGAGGGTTTGATGATATGAATGGCTATGGGGCAATGGTGCAGTATCAGGAGGAATATAGACCGCAGATCTATAAGGTCGGTCAATCCCTTGACTTTTCGATTTCGTTTGCTGACGGCTCTTCTTGAAGGCTGTCTATTCCAACGTCTCCGTCTACGAAATGGAAGTAAACGGGGTTGCAGTCATGAAGCGTCGGTCCGATTCCTGGTTGAATGCTACTCAAATCCTCAAAGTAGCTGGCGTTGTTAAAGCTCGAAGGACGAAGACTCTCGAGAAAGAAATTGCTGCAGGCGAACATGAGAAAGTTCAAGGAGGCTATGGAAAATACCAAGGAACGTGGGTGAATTATCAAAGAGGCGTTGAGCTCTGCCGTGAGTATCACGTTGAGGAGTTATTGAGACCGCTCCTTGAATACGATATGGGACCCAATGGCACCGCGAATGCCGGCCATGACACTCTAGACACTCCTACAAAGGAGCAAGCGATGGCAGCGCAGAGGAAGAGGCTTTATAGCGGTGTGGATAATCGCGGGATATCGCAACCGCAGCAGGGTACCTTCTTCCAGAATATTTCCCGCACCGCTGCAACGGCTGTCAACGCTATCAGCAAAGCTCGGTTCGATTCACCTGCAGCAAGAAATACCGATAGTAGGCGCTCGAGTATCATGCGAAAGTCGTCACATCAGATGAGCAGCCAGGAGTCTCAACTCCCCACGTTCAGCAGTCAGCAGACCATGTACAGTGTGGCTTCCGACAGTGGATTTGGCAGCAATGCTCAGAGCAATGGCCGATTCAATGGCCCTGATGTCGCCGCCTTCGAGACAGAAGAGTCGATCGAGCCGCCTCGCAAGCGTATCAGGTCGTCTTCAAACCATGTGCCATCTTTCGGGCTTCAACGGGAGCATTCTTCCTTGTCCATGCAAGAACCCACCCCAACAGAACCGAACGACTCTTTTTACCAGGAAATGGACGGGCCCGCTTCTATGGTGGATGACAACAGGCGTGGCTCAGATCCTCTGCCTCCTGCCACAACTCCAGAAAGATTTCAGAAAATGAAGCTTATCATGACCTTGTTTCTTGACAAGAGGACCAAGGATTTCTCCAACCATCCGGCGTTGTTGCAACTCACTGGTGAGGATCTAGAGATTCCACTTGATGAATACCGCAACAATGCTCTTCATTGGGCAGCAATGCTTGCTCGGATGCCCCTTGTCTATGCGCTTGTTGAGAAAGGTGTGAGCGTCTATCGTTTAAATGGTGCGGGCGAGACTGCTTTACAGAAATCCGTTGGGACAAGAAACAACCTCGATTACAGAAGCTTTCCGCGTTTACTACAGGTGCTGGCTCCCACTATAGACATGGTTGACTATAGTGGACGCACGATCCTGCACCACATCGCAGTGATGGCTGCAACTGGCGGTGGTGGTCATGTGTCCGCGAAGCACTATTTGGAGGCTCTGCTGGAGTTCATAGTCCGCCATGGAGGCACGTGCATCAGCCAGCAGCCTCCGAATGGGGTTGAGGGCACCAGTGGTAATAAAGCTCAAGCAGGCGAAGTCATCACCCTGGGGAGATTTATTTCGGAAATAGTCAATCTTCGGGATGATCAAGGGGACACAGCACTTAACCTTGCCGGACGAGCCCGCTCTGTCTTAGTGCCTCAATTGCTAGAAGTTGGTGCGGACCCTCATATACCTAATCACACTGGCCTCCGTCCTGCCGACTATGGCGTGGGCGTGGATATGGTTGATGGCAACGCTCAATCCCAACAAGCCGGAAGCAAAAATGACTCTTTCATTGATCATCTGGCCAAAACAAAGAAAGAAATTTTTGATGGTGCGGAAACCCCCCTCCTGCAATCTAAAGACCAAGATATACTAACAACTTGAAGCAACAATGGCCCAGATTAGCGCAATAGTACAGGAGACATTAGGCGGTATCGACAAAGAACTAGCCACCGACTTGTCCAAGAAGCAAGAGAAGTTCGAACATTGGCATTCCAAAATACGCGAGACTGCCAAGGCCCGTCAAATAGAACAGAAGAAATTGGACGACCTCAAGAGCAAGTCTTCAGATCGGGTCGAAATAAGCAGACGGATCAAAAATTTGGAAAGGTCGTCTGAAGACCTTCTCGTGATGCTTAAAGAGATACATGGTGGGCACTTCGAGCCTTCCAAAATGACCATAGTTGGAGATGCGGATCAAGATTCTGGCGTCGACATGACGGAATTCGAGGCCCTCTTTCCCGAAACGTTCGATCCTACATCAGGGTTTTCCGAAAAGCAGGTAGCCTATCTCAAGTCTCTAACTTCTTCTGAGATCCTGCAGCAACGCGTCAAATGCTATCAAGATTTCAATCAAGAGATTCTTGCTGAGGTAGATCGTTTGAAATCGAAGAACGTGGTGTTGGGTCAGAATTACCGTCGAATGGTTATGGCCTGTACCGGCTGGACGGCGGAACAGGTCGATGAAGCCGCCGAAGGGTTAACACAATGCGTGAAGGATTTGAATGACAATCCTGTTCCTGAGGATGAGGCTATCGAGATTCTCATGAGAGATCGGGGTCAGGATTGGTAATGAGCTTTTTATGTCATTCTTTGCGCGTTAGCCCGCTGTCTCTTGGAGTTCTCACTTTTTGGTGTTACGGATCATTGTCCATAACCAGGTTGAGGGTTTTTTTCTTGCATCTGTGGAGTTCTTTTTGTGCCTCAGTAGGCGTTCATGCATCTGACGTCTGTATTTACAGATACCCTTGGCAGCTGTAACTGTCTGATACGTCATACCACTGTACTTATACTTCTTCTGACAATGTGACAATTGGGCCTGTTTGGTTATTGTCTTGGTTAGCAGTAGAGCTACGAGCTTGGGTGTCGGGCAAGACCCCGATTCAATTGCTTGGTCGGTGTTTCCCCCGACGACAATATGACTCCAAGAATGGAGCTTCGTCGTGCTATTCGCCCCTTCAGGGCTTGGCTGCTTCACATCTCAGTCTCAGCCTGCTGAAATCAGCCTAAATCGCGTCTTTTAACCGACAAAATCATTGAAACTCCCGCGCAGGAAATGGAAGCCAACACAGGAGCTAACCCCGCCTGTCCCCAAGTGTGCTCTCTCCAGTGGCTCGACGTGGAGATTCAGGTATGGATTTTTGCCTTTATTCAAAGTCGAGGATGTGGGTCAAACCTATAAAGGTACTGAAAACCTTTGCGTGACCTCAACCATGCCACGCAAATCGATGAAGTCGTGAACGGAATTTGAACGCGAGCACATAACGACGTCTTGATCGTTTGAAGACAAAATGGCTACTGGAATTCTGAAAGTCAAAGGAAACAAAGTCGTTGACAGCAATGGAGACGAAGTTCTTCTTCGCGGTGCCGCTATTGGTGGGTGGATGAAGTATGTATTAACAGAATGCCTTTTATTTTTCGAAGTAAATGCTAATTGACATCTTGAAAATAGTATGGAAAATTTCATCACTGGTTACCCAGGCCATGAGTCGCAACATCGTGCGGCTATGCGGAGAGTCTTAGGTCCTGAGAAGTACGAATACTTTTTCGACAAATGGCTCGAGTATTTCTTCACGGAGGCGGACGCCAAGTTCTTTGCCGGACTAGGATTGAATTGCATACGGATCCCGTTCAATTATCGCCATTTTGAGGATGATATGAACCCACGGGTACTGAAAGAGTCTGGGTTCAAGCACTTGAATCGGGTGATTGATTTGGTAAGAGTCCTACAACGAAACAACGGCATGCTGCTGATTTGTTATTCCCCGTAATAGTGCGCAAAAGAGAAGATATACACCATTCTGGATATGCACACGGCTCCTGGTGGACAGAACGGAGACTGGCATTCTGATAACCCGACCAGCTACGCGGCTTTCTGGGATTTTAGGGACCATCAAGACCGGACGATATGGCTGTGGGAGCAGATCGCAGCACGGTACAAGAACAATCCATGGGTTGCTGGATACAATCCTCTGAATGAACCGTGCGATCCGGAGCACGTTAGGCTTCCGGCCTTCTATGAGCGTGTCGAGAAAGCCATCCGAGCCATTGACCCGGATCATATCCTGTGGCTGGATGGAAACACTTTCGCCATGGAGTGGAAAGGCTTCGATAAGGTTCTTCCGAACTGCGTTTATGCTATGCATGACTATTCTGTAGGCCATTTTTCAGTCGACCAAAGAGTGCTCGTGCTGATTGCTTTTGTTAGTCAATGGGTTTCCCTACCGGAGAGCGATACAAAGGAACCCCTGAACAAAAGGAACAACTTGAACGGCAGTACCTTCGCAAAGCCGAATTCATGCACACAAACGGCACGGCAATCTGGAATGGCGAGTTCGGTCCTGTCTACGCCAATCCCCGCACGGATTCAGAAGCAGATACCATCAATCAAGAGCGTTACAGCCTTCTGGGCGACCAGCTTCGCATTTACGACAAGCACAACATTCATTGGTCCATCTGGCTGTACAAGGACATTGGCCTGCAGGGAATGATCCACACAAGTCCAGACAGCAAATGGAACAAGACGATTCAGCCCTTGCTGGAGAAGAAGAAGAACTTCTGGCTTGATGCATGGGGCAGAGAGCCATCGGCCGAGCCTGAAGCAGCACTCAAGCCACTGGTTGATTGGATCGACAAGGTCAGTCCACAAGCCAAGGAAACGTACCCGACCCCATGGCAAACGGAGCGTCACCTCCTGCGGAACGTCTTCCAGACATTCTTGGCAGCATCTTTTGTGGACGAGTTCGCAGAGTTATTCAGAGGAATGGATGAGAAGGAGTTGGAGGCGTTGGCACACAGCTTTCACTTTGACGAGTGTGTGCAGCGAGGAGGTCTGAATGAGATCCTGAGGGAACATGCTCGTGCAAGGAAGCACTGAGGACTGGTGTATGAAGAAGTAGATAATATGCGTATATACCTCATTATCAATCAGCCTCCATGATGACCTCGCAGTTGTACTGCGAACCTCCGCCCCTGCTATTGGTGCGTGTGGAGAGAGGTAGAGCGTAGTTATAACTCATTTTCAGCAAGCTGGTCGAACATCGAAGCATACTTTCTTAATGCCACGTCCCTTGCTGGCCCCACCACAATCTCCGAATCCGCGTTATCGATAACGAAAAATGGGCGAGCAAAGAAAAAACTGTTAGGCGGGGTACCAGCGCTTTTTCATCGTCATTACCAAGCTATCAGCAGTCGCTCTTTTGCTAGCTTTGTTCCTGGGTGGCCTAATTCGAGTGCTTGAGAGCATTCAGTATGATCTTGTGAAAATTTTCAAATCATACTACTCGTCACGTGTTCCTTAATGTCGACGGCCCAACCGAGGTTTATCCAGAGTACAAAATTCAGGCATAACCCATCAGTTCGACCTTTTTGAAGGCATTTAAAAGTCGCTCTTTCAAGATTAAGATTCCGAAAGGAGTTCTCCAAGATGACTGAAGCATTGGACGCTTCTTACCCGTCGTCCTTGGACGTTTTGTTTGATGGGACGTCGCCGCTGAGAGAACAGTATGACCCGGTCAAACTAGTGGATGCAGAGATCGTCCCCATCCTCCAACTTCCACTGGCTAGAGAACTGCTGGGACACAACCTTGCAGATGCGAGCGCTGTCAGACGCGTCTCCGACGGCGAGATATGCTATACCACCTTCCTGACCGAGAAGGCGAAGGCTACGGCTCAGATGCCCCTGGATGGGCTTACTTCTGAACAGCAACGGTCACAGATCCTCCATATTGGTCTGGCGGCTCTGTTTAGCTTCATGCAATCCAATATTACTGGCCCTCCGTTGGATTTCAACTCCGCGGATGTGGTACTCCCTAATGCTCTCCACTCAGATGCCACCAAGCTCCAGGCTGTTCGCAATCACATCATTCGTGAACTCTCTGTAGACGGAGAAGCCGCCTACAAGCTGACGCCGAATGTTGAGCTCTTCGCCCTTGCGAAGGCTCTACTTGTTGATGCTGACATCCTCCTCCCTGACGGACCGTTGGTGGCAAGGACGGCAAGATTGCGCGTCAATTTTCTTCACCAGAACATGCTGTCTGAAGCTACTAGCACATTACAGGATGCCATCTATAGCGACTTGGAAGAGTTGAGCAAGATACTACTTAGCGAAAAGTCTGTATTCTCTACCGCTCAAGAAAAAGGACGCTTCCTTGTGGAGAGGGCGACAATCCACACCCACCATGGCTTCGACGCCAAGGCTCGGGCAGATCTCGAGCAGGCTGCTGCAGTCAGGAAATTTGAGTTCGCTTTGACTGGAAAGCTCGGAAAAAGGACGAAGTTCCAAGAACACGATATCAGCCAGCTGGTTGTCTTGGCAAAGAGTGCAGAACAACTGACGACCACGGGAAACTCTGCTCTTCCGGAAGACAAGGAAGATACAACCCAAGCAGGACCTAAGAACCTAGAACTCAACGACGATACCCTTCTCGAAAGCATATCGTTCACCAAGGATGCCCCGACCTCTCAAAACAAGTCGACGACTGTCCAGGAAGAATCTACGCTACCTCCGGCTTTGCAGTCTCTTGACGCCGGCAACCAACCACTGCTGGACCCTGTTGACTCTGCCATTTTGCTGGGTTTGGCTTCAGCAATCACGAACACATCGCCGGAGGACGGTCTGACTCGGGAAGAGACCCACCCTTACGCTGTCCGTGTCCTTGAAGGTGGCAGTTCGAACTGGCAGGTATACACTCAAGCTTTGTTGGTCCGAAGCCGTGTGGAAGGATACCGAGCTCGAACCGTGGAAAGATCTGTTCTGCAGATGCAAGCGCTTGTTGACCAAGTCATTGCAGACACAGCAACTCTTGATACTCAAACTACCGAAAACGGTAAACAGGCTACCACATTCCTCCCAAGACCCGAGAAATCCGAGTCTGCTTCGGCCGCTGAAAGACTACAGTACATCTGGCTCTTAAACTCTCCTACTCGGTGGAGTCTCGAAGCTGAGTTGGCTCAACGCTGGGTCAACCTTGGCGGTCTGCGGACTGCGCTGGACATTTACGAACGCCTGCAGATGTGGGCGGAGGCCGCTCTCTGCTACGCTGCCACAGACAGAGAAGAAAAGGCCAAGTACATTGTTCGCAGACAGCTATATCAGTCCACGGGTCCAGACCCAGATGCCGAGAACGAAAAGTTCGACGGGCCGGAACTGTCTCCGCTGCCTGTTGATGCCCCTCGCTTGCTTTGCATCCTGGGTGACATCGATAGTGATCCGACAATGTACGAACGCGCATGGGAGGTCTCAAACAACAGATACGCACGCGCGCAGCGTTCATTGGCCCGCCACTATCTTTCGTTGAAGCCTCCTGCTCTTGAAAAAGCAGAGGAGGCATACCGCAAGAGTCTTCACATCAACCGTCTCAACCACAGCGCCTGGTTTGCGCTTGGTTGTGTACAGCTTGAACTGCAAAAATGGGAGGACGCCATCGACTCATTTACACGGACCGTGCAGCTCGAAGACACGGACGCCGAAGCATGGAGTAACCTTGCTGCTGCCATCCTGCGAACCCCCAAACCCAGTGAAACCACCGAAACGGTAGAGGAGGAGCAGCAGGACGCAGACGCCGATGCCGACTCGGAAACCAAAAAAGCACCACAGGATCCCTATAAGCGCAAGCGCGAGGCCCTTGCTGCTCTCCACCGCGCCGCTCGGCTCAAGAACACCGATGCTCGCATCTGGGACAATGTCCTGACCGTCGCAGCCTCGATCCCTCCACCAGCTACACCATTTCGCGATGTGATCACAGCCCAGAGACGGGTGATTGAACTTCTCGGTCCAAAGAACGGAGAGAAGTGCGTCGATATACCCGTTCTCAGCATGCTAATTGAGCACCTTGTCGATACCTACAACCACGAGGACCTAGTGATCAAGGTCGATGAGAACGACGAGAACTCGAAGAGCGTCGTTCGCAGTGGTACCATCGCCGGTCAGATCCTCTCCCTCGTCGACGAATGCGTTGTGCCTCTGATCACACACTCGGCTCCGCTCTGGCTTCTCGTTGCCCGTGTAGAACACTTCCGTGGCCAGCCGTCTAAGGCCTTTGAGGCGCACGAGAAGGCCTGGCGAGCTACCGTTGCCTCATGCACACAAGGTGCATTCCAGATGGGCGATGAGAAGAAGTGGATGGATGTTGTGCGTGCAACTGAGAGGTTGGTCCGTGATGGATATGCCAAGTTTGGGCCCATGGACAAAGAAGGCAAACATGAAGGGGAGGCTGAGATGGTTGCTAAGGACTGGCGATTCAAAGCCCGCAGTGCTGTCAGGGGTATTTTGGGCAAAGGGAAGGACTTTTGGGAGGATTCCGAGGGCTGGAATCGCCTGAAAGAGCTGCAGTCTGAAGTGGGAAGTTCTTAGTTGTCGGAGATGAGCGATGTCTTATGCACGTCATGTGGGATAGAATTTGATTAGCGTTCAAGTATGAATAGATCTGTCTCCGGTAATCATGTCTTCGTTCCGAGTCATCATGTAACGTTCCAGGCCCTCTTCCGCATCATCTTCCTTCCACCTTTCTCTTGAACATCCCGCAGAAGCTCTCAAACAAGACCGAATCTAATCCCTTGAGCCAACGCACGACAACTCGAACGCACTTTTCTTCAAGCCTATCCTGCTTCAGCTGGACCTTGAAACCAAGAGCCGCTGTACTCTCATCAATTTCCATCATTTCTGCAGTGGCATCTGAATTCTGCAACTTTCTGCGAGCTTGACGAGACCAGACATTCTCCGTTGCGAACCCGACGCCCGTAGCCAGATTTTTACGCCAAGTCCAATGAATGCGTAGGTTGCTGAGCTCTTTGTCAACTTTGTCGCTGATGCCATCGATCGATTGATTCATGATTTCGAACATGAATTCGGACGGAAATGGTAGGAGGTGTCTCGGGAAGCCAGGGATGCCTCGGGCTACTTTCTGTTGCAAATCAGTACGGGAGCACTCAAACACTAGGCCAAGATGTATTGAAGCATACCATACTTGGTCGAAGATCAGTCCACGACCACGCCACAGCCCACCTCTTCGTCTTGCTGCCTTGAACAAATTCCGTTGCTGCATAGTTGTTGTTCCCATGCTCCATGAGCTTCTCGACTATGACGGAGACACTGCTCAGCTTCCCAAGCATTGAGCTGTACCAGACGACCCTCTCACGAAGTCGAAGGCTTTCCTCAATCATGCGATAGACAAAGCTTATTTCGCCGCCTTCAGTGACCATCTCGACCTCGGCTCCTGTGCATGCCTGTATCCGCTGATTAGCTGGCGTTTGTTAGTCCCGGTGGCTTGAACTTACTGAAAATGGAGGCCGTTCCTTGGCCTGTGCTGAAGCTATCATTTCGTCGCGTGAGGTGTAGAATGGAGGATTACACATGGTAAAGTCGAGCCTGTTAATCTCAGACATATGTTCTCTTGTACAACCTTAGTGGATACATACTTTTGGACGTCGAGCTTTGTGTCTAGAGGAATGAGATCATCATTGGGCTCAGTTTTGAATACTCGGATTCGACCATCAAGTCCATTGTTTGACACGTTTTCTCGGGCGGTTCGAACATTTTCATCGTCGATATCTAGGTTTGTGTGAGCTTTCCATCCACCCGATGGGCATTGAAGTCGACAATAATTACCTGTAGCAATGAAATCCCACAGGGGCCGTGTCGTGCATCCTAGCAAGGGGTATATACTGCAGCATCCTGTTCCACTACGAAAGTCAGAAAGAGCAACCCCGCAACATGTCCAGAACCGGTGATACCCACATATCGAGGCCTAAGACGGGTCGGTCCGGGTCGTAGTCATCGCGGTACTGATCGCCTGTGGTATCGAGAAGGTCTTGCAGCCATAGAATATAGTTTAGCCTGCTTGTCCGTCAGAACATACGCAAATTTTGTATTGGCAATCTGTTTTTATTCACCTGTTCGGTACCTAGAGTATCAGGTTAGCATGTAAGACTTTTATGAGCCAAGATAACATACCGGTGGACAAAGTCTGTTGTCAGGTATCTGAACATTCAAATTGAAATCCCTCTTTAAGAGGCTTTGAGTCAATTGCCTGAACAGGTTGGTCAGCTATCTGCAAACACCTGAAATATTTATGTATGATTGTCCTTACCGTACGGCATCGGGATCGCCGAAATCTAACTGGCCGTTCGACTTCACACTGATGGTAGAGTCAGAAATGCGTATCAAATGACTGGGCCAAGACTGACTATTTCGCGAAAGCCGGCGACTGCAACGCAAGAGTAGTGAAATCGACGTCATCTTTGTAGATATTTCGAGCTGCCCTCATTATGGTAGATGTAGTTACAAACAGGTAAGGATATGTCAGCCTAAACCTGCGCCAAGATGTGCCACGAAAGTAGTCGAGAACTAGTGAGACAGGATCGAGAATGCCTGTAGGAGACTAGTTAGGTAGTACTCAGTATTATCTAGATGAAATGACGATATTAGTGGGCGGTTGGAGGCTAGATGCCGACCATGGCTGATGGTGGGGCTTCTCTCAATTTTTCCAAAGGCACAGAAACAATGGTACAGTCAGCAACAAAGCCTCGTGATGTTCCGATGAACGACATTAATGAACTAGATGAAGTGATGCAGGAACAACGATCAACTGGAGAGAGTGGGTAAGTGTTCTCCTGAACGGGCTTGGGGCCGGGAATCTTTGGTCCCTGAGAGTCAGGCCACAAGGCCGTAAGGCTGGTGAGGCTAGCAGTGAAATGATGTCACAGCGTTGGCCGACGCATATTGGACTATCAAATAATCGCCGATCCCCCTCTTTTTGACACTTTGGGGTGAAACAGGAAAAGAGGACGTCTTCGAGCCGGATATTTAAAGGAAATAACTCGTGGTCGAACTTCGAGGATCGTGAGCTTTGAGATAATTCTACGGAGTGTTCTTTCACAGTTGGATGCCAGTTTGGACCGTTTCGTTTGTTTTGATTCGAAGAAAGTAACCTCTGTGGATCACATGTTGAGATGGGGAAATTGAAGGATAAATTCGAGCACGAGGTTGACCATCTGGAAAGCGCTTTGAAAGGTTTGTATCTATCTCTTTCAATGAGACATTCTTTCCGTCTGACATTGGCTATCAGACCATCATTTACACGACGCCAAGGCAAAAGCTTACCACTTCAAGCACAAAGTTGGAAAATTCTTCAATATCGTCAACCCCAACCACCGCCATGATGAGGAGCATGAGAAAGAAACGGACAAGAAGAGAACTGCGATTGCCGGGTCACACAGATACAAGTCCTTTGCTCCGGTTAGAGAGGGCAACAGGGTCAAGTGGTATGTCGACGCGCTGGACTACCTCTGGGCTGTCTCAGTCGCCTTGGAGGAGGCAAAGGAGGTGATCTATATCGAGGATTGGTGGCTCACTCCGGAGCTATTTCTTCGTAGACCTCCATATTTGACGCAAGAATGGAGACTCGATCAAGTACTCAAGCGCCGCGCTGAAGCGGGCGTTAAGATCTATGTGATTGTTTACAAGGAGGTTTGTCAGCCCTATTGACTGTGTTCAGTCGGTACAACTGACAGGATTCAGGTCAATCAAGCACTGACATGCAACTCGGCGCATACGAAACATGCGCTCCGCAATCTCTGCCCCGAAGGAACTCCCGGTCACGGAAACATCAAAGTTCTTCGGCATCCGGATCACAATATCTTTGAAAATGCGGCAGATATGACATTTTACTGGGTAAGTCCTTCGTGGATCGTAGTTATAGTCAGCATTATGCTGATATTCTAGGCACATCATGAAAAATTTATTGTCATTGACTACGCCGTGGCCTTCATCGGTGGTATCGACTTATGTTTTGGTAGATGGGATGCTCACCAACACCCACTGGCGGACGTACATCCAGCGAACTTGAAGGACGAGATATTCCCAGGTCAAGATTGGAACAACAACCGTATTATGGATTTTCAGAGCGTTGCAGATTGGCAGTCAAATGAAGTAAGCAAGGCGGACTATGGTCGAATGCCATGGCATGATGTAGCAATGGGTTTGGTCGGTGATTGCGTCTATGATATTGCCGAGCACTTTGTTCTTCGATGGAACTTTGTCAAGCGAGATAAGTACAAGCGGGATAATGACGTCGACTGGCTTCTGTTGGAGGGCCGCACTGGTGATGACGAAGAGCTTGTCGGGGTACAACGCCCAAAGTATCCTTGTGGAGACTATATTCAACATCCTCTCAATCCGCTAGACACCAAGCCGCGAGGAATGCAAGGCACTGTCCGAGGACAGATCATCCGCAGCAGTGGTGATTGGAGCAGTGGAATCCTGACTGAGCAGAGTATTCAAAACGCTTATTGCGAGATTATTCGTAACGCTCAGCATCTGGTCTATATTGAAAACCAGTTCTTCGGTAAGTCCACCATCGCTACAATGCTTCAGATACTGACGTGTTCAAGTTACTGCCACTGGAGACCAGCAAAAGCCCATTATCAATACCATTGGTCGTGCAATTGTCGACGCCTGCGTACGAGCTGGCAAAGAGGGTCGGAAGTTCCGAGTAATCATTGTGATTCCCGCTATTCCAGGATTTGCTGGAGACCTGAGACAAAGTGCGGCAACCGGTACACGCGCAATCATGGACTACGAATACAAATCTATCCTGCGCGGGGAACACTCGATTTTCGGTCAGATCTCCGCTCAAGGAGTTGATCCAAGAGGTGAGTGATTGACCTTCACGGAAGCAAATGACTAACTCACTCGATCAGAGCATGTGTTCCTTTTTAATCTGCGCGCTTATGACCGTATCAACAAGACTCCTGCTCTAGAAGAACTAGAGAATGAAGCAGGAGTAACGTATCGTGACATTCAGCGTGGCATAGCCGAGTCTATCATGAGCGACAGCGTTCACCCGGTGGTTGGCGAAGAAGGAGATAAACACGAGGTCAATTACGACGACACAGAGAGAGAGAAGGAAGAAAGGATTGCCAGATTGCGCAGATATGAGGAGAAGCAGGAAAAGCGCAGAGGTGCCCAATTCCGAAGCAAGGACTCTGTAGCGCATACTACGATGCTCAACGGCGGCAAAATGTCTGAGGAACCCTGGGAAGGAGATCCGGAGAGTGAAAAGGCAAATTTTGTCCAGGAAGAGCTCTATGTGCATGGTAAAGTGTGCATTGTAGACGACAGAATTGCCATCTGCGGCAGCGCGAACATCAACGACCGGGTGAGTTTACTCTTTTTACAAATGCTGGGCTCCAGAACTAACACTCAAAAGTCACAACTCGGTTACCATGATAGCGAGCTGGCCATAGTTGTTGAGGATCAAGACTTCATCGATAGTATGATGGATGGCAAGCCATATAGAGCCTCGCGCCTTGCCGCTACTTTGCGACGGCAGCTGTGGCGGGAGC
Organism: Aspergillus pseudoviridinutans; assembly: GCF_018340605.1. Classification (NCBI taxonomy): domain Eukaryota; kingdom Fungi; phylum Ascomycota; class Eurotiomycetes; order Eurotiales; family Aspergillaceae; genus Aspergillus; species Aspergillus pseudoviridinutans. The sequence continues at coordinate 566,056 of NW_025091288.1, read as the reverse complement.
ACCTAGGCCTCCTTCCAGCACAAGACTACGACGCCTCTAAGCACCCCAATGCGCAGCCCCCTAACGTCTGTCTGAATGAGATTCTTGAGGGCCCGGAGAACGATTTCGTCACAGATCCCTTGAACGATGACTTGTGGAAGACATGGACGGAGCAAGCTACAACGAACACGGAAGTATATCGGATGCTCTTCCGCACGGACCCAGATGACAACATCCGCACCTTTGAGGACTATGATAATTTCAGACCGCGAGGCGGAGTCAAGGAGGGCCACCTGTTCGACCCGTACCAGCCCGTCAAGGATGTCCGAGAGAGACTAGACAGGATTAAGGGCCATCTTGTCTGGATGCCACTCGATTTTCTGAAAGATGCCGAAATGGCAGAACCTGGTCTGGCCGTTAACCAAATCACTGAGGTAAGTTCGTTAATAACACACCTAAGAAGACACTTTTTGCTGATCTTGTTGCAGAGTATCTATACCTAGTCTTCTTCTGTCTTTGCCCCAATAGCGAAGTGCTTCATTGCAATCATGATTTCGGATAACATTTATGACTATTCAAGCGGGATATGAGCTGTAAAGTTGTACAAGTTGTGCATTCATCCCAAGTTAGCATTGTAGATACAAACTACTGGCAAAAAAGCTACTGTCATGTGAATATAGCAATATATCCGTCGCCACGGACAGGGAGCCAACCATGAAAAAGCCACTTATTGTCACATATTTCTACCGCTGATACTGCAAGAGATCAACTCCTTGTATTAAATAGAATATATCGATCACTACTTCTTCCACAGCTCATAGTCAGGAAAGTACTTATCATGTATCCGTCTTGCATAATTGACCACGGCCGGATAACCCTTGATGATCGCCTTTGAGGCCGGTGCGCTACCCGAGGAATCAGTACACCACAGGCAAACCAAAGCAGATATGAGTACTCACGCGTCGCACACCAACACCGTTGCAATGAACGCAAACAACACCGCATCCGCCTCCGTCGGCCCCTCTCCTCCCCAGACCCAGAACGGCCCGTCCCGATCGGACTGCTTCGCCTGAGCCTCCGCCACCACTGCATTTAAACTCTCCCAGATCTCTTGCCGGAAGGCAACGATCTCATCTTCAGTGAAGGCCATGATACCCTGGCCCTGGAGGTTGCGGGTGACTTTGCGGTAGATCATGCTGCCAACGACGACCTGGACCGGCCAGGGAAGGGCAGCGAGGATCTTGGAGCGCATGGCGTAGAAGTTTAAGACCCATCGTTCGTATGTCTTTCCATTCTCAGATTAATCTCTTTGCTTTCGGGTGTAGTGATGCGACTCGTACCTGGTAAGGACCCAACTTATCCTCTAGCAACGCCTTGAGCGCCAGATCATGCAGTCGCTCAGTCGGGGACAGGCGCTGGTTCAGATCCTCCGTGAATCCCTTCTCGATCAGCGCTTTGGTAATGAGGGTGGAATCTGGGAGAATCTGCGGCGGCTGCTCGCCATCCTGGAGGGAGATGTAGGGGACTTTGCCGCGCGGGGCTTTGCCGAAGGAGCCTGGTTCGGTGCGGTAGGGGATGTTTGCGAAACGGAGACGGGCCTCCAGCTTGGTGACGAAGAGGGACCAGGTATAGCAGCCGTTTTCTGGGAAGCCGCGGAAGATGGTAATGATGGGGGATGATTTGGCGGCCATTGTAGAGTGTCGCTAATGGAAGATGACAATGTTAGGAAGTGAGTCTAGCTAAACGATTGAGTATTTGTGGATATTTTGAGGACGAACTGAAGTAAAACGAAGTATTAAGTACAAAAAAGTGTGAAGACGAATATATGTAAGCTGGGAAGAGAGCTCTAGGCTCCGATGTCCCTTTTGGGACCCCGATATGGGCGAGACCAAAATAAGGATCTAACTGTAAAGCCACAAATTTACATGATTATCAAGATGAATCGATCCACGTAAGTGTCTAGCCAATTACCCAGTTCTTGTAAGCACTAGTGCTCCAGAGTTTAGGTGAACAGAGAGATGACTCTAGTCCACCCATCTTCAGCCTCTATCTCAAATCCTTAGGCCGCTGTAGCCTATTCTAAACAAGAGACTTAACCCTACTCATAATGCGCGGAACTAAAAAGCAGCTAGTTTTAGCGCTTACACCCCGCCATCAAGAATCACCAGTCAAGTGCTTGGACTCCAACCTTCATTCTCTGCCCGCTGCTACTTATAGATACCTATATATGTGCATCTACAGAAAGGCTAGGAGAATTGAATCCCGCGACATCAGGCAATATGCCAAATTTCATCCGTGCTCAGACCCTCCCAAGTCAACAGTGCCCGCCAATGGCTGTCTGGGCGCTCATGAAACCCCGACATTGCCAACATGTGTACGTCCAACTACGCTCAATACCAGTGCACCCTGTGTCCATCAACCGGGATTTAATTAGTCCGCATTTTCTGGCTGAATCCAGCACCTGCGGAATCTTCACAGACTTGTCATCCACCAGTCGAGTAATAAAGTGTGCAGTCGGTTCCACTTGGCCTAACGACGGGCTACGGGTCAAAGAAGTTATGAGCCATACGGCCCATCCCTCTGACGATGGGCGCTCGTTTAATTGTTATAGAGAGATATGGCACGGTAATCCATCCGGAGAGGTTCATGGGGCGTACGCACAAATCGCACCAACTGCTCACCAAACCTGGAGACGAACGAGGATGTACATGTACTCAGGTACAAGCTCAATAAGATCAGGCATCCTTTGACTGAGGGTCCAAAACTTACCATCCTCTTAAGTTGTGGGGCCTCAATGAGCCTATTACACGGATGTGAGACAGTCTGGGACTTACTGGCCTGGGGCGCTCGGTGACAGAAGGTTCGGTGAAAGGTTCGTTCTGATGCTTAAGGGAGGAAGAAAGTCATTGAGAAGGCAAAGAGAACAAAATCTTTTTCGCTATTCCCTCCAGAAACTGACCGGTCCCTCGCTGGCTTGGCAATTGCAAAGGCGCTTTGGCAATCATCAGTGACCCGAGCCTCCTACTGTTCCGCTCAGTTGACTGCGACACCACCGCCTTGCACTGCTTGCCTATAAACGTTTATGCCACAAGCTGTTGGCTGCTGTCAGGCCTGCCTGCTGTTTTTCATAGGCCTATCTCTTGCAGCATGCTGGTCAGCAGTGAGAGCCTTTGCTCGATTGCTCGTGGGCCAGCTTTGACTGATTTATATGCGGTTGGTTGATACCCTATGTTGAGGTTGATATCGCCAACATGTCGGAATGATCTGCCGTCAAAGAGGCAAGATTTGAGTAGAGAAGTGCCACCTTAGTAAAAGAAGCATATTGCACAGAGATGATTGCGTCGGAATCGTTGATATCTTAAATTTCTATCCGACGAGTCCTCCAAGCCTAGCAGAGGAGCAGGCTTCAAGCCCCAAATACATGGCGAATCCGGCTTTTGACGCTGCAGGATGCATAACACCATATCAGGCAGCCTCAGATCCCCCAATTCTCGTCTAACAATGCTGGGGTTGGTTCCGATGTATCTCACAAAGTCATAATACTTAGTATCGATAAATACACCCAATTTGGCCCTTGTACTCGAGTCTCGGCCAATATTGTTGCATCATCAAGTCTGCCCTAGTATCATCCATAGGTGACGCAGCAGTTGGTCCCATGTTTCTGACTTGGGTTAGGTAAGATGGAACACTCCTTAGGTGTCCAGCTACTTCCTTGGTTATTTAGTGCAGACGACTGACTCGTGGCTTGCTCGTTAGTATGTCTCCCCTTGTGTCTCCCCCTATGTCTCAGATCTATTGAACTGTATTCACTAACTAAGTATGACATTCACTATACTCAGCAATGCTCACTGTGGTCAATGATACATAGCGCTTGAGGATAGTGAATTTCAACAATCTTCATTCACTGTAAGGACCTTGAACTAGACATTCAATGGCAGATCGAAGCGAAACAGGCAGAGACAAATACCGTCGTCCCTCCCATGGTTCTCCGCTCTCCATCTTCCTTCCTTCATATCCCTGTAGCCAGGCGGCCCTCACTCGATTGGAGTCGATTCTCAGATCCATCTGCGGGACTCCCGATCACTTATACTTTCTTGACCAACCTGTATGGTCAAAATAGGTGAGTTATCTGTTCGCTCTCTTCGATACCATGGATCTTCGGGTTTCATCACATATGCAAATTTGGTCGATGACTTGCTAACAATATGAGACAATAGAAGTGCCACAAACAGCGGCAGCAACAGCTGCCCCCTGCCTTACAAAGCACATGGGCCTAATCTTGATTTTAGCGAGCAAGAGAAGACGCAGAGAAGATGCCTCAGGCGCAGGGAGCGCCAAGACCTCTTACGTGAGGTAAGTTTATTCCAATAATCGAAATATCAGTGGCTAATATTATCTAGATGGACGAAAGAGGTGTCCTCGTGCCGGAGGACAACCAGGCATGGCTTGATCCCAAGCTACAGCCCAACCCACACCGGCCCAGCGACTGCTGGAGGGTGTACGGGTTGACTTTTTTGTCGAATTGAAACTCCGCGGAGTTCCATGCAAGTCCAACTCTGATTGAGAAGGACACATGGTCCTTAGAGGATTTGGGGCCCAAATCGTTGTGAATGGATGGGACGGCTATTTACAAATCCGTTTGTATTTGCCGATCTCTTCGCGCAGCACTTGATGTTGAAATCACACTGAAGTTCTCCGTCGATGTACCACGAGTCTTCAGAGAAGCGGATGCTCGAGCAGCCATACAGCTGCTAAGATGTGAGAGAACGGCTGGTGAAACGCCTTTTGACACAGCAGAGTTTGTTTCAAACATCCAGGTAATCAGCATAACAAAGCAGAGCCTGTCAGATGCAAAAGAACAGCTCATGGGGGCGGCTAAGCCACGCAACAGCCCCCAGACTCCCACTTCAAAGACAATGAGCCAGCTATGTATATACGGAGCCGATGCAAGGCAGGATTTGACAAGTCCGTTCACCTAAAGGAGGAGGTGCGGCAGCACTAGATGCGAATATGACGTCTGAGGAAGCAGACAAGGTACGTAAGAAGACGCTCAAGGCATGCGATTTAGGTCAATGACTTGCTAACAGAATGACACACTAGAAGCACCACCACCACCGCCAGCAACAGCTACCGCGGCGGCAGCAGCAGCAGCATGCCAACGGCAACAGGCCAACAGCGGCTGCTGCTGCCGCCGCGGCCTCCTCCCGCGACCCCTGGTGCCTCCGCCATGCCTGGTCCTCCTGTGAGTATTTCTTAATATGTTATAAATGACACGTGACTAATCTTAATTCTAGCCGTCAAAGAGACAGAGAAGAGAGGAGGACATTCGGCGCGATGAGCGCCACCGGATCTCCCGCATTGTAAGTCTATATCTTTTGCACACATATATGTACCAGTTCTGATTAATATCATCTACTAGATTGCGGAGAATGGCATTGAATTGCCCGAGGAGGTCCAGGCAGGGCTGGGGGTCCCCCAGCTGCGGTCCGACCTCTCACGGGCCCAGCTGGCCCGGGTTGATGAACTCCATGAGGAGTTCATCGCCCGGAAGGGGGAGCGGGAGGAGAAAAGAAAGCAGCGAATGGCTGCCAAAGAGGCCTTGAATGCCGCCCAACAGGCCTACAATGAGGCCAATGCCGCGTGGGAGGCGGCCGACGCGGCTGGAATTGCTGGAGTCGATCCAGAGAGGGCTGGGGGGTGCTAAAGCTGCGGCCAAATTTGAGACACGCGCAGAAGCTCCATCTCGAAGAGCTAGATGATGAGTGGGCCGCAGCAAAGCTGGCACGGGAGGAGGTGCACAAGATGCGCAAGGCTGCCAGGGAGGCCGTTGAAAAGGCACAGAAAGAGCTAGAGGAGCTCAACAAGGCTTGGGAGGCGGCCAACAATGCCGTCAAGAAGGTATCTGCGGAGAAAAGGCTCTTCTACGAAGAGCATGATGACCAACGCGGGAAGGGAGACAATGGAGGCGGCACAGAAAGCTTTGCGGATGATGCTGTGAAGCTACGGCCGAACCTCACAAGGGTCCAGAGGCTCCGGGAAGAAGCGAAGATGCGCCAGAAGGAGGCCAAAGGAAGAGGAGCCCGCTGCGGCCGCCGCCCCCGAGCCCAAGGTAATGTAATAATACTAGCATTCTTGGTACATACATGACTAACTGCGACTTACAGAGAGGCCGCCTTGATAAAATCAAGGCGGAATGGAGAAAGGAGCATTTAGAAGAGGTAAGCTCCCTTTATGTATCAATACATACATTTATGTATAGATATGTACTTTGCACTCTATACTACATGCACCATATATCAAGATAGTACTGACTATAAGGTTATTCTTAGCTCCGAGCCCAACACTGGGTTGTTCCTGATCACCCGGCTGAAGGAGAGGATGAGGGGCCTGGCCAGGGTTAAGCCCCTGGCCAGACCCTCCGGAAGACGGAGTTGCTGTAGGACCTTGAAGAATCGAAAGGGATCAAGGATCAACACCTTGAAAGAAAACGACAACTAGAGCGCACGATTGCCGGGCTCAACGAGGAATTGCAGACGCCAGACGCCGCGTTTCGAGATGCGAAGACTAGCATTTCCGAAGTCGTTCGCAAGCTCAGTAAGGAGGTGAAAAATCAGCGCCTTCAGCAAAAAAGGGAGCTTCAGGACGAGATTAGCCAGCTAGAGGAGGAGATCAGCGGCCTCCAAGCGGAGGCGGAGGCAGAGGCGTCTTTCAGACAGATGGAGGCCGACATACGTGACGTGGTGAGGAAGCTGATTAAGGTCCACAGGCAGGAATGGGTGACAGGATTGATATTGCAGATGGACATGTACGGACTGGCATCTACACTTCACTCGGACATCGCTGAAGAGAACCTTGAAATGTGGAAAGCTGCCCTCTCAGCAGGAACATCCAGAACGGACGAGTGGACTCAGACTCCTATGCCGAAGAAACAGTCCGTGAGCTAAGTCTCCGGAGTTCTCAATTATGAAATAAACTTGACTCGTTCCCCTGGATGAAGCTCGAGTCGAACGATTCACATCGGAGCTCTCATATCCCTCTGTCTCCTTCTTTGTCCTTTCGCTCATGAGCAAAAGCTGCACTCAGCAATACTAGCTGCTGCTGCTGCTGCTGCAGCAGCAACAACAACAACAACAACAATAACAACAAAAGCTGCAGAAGCAGCAACAAAACTAACAATATGTCAGCATTGATACCACCTCAAGAAAGCCCCACATCAATTCAGGTTATCTTTGGTTTCGGAACCGGCGTATGAACATATATTTGACTTCTTTCGGGCATCATCTAGAAACTTACTTGCTCATGGAACATGTATCGTATTTGTGATAAGAACATCCTTCTCAGAAAATCTTCAATATGTAATCGACCAGCTCGTGACTACCTTCATTAGACAGATAAAAATGAGAGCAATTGGCCGTCGTGTTCTCTGTACATTCCACCGGTTAATTCCAGCATGCACACAGCAGGGTACGCAATCCCTGAAGAAGCAATGAGCCAACGGATAGCACAAGGGTGTATGGATTTAGAATCCAACCAACGGCGATCACGCCTTGGCCCCTTGTCCTTGTTGAAGCTTGGCTGGGTTGTACATGATGTATTTCGAGTGGTACAGACTACCACATCGAACTAAGTCAACGGGCACGAGACCTGGTCCCAAGGAACCTACGATGATGATTTGTTGGATTAAGGTGTATGACAGCAGTCATTTCCTAGCACGAGAGTCTGAAATGGGTGTAATGAGTTGCGTTGCCGCGTCAGTTGCCTGAGTCTATGGATGTTCTCTATTTAACATTACCAAGGAAATAAATAAGTAAGAGCAGTCTGGCCAAGAAAACAAATTGGAAGAAGGAAATCCAAAGTAGATGATAGCCACCTGTATCCATGCACAGAACCGCCCATCAAGAGGAATCAAAAGTAAAAAGGCAAAGACCGAAGCTTTTGTCGCTGGACCTGACACCGAGTAAGGATGCAGTGCTGAAAGAACAGTTCATGAAAACAGCAGGATCGGGCCGTGAGATTGCAGACGTTGTGAAGTAGAGTGCTGAGGAGTTCGATCGTAATTGTGTGCTTTCATGATATCGAGTAGGACCGGTCAGAAGAGCCTCGCGCAGGGCGAGGGTGTGTATCACAATTGCGAGCCAGTCGGATAAGAAGCAACCATTCGCAAAGAATAGTCAACTGATAGTCTGAGGGCTTTGAGAATTGGGGTCTTGGACGGGTAAGCAACTGAGTCTTGTGCGAGTTGACCGCTTGAGTTGCCGCGAGGGTGGCCTTAGGATCTATCAGCAAATTCCACAGACTAGACTTGTTTGGATGAGAGCCTACCGGTCTAGCAAAACGCCGCATATGTACCTACTACCTAGGCTTTGGCAGTATGGCATGCGTTGCAGCGACAGTGACCACAGATCTTGCAACGCCAGATAGCCACAAACGGACCGGAGTTGCAATCTGAGCAGCGCCAGGTGAGGATATTGCCATTGGTGGCTTGCACAATGGCAAAGACATGTCCCGAGCACTGGTTGGCCATGTTGGCGACTGTCAGAGGTTAGTATGTGAGCAGGGGAATGGTAGTCGTGCTTGGCTCCACCACGTACTTACTGAGTTTACCACGGAAGTGTCAAACAAGAAAATCTTATCGGGTCGAACCAGATCTCTGGGTCTCAAGAGACAAGGTTGTAAGGGCGATGGCTCCTTCTTTATCTGAATGGCTGGGAAACAATACCCGGGCTCTAGAGTCGAGATAAGGCAAGGGCGTATGCAACAATGCTCCAGGGTCCGGACAAGATGGTAGGGATGGAATCTGAAGGAGCCAGGACAAAAGATGCTTCGGTGTGTAAGGATCAAGTTATGTTTGGATTGGTAAAAGAGATGGAATAAGAATTTGAGTGTCGCGTGTAATGAAGTGTTCAGTTGAAGCTGTAGACGGCGACTCCATAGTATATATAGGTGACGTTTCAATCTCAGCCAGATGGTAGAAACGTATGCTAGCGATGATCCGATGAACACATCACTCAAAAAGGCATCTTGTTTGTCTTCCCTCAGGAGATTGGAAGAATACGATTGTACAACGTTCTAACTACAGGGTCCAGGCCTGACACCGGCAGATGGCTTGACTGTGGCTGTAGGGAAGTTGCTTTTCGAGGAAAATGATGTTATTTCACCCAATGCATGCAGCCGATAATTGCGGAACTGACAATTACGCCTGTGGAGAAAAGAGCCTGGATTCTTTGAGGAAGAGGAATGGACAATGGTGGAATGAAGCCTCAGAATCCCAGACGAATAAAGGGAAGGGGATAAAAAAGTACTGCTCAAACTGCACGATGGGCCGTACAACATGAGACAGAGATGAGATCTGAAGCAGAAGAAACAGAAGAGAAACAGGAAGGACAGGGAAGATGCATGGAAAAGTGATGTATAGTCTCGAGTGGGCCATGGGCCGTAGCAGCAGTACCGGGGAGATGGGAACCGCGTCAGTAGTCGCAATCTTAACTTTAACAATAAGATGTTTAATAAATTATTGGATATTGAGTATCCAATTAGTGGTTTGTTCTATTTCTTTTTCAGCATTATTGGAGACGATTTCAATAGACCAAGATAGACGGGTCGCTCCACAAAGACGTCAACGTATCAAGGACTAATAGGAGTACTCGAACAGTGACTAGGAACTCCTAGGTAATCGGGCATCATATAGACCTTTTTGATTTGATATGTTTTTATTCCGTGCAATGTACTAGACATCCATCAAGATTGTCCCTGAGCCAATTGGGAGATCGCCGTGTTTTGATTGGAGGCCGAAAAAGCACAGCCCTTCCCACTTTCCCAGCCAAATGGTGCTGGAGACTTGGCATGGACGATCTCGAGATCTAGCAATCAGAAGTGCAGTTGCGTTTTTCCACGCAGTAGAGAGGTTCGGTCCAGAATAATAAATCATCGTTGTTACGTATTATCTACCTTACTATTTGGAGGAAATGTGCATCTGAGATATCTTTTCTTTTTTCTGTGGCTGTGCGGTCATCTAGACGTCAACCAGGATCGTGAGGATCAATCCCAGATCCAAGGGCCTGGAATTCTGGATGGTGACAAATTCCAGCCCATAATTCTCCGATGGTAGATATATCATCATATGGTATGCACTGGGTAATGCCATAACATCACAAATGATTTCATTATTTCCATACTTCTCTAGTGTGGCGCAAAATCGAATGGATGAACTGGGAAATCTCAAATGGACTAAACAAAACTTGATCATGAAGACAATTGTGAAACCGAATCCCAGTCACTGTAGGACAATAACGAAGATCAAAACAAGGACAAGGACAAGGTCTATGGACAGTGTTTCACCAATTCCATCATAATGCCTTGTGAGGCTACGTAATTGTTCTTTTTTTGAAGCTTTACCAGGACCTAGTTGGGCCGGAGCCCAGTTTTGTTTTTTCGAAGTTACGACCTAGTAGTTAGTCAGTGCCTGATGATTAATCTCAACCAACAGACCACTCAAGTACCTTAGTAGCATACTACCTTAGTTGACATGGTACTGCTCCGTACGGAGTACAGTGGTTCTCCATCTGATCCACTCAAAGCAGAGGAACTGAGAGAGGACCGGAAAACAAATACGCATACTATTCGTGCCACCCGCCAATGAATTTGGCGCGTCCTACCTACATATGCTAGGTGCTACTGTACGTACTCTACCAAATTATCATAAATTATCATTCCAGAGTTCCCTACTTCGTACTTACCTTGTACTACTCCGTGCATGAGACCAATGGCCTTGGAAGAAGTAAGCCCAATACTCTGGCAGATCTCGACTGATCGTGGCGTGCTTGTGCAGGGGGATCCGCGGTCCCGCCAACCGGGTTCGCGGCTAGAGTGGCTTCTCTGCCATGGTGCTTCAGCCTTCAGCCCACAAGCTCAAGGCTGTCCATAGTTGATCAATGGTCATGTTGATTTGCTATGATGTACACTGCGATAACCCAATTGATTTATGCTAGTTTGCTCTTTGCAAAAAGCCCAGACGGTCGCCCCTATTTATGGATTTCCAGAGTGTATGTAACACGTACCGTTCAACTGACTTTCCACCAAACGCGAGACTTACACCGAATAGGTAAGTGGTCAGTTCCGGACTGAAGTCGGGCGACTTCCGGAAACTGCAAAAGAGCGAGGGGAACTTTTTGGAAAGAAATAGTTCGGGCTCTCTTAGTGGTTCTCGGTTGGACTCCTCCAATTCGGGACACCTGCAGTGGATCTAAACCCAATGCTCCATGGTGGAGGTTTAGTTTTCGAACTGACGGCGCGCGGACTACTTCGTATGTTGGACTGTTAAGGTGATGACTCGAGAGTCGAGACTGAGTCCAAAGGAGCGCTAAGGGAAGAGGACAGGTATCCCGGAGACATGGCGGATGCCAGTTCCCTGTCAATCGTCAATTCATAGTTGCTATTGGACTGTTGATTGTCTACTAAATGACACCGTCCAAGCTCAAGACAAGCATAGTACGTGTTCACCTCAGGAATGTGCAAGAGGTATGATGAAATACTTGATCAACTGATTGGTCTTCACATACGATAACAAACCGAGCAATCCTTGTCATTGTCCACCGTGTCCTGAATAATACGAGCTGGAAAGCAAAAAGCCTGGATTCCCTGAATAGTCCAAAAACCCACAGGAGAACTTTAGCGTTGATCTACCGGATGTACTTCCCCGGTGTACTAAGTCTTAGCCAACTCGAACTAATCCGAGACTTGCTCAGTTCACTTTTCAGTTTCACCCCTTGCCCATTTTGCAGCCCTGGACTCGAAATTAAAAGTCCTTTCCGTCTCCGACGGCGCACGGTACTTTTTCGCGCGGTCCTGACAAGTCGACATATCACATTTCATACGGAGTGGGCGTCTCGCCCCAGCCATTAATCCATGACTCCGTAGGGAAGTCCGTGCTTGGGACCCATTGAAACACACTACGTACTAATTGGAAATGTACTTTTGTGACGTTAATCTCAGTGCGTCCCGGCGCCTTGGAAAGATCGCAAGTTCGACGAGCTGAGGTTGCAGCTGAATATCAATCTCCCGCTCCAACCGCAGCTCAGATTGTGGATCTAGATGGTCAACTCGTTCTTCGTTCGCGATAATGCATATGACAGCAAGTGGTTGGGTTTGCAATCAGTAATAGCAGCACACCGCACTGGCAAATATCCTCTGGACCCCTAACGCGAACCAAGGGATATGCTGCAGTGTAAGTCCTGCCGACTATCTATCAGAAGTATGCAGGGCGAGGCCCGAGAGCGAGATCTATCCTGGAATTCGGGTCAGCGCTACAGAATACCTATTTACTCACTACGCTGTGGGGGTACTCAAATCGTATTACATATCCCATTTCATCACATCGATGTCATTGGCGACCGTGGAGTGATGTCGTTCGTGAATTATGAGGTAGATCGAACCTTCTCTGAAGGATTGTGTCGATAGAAGCACCTCACCGCAGCGAAGCGCCGAGTGAAACGGGTATGCGCACACCGCCAGAAATGTCACTTGATAGTACCCTTGTTTATAAACAAAACATCGGGTGGGATTCTGTGTCAATATTTGCGAGATCCATCGGACTCGCTCTGCAACTGACTACTACGAGCTATGTATCAGCTAGTTCTGCGGGTTTCCTTGCAATCAAACGAGAGTGACTTGGATGGAGACGAGAATATACGGCGTAGTCGCAGTAGAGATCAATGAAAAGACCAGTCGGCTACCTCTTTGCGCTGTAGACCTTACAAGGATCCTCCGGAAGAACCATTTCAGGGGCAGCACGAGACAATGCTCGACGAACTAACAAGCAATTCACACATCATATAGTTACTACTAGCTCATTGTGATACATAACATGAGAATGTTCGAGATGTTCTCTTGCATCAACTCCACTGGTCCAAAGGACCAGAGCCCGTGTGAGACTCAGAAGTTGATGCCTTCATTCCTCGGTATAGCCCTGCAGCGCATCCGACCCTCCATGCCATATGACACGAAGAAGACAGAGAACTAACAAGGCTAAATATTTGCTCTTCCAACGCTCCGTTAAGAACAATCTTTGTAAAGACAAGATGCTCCTGCAGTACCCAAAGTGGACTGCACCGTTGGTGTGATCGGACAGAGTCCGGTGAAGCTAGCTTCAGGATTCGTATGTCACTGGAATCGAAGAATGCACGTGTCTTACCAATGCGACATTGGAGATGATATTGCACTATAGGTGAGCAAAGAATGCTCAATCTTAGCCTATTCAGACGTCAAACCTGAGCGCCTTTGTTCTGACGCCAGTCCGTATCTCTAGCACCCTTGACATCGGGAGAGAAAAAGTCCAGCATATGTATCACAATGAAGATACACTCAAATACCCCTGACCTCCTCGTGAGTATAAAAAAGTGTCATCAATACAAGAAAAAAGAAGAGAGTCGTAATGCTGTCGTTACTGTTGATGCATCATTCTTACCAACATTTCAGAATTGTTGTACGTTCATTCATTGATAGTGTGCGAAAATAATCTCGAATACCACATGGATAGAGTTCGCCATGCTAATTAGTCATTGAGGTGGAAAAGTGCCGACACACTGCATTGGAAGTTAGCTAATTGACTCAGACAAGAATCAGACCGCGGCTCTACAAACCTTTCACCGTAATGGTGGCGTCGGATACTCTCCGAAAGAAGACTCGAAATGTCGATAATAACCAGTTTCTTCGACTTTCTCATCTTCTGGGGAGTTATTGGGAAAGTATTCGTGACGACAATATAGTCAATCGCGTCACACGCTTCCATCTGCTCGAGGGAATCGCCGCCAAAAAGTCCATGTGTAGCAATGCAGTAGACCTGCTTAGCCCCGCCTCGTTTGACGACCGTTTCTGCGGCAGCAATCCACGAGCCACTCTTGTCGATCATATCGTCGACAAGGAAAACAGTCCTGTCTCGAACATCTCCGACCAGGGTGATGGTCTTCTCTTGCTCGACGCTTCGTCCGTTGCTCTCTTCCTCATCCGAAGATTCAGCGGCATCGAACGACCCGCCAAGAGCATGATCTCCAGGTAGAGAAGATGTGGTCGAGATGAATGAGTTGACCATCGCGTCTGGCACGGACTCGGGTTGATCCTGGCTGGAAGGCTGTCCCGGGGTTGTAAGTCCAGAGGCAGGTACCGAGGTGGGACCACCTGACGGGAAATCATCATCCACAATATGGCCCTGTACAAGACGGCCAGTGATCACATCACGCACACGCACGTCTGTGTACTCGTGAGCTGCTTCCAACTCTGACGGGCGACGAGCAGCGGGTGGTGTCTCCGGACGCAGTAGTTCCTCGGGCTCGGCGTTGTTGTGTTCGCTCGATTCACCGCCGTGTGAATTCTTGCGCAGGTGTAGGACAAAAGGCTTCGGCTCTTTGGGAATGCTATCATTCGTAGAGTCGAAAAATACAGTACTATCCGTCATGGACATAGGGACCATCGGACGGCGTCTGTCGGTAGTGACAATGCCAAAATTGAGCTTCAGGGTGTCCGCTAGCGATGTTACACGCTTGGTACCTCCAGCGTTTTTGCTAACAACGACGGCCTCCTTCCAGCCAGGAACGCTCATCCGAATCCAACGGGCGATGAAAGGCTCGGCAAAGAGGTTATCCACAGGCTTGCCGAAGAATCCTTGCATTTGTGATGCCTGTCATTCAGTCAGACGTCTATTCGTCCGTTGTACCAATAATCTGTTAAACTCACATGCAAGTCAAGAGTAATGACATGATCGACTCCAGCGACCGAAAGCAAGTTCGCCAGCATCCGAGCGGTGATGGCTCCCCGATGGCTCTTCTTTTTCGACTGGCGGGAGTATGGAAAGTACCTCGTCCATGTCAGCATAATGCGTAGTTTTCACGTTAGACGGGCAGCATACGGCATGACCGCTATTGCAGAATCACGTTAGTTATTGCGCAAGGTTATCAAATCATTCGACGAAAGGCTCACCTGTAATCGACTTTGCGGAACCACCCTTGCAAGCAGAGATCATGATCAGGAGCTCCATGACACTGTCATTGATCTTCTGACTGCCGCTCTGGACAATGTATACATCTTGGTTCCGCACGGAAACCCCTATGTCCACTCTTGTCTCGCCATTTGCAAATTTTCCGAGCACTGCCCGAGCGGGGAGTGTGCCTAGACGCTCGCAGATGGTCTCAGCAAGGACAGGGTGGGATGTCCCAGAGAAAATTTGTACTCCCCGCATTGCGACTATTATGTACTGCGAAATGAAGGCATGGACAGTGGGGAGAAGGGAGCGAAGAGTAAAAAGGAGGTAAGGGTTGTGGAGGGCATTTCAAATGGCCGAGGGAAGAGGAAAAAAGTTGACGGAGAAGGGAAAAAGGTAAAAATAGGCTAGGTCGTCTTGGGTGTCTCTAGCTCCCCGTACAAACGCCCCGCCCATCGATAGATAGCGGCACTTTAAATGACTCCCCGCTACAGATAACATCTCAGTAAAGCTTCGAAACATCTATCCTATGCTAAAATGTCGCACAAGTACCCTCCAGTCCAGGGAGGGGGCTCCATGATAGTCGCTTGGCAAGTCAAAGATAAACATGTCCTAGTGGTCGGTGGTGGTGAGGTATAGTCTTATGCATGTCCCGCCGCAGAAAAACGGATATACATATATAAATTACAACAGCGCTAACGGGGTCATTCAACAGGTAGCTGCAGGCCGCATTCTCCACGCCCTGAACGCCGACGCCAAAGTAACAGTCGTCTGTCCTCGCTCAGGTCTTAATGACGAAGTCGCTTTCCGTGTATCCGAGGGCCAGGTCACGCATGTCGATCGCACATTTGAGCCGGAGGACCTAGAAGGAGCAGATATGGTCCTTTGCGCCATTGATGACCCTAACGCCTCGTCTCGCGTCTGGAAACTGTGTAAAGAGAAGCGAATACCTGCCAACATAGCCGATGTGCCCGCAGAGTGCGACTTCTACTTTGGCAGCATGTACCGTGATGGGCCACTGCAAGTGATGGTGAGCACGAATGGGAATGGACCGAAACTTGCAAGTATCATTCGGAAAAAAATTGCAGCATCATTGCCCGACAACATGGGTGCAGCCATAGAAAATGTGGGCAAACTACGTAAGAAACTGCGCGACGTCGCTGCCAGGCCAGAGGAGGGGCCTAAGAGAATGAAGTGGTACTGTTGACCTTTACCTTTCGGATCGAGCTGCCTGCTGACTTATTAAAGGATGTCCGGGGTCTGCGAGTCATGGAGTCTCGAAGAGCTCGTCAAAATGAACGAACGGGACATGGATAGTCTTCTTACATACTTCGAATCTGGCAAGATTCCGTCTTATAATGAAGTTCATTCCAGCTAGTTGATACATGTGCAATTTGCTAGTTCAACCGGGGCAACCTCGACTCTGCCGCCAATATCTGCTTGCCAAGAGTGATGCAATTGAGGTATCGGGCTTGATGCCGCTTTACGGCTGACAAATCTGCTTCGCCGAGCTCAAGTTCGATAATTTGGTATTAATAGAATAGGTAGACGGTCTAAATTCTTATAATTTATAAGTCTGAGAATGACAATGCAATATATTTGTTAAGTCTACATTCAACACTCCTCCAGAGTGGGCGATTGAAATAAAAAGCCTCTCATAGAGTAGGCAAGGATATCCAAAAGAAACAAAAGTCAAAGTCCAACAAACCACCATCCCATCAGAACTCCGGGCCCAGACACTAGTGGTCCCGACTATACCTGCGGGAGTGGTGCGAGATAGAGCTCCTGGGGCTGATGGGTGTCTGCACAGCAGCGATACCCAGTCTTGCTTCTCCGATTCTTCGAAGCAGGGACTGAAGAGCGAGGCGGATTTCGGGATTAAGGTCGCGGCCCAATAGATCTACCGCTAATGGGTAGAAAGTCTCGACATGTTTATCGAAACCTTCAGACGGGAAGTTGGTGTAGCCCTCGATGACATCTACAACTACAGGGCGCCAGGCCACTATGTTTCGGTGCTGAGAATCTTCATCGAGTCGGACGAAGCTTCGGATAATATCGGCGCAGAGACTGGACAAGATTATTTGTTAGCAGTGGTTGGTAACGAGAAAGCCCGTTATACTTACGGAATAAGCGCAGCCTCTGTTTCCCCGCGGCTGCTCTTTCGTTCTTCTCGCTCATCGTGATACATGCGGAAAAGGATGTGAACATATGTAGCAGCACTGCCACTTTCCTGTTTAAGCAGGTTGGGCGGTTGCTTCATAAAGCCTTGGCGCCAGAGCTGCATCCGAAGCTCTTTGTCCTCGTTGAACTTTTTCGCGAACTGATAACTTTTCTTGAGCAGTCCCATTAAACGGAGAAGTTCGTGGCTTGGGATCTCAGCATAGACCTTGTCGTTCGAAAACAGTTCGTGGACAGTCTCAATCATAAGTAGCTGAAGCACACAGTTTGTTATGATACGATTGAAGAATCGGCGCCGCGCAACGGTCACGGCAGCGGGTTGTTGTTGGGTTTCGGCCTGCGGGCGGTAATCTTCCAACTCGGGGGTCGACGCGGCAGGCATGTCGCCCTCCTCGTGCTCAGAAGTCACGGGCTGCAATCCATTCACCCTTGGGGCGTCCGATGGAGTTTCCTGGACAGGCGTTGACTCGGCTGTCTCTTGCTCCTGCTTGTGCAAGTCATCCTCGTTGGATGTCTCCCCGTTCCCGTTCTTGATCGAAGCTGGCTTCGAAGATATCGAGGCGGCGGCTGTGAATAACTCGTAGGCCGTGGTCCTGCTGAAAAGCTCCACGAATGCACCTACAACCTTGGTCCAGTGTTCCTGCTTGAACTTTGCAACATTTTGCAGAATCAGTTGTTGCAAGCAATTGCTACCGATCCGCGCAATTGTGTCGTTTTCTTGGCAGATGCATAGTGTAAGAAGCTCGAGTATACGACTCAACATATATTCCAGCGCATCGAAATAATGCGTGAAAAGTGTAATCATATTCCTCAAGGCTTGTATCATTGTTGTTGACAGCCATACGGAGAGTTCTTCATGGTTTGGCACCTTCGACATCTCCGATTTGGAGTGAAGGACGACGAAGATAGGATAGAGAAGCTGTCTCCACAAGACATCCCAAAATTCTTGAGGGAAGTCGCCTCCATAGCGGATCAGTGTGTCGAAAAGATAAGTCAATGCTCTGGTTTCCTGATCAGCGACATTCCCGGGGCAAAGTCAGAACTTGGAACTTACCTTGATCGAACCTCAAGGTCATCACCCGTCATTAGTACATCCTGGAAGGCAATCAAGATAGGATACCAGAACTGCTCTTCTTGAGACTGCCGTGATAATTGTTTGGCCAGGTTTGTTCCATCGTCCTGAACGCCTTCCGATGTAGTTCCACGGTGTGATAGAGGACACTCCGGTGTCCTGAGCATCTTCGTGACAGTCGACTTCAAGGTCTCGATCGCTTGCAAAGACTTCTTCTGGAATCTCATGTTCTTGGAAAACTCCGTGAGGCAAACGATTAGGTCAGGGAAAGCCCCCTGTGTAATAACCACACCGAACCGCGTGTTGTAGATTTGAGTGACATGCTCGAACGCCATGTTGACAATGCCCTCTTCTAGATATTAGCATCCCCATCAAAAAAGTTTTATGAGATAAGACACTCGCTTACCATATGGCTCTCTTGCAGCGACTGTGAAGACGCCGAACATTGTTTTCCAGCCTGAGCGGATGTTATCTCCACGTGCTTGGATCATCTGTATCAGGCATCGAAGGATCATATCCTTCACAGTAACAGCGTTACTATTGGCCATCACATGCTCGAACGGCTTGAGAAAGTCCTTTTGGAATTTGAAACCAGGAAGCTCTTCAATCTCCAGAAAACGCATCGAAAGCTGCCGAAGGGAATCCAGTGCAAAGAACACCACGGTAGTGTTAGTGTGGCATCCAACCTGATTGAAGTGTTGTCCAAGGACTTCCCAGATCTTCGACCACTCTATCCTGACCCTGGTCATGTTGTAATAGCTAATTTCAACAAGCTTCTGCAAGCTGTATGTTCGAGGGGACTCTGTCTGACCTGAAGATTGAATCTCCTGCCAACTCACTTCGCTTAAAGCGCGAACAAAGTCAATAATAGCCTCATGAGTGAGATTTGCGGTATTTGTGAAGATACGGTCCACTCCGCGTATCATTTCTGCGGATCGACTTTCCATAGCAACCTCAGAACGGAAAGCTGTAGATCCGTGTAGTGAACGCGGACGGGTAGGACGTCTTGATGCCTGCATAGATCTGCGGGATCCATCAGATGGAGTTTGTGGTACAATACGGGCGCGTGATGGATCGGGCAATGAACCTTCATCAACGCCATCGGTAAGAAGTTGAAGCCGGTCGAGCTGGCTGACACAGGTGAGGACTTCTCTCCAGGAACTCTTCAGGTTGTTCCCTTCGGTGAGCGCTACGTCGAGCAGCGCCTTCAAAGCCTCAACGTTCTTTGGAACCATCTCCCTGACATTGCCCAGGTTTGTGAATTTGGCAAGTCCCGTCACGAATGCGACCCGGGGAGTCTCCAGATCAAAAGCGCAACTGATACGTATCGCCAGTTTCATTCCTTCCATGCAGAGCTTAATGGTTTCAAGATTCTGTGTGTCTTGCATGGGAGCAGACAACCCGGAAAGGAAAGACATCCAAGTCACGTTGAACATAGATCCAACATGCCGTACCGAAGTCGCCGGGATGAAGCGTGAGAGGGCCTCTCTAACGGCCGTCTTCCGCTGCGCCCTAATCAAACTTCGATAGAGCTGCTCCGTCTTATTGGCCATTTCTTCAGATGCTTGGGCATACTTTTCGCCTTGGATGTCCCTTCCTACCGTTGCGAAGACCTGTCCTGCCCTGGAAGCTAAGCCGCCTGTGGTGGTGGACGTGGGAATGCCCAGATTTGCAGCGTGCTCTCGTTCAGTGTTGAGCACAATCTCGTTCTTGGCGATCTCATCAAATATGGATCCCAGATACTCATCGGGCAGGTCTTGGTTATCATTGATGCCCCGATTGTTCTTGATGAAGTCCTCTTTAGTCATGCGGCGACCCTTAATCTTAGCGCTATGTTGATCTGTATTGAGCATGATGACTGAGTAAGCCAACACGTACGCAGTGTCTGCATTGGCGAAAGCATTCGGGTTCTGAGTCACGTAGCGCTCGGCAAACTTGAGCATGAAACGATCTATCTTCTGGGCCTCCCCAGGCAATCGAAAGTGTTGCAGGAATTGACGAAGTGCATCCACAAAGCGTCGCTTAGAGAAGTCCATTTGGTCCACAAATGCATGCATAATGGCAATGTTCTCGGCATCACCTTCACCTAGATATTCCCCTATCATGGCCTTATCCAGTCGATCATTGCGAAACAGGAAACTTGCAATGTCCTCGGGCGAGTTCGAACGTATAAAGCCCTCTTGTATGAAAAGCTTGATCCCCCGCTTGGCCTTGAAGTTGAATTGCTGAATTGCATTCATCAGCGCAGTTTTCCTCTGCTTGACTTTCTCGATCTGGCTTGGATCGTCCTCTGCCACGGGTGTCGACCGACCAGTACTGCCATCGGTACCCTCGACCCTTGGAGAGGATAAAAAGGTCGCAGCGTTGGTGTCTATCGACTCTCTGGAATTATCGATTGATTTCTGGGACAACAGACTTGTAACCCCAGTGGCTGGGTCATCGATTCGTTGAGAGGCCCAGTTATCAAGTGACTGTAGAATCTCCACTAAACATTCCAGCGCCTGGTTCTTCAGGATATACTCAGATGGCACATTTTGGGAAGTTGGCTGCTGAAGACTGGCTATGTGCGCTGTCGTGAGTGTCGGAGGTAGCGTCCCGCTTTGATGCCAATCAGCGCCCGCTTTTGATACCTTGACATGGTGTTCTTGATAATGCTGCTGTTGGACTGCGGAAACTGCGACAGGTACGCTCGAGTACCGCGAAACTTGCTCAATGATGCTGCAAAAACAATCAATACTGCCCCAAAGAGATTGAAACACGAGGTGATACAAACGTACTTTTGAAAGATATTCTCCAGCGCAGTGCGATCACAGTCATAATTCAGATATATCTCCACCAATGCACGAGGATCATCGGCCAGTCGCTCCACAAGCTCCATAAAGTACTGCTTCTGAAAAGCAGGCGAGTTCCTTTTTTCGAGAATAGCCAGGTATATCTCTTTCAAGAAGACCTCAAGCTCTTTCTGTGAGGAGTTAGAACCAGTCAGACAAAGAGGATAAGCACATGGACAAACCTTCATCATCACTCTCATATGTTTCAACATGAGCCAGAAGATTTCGCAGCAAACCTCGAAGATCCTGGGCACTGAGCTCGACCCGTTTCGACTCAGACTGAGGCACAGATGGGGCCGAACAGCTTGAAGAAGCGTCATAGCATCGGAGCTGTTGGAGCTATTCCTGATGGTTAGGAGCGGGGAGGTGAAGACCGCGACATGGTTGTTGATGAGGTAATGAACGAGGTGCAAGGACAACAACTTGGATCTCATATTCTGAGATTTGAGATCTTGTTGCTGTTCGTGGCTGAGGATTTTATGGCTCAGTTTGCATAGAGCTCGAAATACCAAGAAAGCGTCTTTGATGTAAATCTCGTCCTCATCATCGTCGGTAGTTCCGTCGCCGTCTTCCCTGTCTTCCCCGGATGTGCTAGACAATGACTGCGTTCTTTTTTGGCCAAGCTTGGCGCGGGTAACCATTGTGGGCGCGTTATCCGCGACCGACGTGACATCTTTGCCTGACTCGAAACTCTGCAGAGTGAGCTTTTCTCCAGGCTCCTTCGCGACGGGTTGATCGGGTGCTACCACAGAGGCTGCGTCGGATGCCTGATCCTGATCGGTTGACAGGGGCACCTCATCCGTTTCAGCTGTCGTAGCGTCAGGTGTATTCTCAAGTCCCTTTTCCCCTTCACGCAAACGTAATTCTTTCAGCTCGAGTCTCACACGAACCCTGTCGAACACTGTGCTGACCATCTGTGTCAATGACCCTTGGGCAATCTGTTGGTTTTGATTAGACTTGGAGTAGATGAAGATGTTGTATATCTGGCGGACAGCCTTTAGGAGACCAGCTCCATGTACCACAATCTTATCGTTCAGGACTGCCGCAAGAAGTGACTTGATAATTTGTTGCTGTATCTCAATGGGAGTGGCTTCGTTCTCGAAGCAATCACAGATGGCGTCGATTGCCTGTTCGATGAGAGGAGTCTGTTCTGGCGTGGCCTCTGTTTCCGAGCCCTTGCGATCCTGAGATGATGGAAAGGCAAAGTAAGAGTAAGTTATGAGCTTCCCGATACAGTCGAGCGCTGTGACTTGCAAGGGGATGCTGAAGCTCTTTGTCGCAAGCTGAAGAGGGCGAAATATAAGGTCGGGATCGATCGGCTGACGGTCTGATTGCTTAACGTTCGCCAACGCGCTCTTTACGGCATCATCTAGTTCTTTGCTCTTCTTGGCTTCCTTGGACGCCCCAATTGTCTCGAGAGCGTTGACTATGAACACTGCAGAACTGACAGTCACGGAGCGCTGAGTGGCATACGTAGCAGTCGTTGATCTTGAGTCCGAGCGCAGTCGGGTATCTGGTGTAAGCTCAAACTGGGGTATATGGCCGCCGTCCTGCTTGTCGCCCGCAGAGTCACCTGGAGGAGTCTCCGCCTGATCGTTTCCCAAACTAGCGACATTGTCTGCTTTTGATTCCGGCTGAGGCGAGCCGTGCTTCTCGGGACCTTCAGCATCAGCGGCGTCGTTCGGAGAACTCGGAGGTTTGTCCGCGGTCTCTGTTACTTCGGTGGAGTCTACTTTGACCTGCGGTGAGTTGGAGTCTGTAACTTCCTCTATGTCAATTTTCTGCCTCTGTGATTCGAGAGGAAGAGAAGGCTTGGCGTCTTGCTCGACAACATCTTCAGTCTCAGCAGGTGTTGATGTATCGACAGTATTCTCTTTGTTGTCTCCCTGCGGCAGTACCACAGATGTCCGATTGGGCTCCTGCGAAGAGCCATTCTCAACATCCGCCATTTATGCGAAACTCCGAGCGGAGCATTCAATAACTGAAACAAAAAATACACATGGAACGTAGAATCGGACTAATGAAAAAATGACGAAAGGAGATAGAAACCGTGTGCCGGAGTATCGCGCTATTGCATGGGTCCTGGAGCTGATGCGGCTGCGTGTCTTTCTCCCGCAGGCGGACAAATATACGGTGACCGCCGCGTGCCAGAGATGCGGCACTGGGCTTACGTAACTCGGGGACGGCCGCCCTGGAGAAACCCGGCGAGAACTATTCCGATCGCTCACCGGAAGCTCAACAGAAAAGTTCCAGGAGCTGCATCCCCAACTCTCTGATACAGGCCCTACCACTTGCCAGACTCATCCTCCGGCACCATCTCCATCTTATCTTCTCTTCTCTTTTGTGCCGCGTCCTTTTAATTGTATCATAGCTACAGCATTTGGCACCATGGTTGCCTCTGCTGTCCGAATGCGCATTCCCAGCGCCATGTTGTCAAAAGGCGGCCTCTGCATGAGGCGGCCTCAGGTTATTCACAGATTCAAGGACGCTGTCCAGTATGGCTTCACCTTGAACATTTCATGATCAATCTGTATTGAGAATGATACTAATAGAATTTTTCTGATCCATAGACCTCAATTGCCTGCGTTATCCGCCCTCTCCCGTTTCTATGCCTCCAAGTGTATGTCGTCTCTCTTTTTTTCCCTCGTCTCCATCACGTTTGCGTACTGATGACTTGACCCTAACTATGCGCCTCTACAGCCTTCCCCCCTCACACCATCATCAGCATGCCTGCCCTCTCGCCCACAATGTCCGCAGGGAACATTGGAGCTTGGCAGAAGAAGGCCGGTGACTCCCTGTCGCCGGGTGATGTCCTCGTGGAAATCGAGACCGATAAGGCACAGATGGACTTTGAATTCCAAGAGGAGGGTGTCTTAGCCAAGGTTCTGAAGGAGACTGGTGAGAAGGATGTGGCTGTCGGCACTGTATGTATTGACTGAAAAATTTTCCGTGGTCCACTGAGCCCCGTTGATTGCTAATGCGCAAAACCAGCCTATCGCCGTTCTTGTGGAGGAGGGAACAGATGTCGCCCCCTTTGAGAGCTTTACTCTGGAAGACGCCGGTGGTGATAAGGGAGCTGCTCCCGCCAAGGAGAGCAAGGAGGAGCCCAAGGCTGAGGCTGCACCAGCCCCCTCGACACCCGAGCCTGCACCCGCCGCTCAGGAGCCTGAGACATCTACTGAGAAGCTCCAGCCTAGTCTTGACCGTGAGCCCAACATCAGCCCTGCTGCCATGGCATTGGCCCTGGAGAAGGGTGTTCCAATCAAGGCTCTCAAGGGTACTGGACGTGGTGGTCAGATCACCAAGGAAGATGTGGAGAAGTACAAGCCTAGCGTTTCCGCCGCCACCGCCCCTACATATGAAGACATCCCTCTCACATCTATGCGCAAGACCATTGCTACCCGCCTGCAGCAGTCGATGAGAGAGAACCCTCACTTCTTCGTTTCGACCACTCTGTCCGTTACGAAGCTCCTGAAGCTCCGCCAGGCCCTCAACGCATCTGCTGAGGGCAAATATAAGCTCTCCGTCAACGACTTCCTTGTCAAGGCTTGTGCTGCCGCTCTTCAGAAGGTTCCTGCCGTCAACTCGAGCTGGCGCGAGGATAACGGCCAGGTTGTCATCCGCCAGCACAACACCGTTGATATTAGTGTTGCCGTTGCCACTCCGAATGGTCTTATTACTCCCGTTGTCAAGAACGTGCAGGGTCTTGGCCTTTCCAACATCTCTAACCAGATCAAGGACCTCGGTAAGCGCGCTCGGGAGAACAAGCTCAAGCCCGAGGAGTACCAGGGCGGCACTTTTACCATCAGCAACATGGGCATGAACCCTGCTATTGAGCGGTTCACCGCTGTCATCAACCCCCCTCAGGCTGGTATTTTGGCCGTCGGCACCACCCGCAAGGTTGCTGTTCCCGTTGAGACTGAGGAGGGTACCTCTGTTGAGTGGGATGACCAGATTATCGTGACAGGCAGCTTCGACCACAAGGTTGTCGATGGTGCTGTTGGTGCCGAATGGATCAAGGAACTGAAGAAGATCGTTGAGAACCCCCTTGAGCTTCTTCTGTGAACGAAGTTCGACCAATCGAAATTCCGAAATACCAAATGTAACATTTGAGATCGGAGTTCTTTTATGGTCTCATGTAATATGTATCCAAAAATACCTACTATAGTTGATTCTGACCATTTCTGGTCACTTGAGTACGATTCCAGCATTTCAATATTGATTCCTTTTGCTACTTCAGAAACTTTTAACCCACATACTGGCCTACTCCTATCGTGTAGAACAACAATGAATAAGACGATTCAAAACTCGTTAAGGTATGGTTCTAGTCCAGATTGGCGATGCTGCGTTTTTGGAATAATCTGAGGATGGCTCACGGTGCGGGTTGACCCCTCGCACCCATCGATAACGAGATCGACCAGGACTGCTGCAACCTTCGCTGTCACTAGAGGGAAATTGCGCCAGGTCAGTTGACGCGACAACCGCAGACTGACCAAGCCGCCCGCGAAGACAGATTTCCGCTTTACTTCGAACTTCCAGGCAACTTGGTAAACATTATAGGACGAAGGAGATTTGAACTGACAAAATTGGATTGGGGGTTATCTAAACAGGTGATGGGCCGATTCATGTGCCTTGGCAGCGTTTATCATGAACCATGTGCGCGGTGCCCACTCCCGCTAAGGGAGTGATGTCATACTTGTGAGCCAATGCTAGGGGCCCTTGCATTCTGCATAAATAGAGGCAGTCATCACCTGCCCAAATTCTCTTTCCAGTGTCCCACACCATTACTTCCTAACTTCAATCTCCGAATATCTCAATATCACCTTATTTCCTGTAAGTGATGTTGTACCATATTACGTGGGCGACCTTGGAGCAGCCGCTCCGCGACATGCTGCCAGTTCTTCACCATTACGACCTCTAATACGGAGCACTGACTGGTAATAGATCTTTTCTCCATCACCCCCAGCCGTTTGTACCACAGGAATCCTGCAAACATGTCTTACGCGGAAGCCGCGGCCAAAGGCCCTAAGCAATCACCAGAGGAGGTATGTGTCCTACCCACAGTTTCTCCTGCTTCCCATGAGGATGCTATATCTCGAAAGACGATCTGACTGACCGACTCTGATGTAGGCGTAAGTTGTTATTTTGCAATTTGCCAAGTTCCTGAGGGCTACTGACTGACTCTTCACACCACAGTCGCGCCCCTAACCCACCACGAACATATCTGAGTGAAACAGGGGAGAGCACAGCCTCCCTGGTTGACGTTGACTCCCCGCATGTTGTTTCAGTGGACCMGGATTTCCTCAACCAGGAAGTGAAGACCACTACCCAGGCTGATCGCTTAGAAAGAGAGGCACAGGAGAAAGAGGAGCGGAAAGAGCAGGAAAAGGCGCAGAAGGCGAAAGCGAAGGCTAAACGCGCCGGCCATGTCGCCAAGCGCAACCCTGTCTTCCTCGGAAATGCCGTGCTGTACGCGCTGGTCGGTGCTGCGCTCGGTTATGGCGCATACAGGAAGCATGCCGAAGGCAAGCTGTCGTGGAAGCTTGTTGGAACATGGACTGGGATCGTTGGAGCCTTCAGTACGGTCGATTACTTTGTCAGCAAGTGAGTTTCCAGCTTTCTTCTGAACTCCGGCATCCTGCGACGGGGAAAGCACAGAGGACATTTTGGGCTAATGCAATGGAATTTAGGTGGCTGCTACAAAACAAGTACCCTCCTAACTAGGTTTGAACCACACTGGCTATGATATGAGCAGGGGCCCTGTGCTTCTTGAGTTCATTTCCACATTTGGAGTTATGATTGGGTGAACCAAGCGGTTTTACATGAATTCCAGGGGAAATGGAGTTGGTGATTCTTTTCTTGTCATGTTGTAACTTATTCGAAGATATTCAACCCACTCATCTCTCAAGTTGAAGTCACACCTGATGTATATCCTTTAGCTGTTTCTAATGGGTTTGGCACATTCAGCAACAAAGTGGATAGAAGTGGTATAGTAATAAAGCCACTGTGAAAATCCCCATTGCATTATAAGCGAGAATTGACATTGCCTGATAGTTGCAAGGTGTAGATGGTGACTAGTGATCAAGTGCCCACCTTTCAAGTAGTGGCAGCTCATATGTCAGAGGCGGTCAACGGCGTCAAATTCGCATCCGCCGTAAGAACATGTGGCCTTGGCCTTCCACGATTATCGCTGGGCGGGTACCTTGAGCTATAACTTCTTTGTCGACACCGATTAACGGCTCCTGTTGACTTTAATTTCGAACGTACGTCTGGAGAGCATTGCGTCGTTTTGCCCGATCATATGGAACATACCCTGTTCTACCCGTGAAACCATACACAAACAAACAGCTCTCTTCGGTAGCTCCTGCAAAAGCAAATATGGTGTGTGAATCCCACCATGGCCATTAATCGAAGCGCATTGTTTGATGACTGACATATGACTTCCCTACTTGATGATAGAACTCCCTTTTCAATTCAGCACTCAAGCAGTCTTCTGCTATCCGCCGCGATCTGGACACATTCTCTCAGTCCCCCGCAACAACATCTGCAGCTTTACAAGGTACGGCTCGAGGACACGCGCTCCCACGCCAGATCCGGTACACGGCTAAAGTTCAACGCTGAGGGTTTCCTTTATTATTCTATGTGGGTTGCTAATGCGCGGGTAATTAGGCCAGATTGCAGCTTCCTTGGCGTCGCTATCACGGACTATCGATGACTACTCCGCCTTGTCCAAGAAGGAACTGATACCTGAGAAGCAAGAAAAGGCGTTTGAAAGAGTCAAGAACTTTCGCGCTGAGCTTGCGGATTACAGGACACACTTTGATCAACTCCGAAAGGAGCGGGAAGAAGCTGTAAGCGCTTCCTAGTCGAGCACCTCCTCTTTGTACATGAGTCCTAGCAATCGCTAACTATTGTGCACTGGTGGATAGCAATCCGTGACAAATCGCAACGAGCTGCTGGGCCGACGACCACACCACGCTGCGACTCCCGAGAACCCGTACGCGCAACCGTCCCTCCCGCAATCTTCGCCTTTCGCAAACCCTTCATCATCCCGCTCAGGTCTCAGCTTTGGAGCATCACCGGCGGATTACAACAGGGAGACGCATGCGCTCCGAGAGCAATCCTTCTTTGCCAACACGAACTCGCAACTTGATGAATTTCTTGATCGAGGCCGCGCTGTTCTGGCAGACCTTGGGCAACAACGCGAGGTGCTGAAAGGCACGCAGCGCCGGCTATACAGTGTTGCGAATACCTTGGGGGTGAGTGGAGACACGATTCGAAGGGTCGAACGAAGAGCAAAGCAGGACAAGTGGATATTTTGGGGTGGTGTTCTCGTTTTCTTCCTCTTTTGCTGGTTGGTAATACACTTTCTGAGGTGAATTTTTTGTGTCTATATACTCATTTTTGGGACTGTTTCTCCTGCGTCATGCATTTTTGCTTCGGGTGGCTTTGAAAGCGCAGGCGTTCTGGTCTTCCTTGATATTGTTTGCTTCCCATTTATATTTGTCGGTTTGCGCGCAGCTGATCTCAAGTTCTTGAGTTTATCTGGAGTCAGTTCACCGTCAAGAATGACGTACAAGGGATATTAAGCATTTTCTTCCGCACAGAGGACGCGCAATAGAACTGCGATTGCACTAACTAGTAGGGTACGAAGGGATGGGAAGAGCGTAAGGGAGCATGCAGTTGAGTTCCTCCAGACCGCTGATGGCGGGCCAATCTCCAGTTCGCATTGCAATGTGACTGGTCTCGGCTTTCTGACCTTAGACAGGTAATTCTTTCCTCCTGGTGCTATGCTACCGGAGGAGAGACTGAGGTATCTAGTAAGTCGTTTGAATGGATAATCAATCATGGTTGCCTGCAATTGATCACACAGGACTTGTTTGAGGGAAACCGGTACCAGTAGATTTGGTCAGCTGTTTAGGTTCTGCAGAGAACGGATAAATAGCCCACACAACAGACCAAGTAAACAGACGATCAGGTTGAGGTTAGTCAATGAGAGGGCAACAATAAGTTAGCAAAAACCGTATCTGCCACAGAGGTCCTTTTATCGTATAGAGACAGCTATCACAGAGAGCAACAACTGTTCCCCAGATAATTCAAGGCATTTAGTTGAATCTCCATGTGACGCACGAAGAAGTTCCGCAACACGCTGTGGGGATGATCGGAAACGGAGCGAATTAGCCGCCCCAAATCCTTCTCACCGGCAACCGTCACCTCTTCCTCCTTCCTTTTCTTTCTTCCCTCTCTTTCCCATCCAGATCATCTCCATCCTTCTCTCTACTCAATTCATTTTCTTTCGAGGTTAGATCAATTTTCGTCTTCGGATCATAGACAAAATGTTCGCCGCTCGTCAGTCCTTCAACCTCCTCCAGAAGCGGGCCTTCTCTGCCTCTGCCAGCCAGGTATGTATACCGGTGCTTCCATCTCTCGGCTCGGTACTTCGGAGCTTTGCCAATGTGCTAACCATGTCCATTTTCATTTTTAGGCCTCCAAGGTCGCTGTCCTCGGTGCCGCCGGTGGCATTGGCCAGCCTCTCTCTCTCCTGCTCAAGCTCAACCCCCGTGTTTCTGAGCTTGCTCTCTATGATATCCGCGGTGGCCCTGGTACGTCTCCGGACATCCGAAACTTGCATTGCCAAACTTCCAATATTCGAGTATACTGACTCGACGATCTTTTTGACAGGTGTTGCTGCTGATCTGAGCCACATCAACACCAACAGCACCGTCAGTGGCTACGACCCTACTCCCTCTGGCCTCCGCGATGCTCTCAAGGGCTCTGAGATCGTCCTCATCCCTGCCGGTGTTCCTCGCAAGCCCGGCATGACCCGTGACGGTATGTTGATTTGCCTTTTCTATGCGAGCACAATTACTGACGCAGCCATTGGCAGACCTCTTCAACACCAACGCCTCTATTGTCCGTGACCTTGCCAAGGCTGCTGCTGAGGCTTCCCCCGAGGCCAACATCTTGGTCATCTCCAACCCCGTACGTATCCAAAGCAATCATATCTAGATCAGCAGCACTAATGTCACGGCAGGTTAACTCTACCGTCCCCATTGTCGCTGAGGTGTTCAAGTCCAAGGGTGTCTACAACCCCAAGCGTCTCTTCGGTGTCACCACCCTCGATGTCGTCCGTGCCTCCCGCTTCATCTCCCAGATTAAGAAGACCGACCCCGCCAACGAGGCCGTCCCCGTTGTCGGTGGCCACTCCGGTGTCACCATCGTTCCCCTGCTCTCCCAGTCCAACCACCCCGATATTGAGGGCGAGACCCGCGATGCGCTCGTCAACCGCATCCAGTTCGGTGGTGATGAGGTCGTCAAGGCCAAGGACGGTGCTGGTTCCGCTACCCTCTCCATGGCCATGGCCGGTGCTCGCTTCGCCGAGTCCCTGCTGAAGGCTGCTCAGGGCGAGAAGGGTGTCATCGAGCCCACCTTCGTTGAGAGCCCTCTCTACAAGGACCAGGGTGTTGACTTCTTCGCCTCCCGTGTCGAGCTCGGCCCCAACGGTGTTGAGAAGATCCTTGAGGTTGGCAAGGTCAACGCTTACGAAGAGAAGCTCATCCAGGCTGCTCTCACTGATCTCAAGAAGAACATTCAGAAGGGACGTGACTTCGTCGCTCAGAACCCTTAAATGTCTTTCTCAATTAAGTGTGAATTATTCTGCAGCTACGTTCTCCCCTGTATAACAGTCACTTGTGTACTTTGTCATTAGCCTATTATTCCCGCCTTTTCTATATGCTTCGCATCCCGCATCGACTTTGATACCGGATGAATGCGGCTGCAGAGTTTGAAGCATTTCTCTTCCCTTGACGAGGATTTGATGACTGGCGAGAACTTAATGGGAAAAGCAGATGGCATGTATTTCCTATAAATGAAAGTTTCAATTTGTTCCTGAATTCGTTCTTCGCTCGTATCCATTTGACATATAGTATCCCTGAGCAAGACAAATGGCCTAGAAAAATTCGCCTTCAAGTCTCGCTAGCTTTTCTCAGTATCAGGAATATTTCCTTCCTTGGGCGAATAACTTTACGTATCATTCGCCGATCTCGGCCGTATCATAAACTGCACAGCAGAAAAACAAACACAAAAGCGAGAATGATCAAACGGCGCTTGAGCTAGATAAAATCAAACCGAAATGATCAGCAACTGTCTCTGGAGCAAAAGCAAGGGTATTCCTAAACGACAGTATCGCGGAGAAGCAAATAGAGAAGCAAGTAGAGAGGGAAATTAGAGAGGGAAATTCATCAGCGTAGTGAATTCGAAGCGAATTGTCGCGTTACGTATAGCTTCGCATGGCGTCCATGTAGCCTGTCCCGCCGCGAAGGTCATGGTCGAAAGTCTCAGCGACTTCAAGGACACGTTTGATGTGTTCCATCGACAAGGGAGTCTGTTCGTTAACTGCAAGCGCTTGAGCCGTGCGGACAGAGTTCTTAATCTAGAAAGAGTGTTAGCAACAGTGGATATGTGCTTGGAGAAGATTACTTACCTGGCGTCCATTCAGATTGTGGCGTGCCAGCGCATCAAAGTCCTTGTCCGTGAATATTGCAGTCTGCACGCCCTCTTTCGCCTGGACCTTTTCCAGGAACATCTTCCAGACGCTCCTCTTTGCTTTGGTGGTAAGGTCTCCGTATCGCAGTGCGACATGGATTCGAGATTGGAACGCGTCATCAAAGGTTTCCACGCGGTTGGTGGTCAAGAAGAGAATGCCTTGGAAGTATTCAAGGAGCCGGAGGAAGATGCTCACAAGTGCGTTGCGGTGGATGTCCTGGATTGTGCGCTTCTCAAGGAAAATGTCGGCCTCATCCAGCAGAAGGACTGCGCCCCATGAGTGCGCGATATCCAAAATCTTGTTGAGTTCCGCTTCCAGAGTCCTTGAGTCTGTTCCGAGTTCTCCGGCGCTGACCATGTACAGAGGCCGTTTTAGCAACTCGGCGATACCTTCGGCAGTCAGCGTCTTGCCTGTGCCGGGTGGTCCATGGAGCACTGCGACAAGTCCTTTGCCCTTGCCCTGAATGACATCGTCGATATTCTGCGCGGCGCGGAAAGTGTGCGACTCCACAAGGGCCTTTACGATCGACTTTTGATTGTCCGGAAGGACAAGAGAGTCAAACGCGTCCTCGTTCCAGTCGATGTCGCTGATTCCAGAGATGCTGAACTCCAGCCACAACTTCTCACTGAAGGCAAAACCCAGGACGACAGGACTTGCAATGAGCAATTCCTCTTCAGTGAACTCACGGTCAGAGGGGTCCTGCACTTCGTCCATCTTCTCTTTTTGGATCACATTCCCATTCTCATCGACCTCCACTTCCACGACACGAGGTCTGCCGTCTTTGTCTTGCACGACCTTGTACACAATTTTGGGGTTATCAGAATCTCGACTCTCGTGTTGTTGCTGATCGACATCCGAATCAGACATCCCGCATTTGCATCCGTCATCGCTCGCATCGTCATCTGATGCATCTAGAATATCAGGGTCCTTGGGACGAACAGTACTGATTGGATAGTTGGGGTTGATGCGACGATGGATCGCGGGGTCAATCATGACTCGGCCATTGATATTGACTTTGATGACTGTCCGCTTTTTCTTGTAGAAGGCCATTCCCTTGTGGAAGCGGTAATTCATACCCCCAAGCGCCACAAATTTCTTGCCGCGCTCGATCAGCTTGGCCTTGACCTCTTCAGCCTCCCTGTGGTACTTGAGTGGATAGCAACCGAGGCTCGTGATTTTGCGAACGCCCTTGAAGAATTCCACATCAGCGGCCATTGTTCCCATGCCAAACGACTTGCCGTCGTACTCCAAGTAGCGACCTTCAATGCTGTACCATTGACCTTTCATGAAAGAGGATTCTTTGGTGGCGTATTCAATCTTGAAGGCACGTGGCTCGTCCTGGTTGCCGTAAGTCGATGTATAGGCGATGGTGTTCGGCTTGTATAGTGCCCACAGCAGGTCGAAGGTGATCATGTTCGCTTCCAGCAAAGGATACAGAGTCTTTTTCGTGTCTGCGTAGTCAGTGTCCAGATACTTGATGAGCACCTTGAGTTGCGCTGCTTTGAGATTCGCCAGCTTCCTGGCCTTTTTCTTCGTTTCTTTCTTGGCCTGCTGCTTCAGCTCCTTCATGTATGCCCGGGTCTCCTCAAGGTACAGGAATAGCATATTTGGATCGACAACGGCAGTTTCCTGTACCAAGCTCACGCCCTTGACACCGTCCATGACCTTAGCCAGAGCGTCCCGCAAGTGTTTGCTCTTGATATCGACGACAGTTTCCATGTACTTGTTCTCCCAGTCAAACTTGCGCCGAACCGTAAAAATATACTGATCCCACTCGTTCGCACCGATATCATCAACAGTCTCGGTGAGCTTGTAATTATGAATCGTATTATCCCACACTCAAAGGGAAAAAAAATGTCAGCACATGTCGCCCCTCACACGAGGGACGAATTACGATCACTCACATTGATCAACCCGCTTGAAAGCCATTTTGGAAGCAGCTTTCAGTTTGTGCTTAGACTTCTGCACGTGGCGATTTTGGCCATCTGTCAGGCCGTCGGCCGCGTGTCTCTTTCCGCGAGCTCTGCCCCAGCGTCCATCGCCTAGTTTGCGTCCGTCGCCAAGTTTGAGACTCAGAGCCGCCATTTCTTTTGCCAGTAGCAAAGCCAATTCTTCCGCATTGGCCTCAACACCTTCTTCCGGTTGATCTTCGGAGGAATCTCCCTTGGATCGAAGCTTCTTTGCCGATCTCTTCGCCTGGAGCCTAGTCAAAAGCCTCCTCAGCGTTTTCTCATCCAGGGGGTCGTCGTCTTCGTCATTATCATCGCTGGTAGAGTCTGTTTCCGAAGCTACTTGCTGGCGGGACCGAGACTTCCTCTTCCGGTTACCCTTAAGGACTTTCTTGGCTTTGTTCTTTGACCGGTTTCTTCGGTTCTTTCGAGATGTCTCTGATTCACATGAGCTGGACGACGTCTCGTCATCCCCCGAGCCAGAATCGCTGACACTGTAGCTGCCAGAGGACGAAGTTGACTCCGAGGTCGTATCCTCGTCGGGCGTTGTGATCGATTTATGGCTCTTTTTCTTCGAGTCACGTTTTCGACCGGCGGCGTCCGACTCTTTCCCTGAATGTTTCTTGCATGCGATTTTGACAGTAGCATTTTCCGTTACAGATACAGATGGCTTTGCCTCTGTCTTGACTCCATTATTGTCGATGGAAGGCTCTACCTCATGCTTGGTATCCAATCCAGCATTGCTGTTGGCGTTGGGACCGGCCATTGTAGCGGACTGCTTAGCTTGGGCCTCTTTAATTTGGGGCGGGTTCCGCAGTGGATCTTCGGACGGCGGCGTGGTAGAGTGGGTGAGCGGGCCGGAGCTTGGATCGGTCGGGGTGTCGGGCACTGAGATCAATGACGGGGAGCTTGTGGAGCTAGGGACAACACTGGGGTCAGTTGACATTATAGATTAAATCGTAAAGCAGTTGCTATCTGCCTTTGTAGCACGATCAGCACGATCGAAGAAGAAAAGGGAAGAGCTTCAAACTGAAAGTAAAGAATCAAGAAGGTAGTGATCCAGAAGGGAACAGTGACCTACAAATACTTTGAAGAAAAGAATGTATCCGTGACGTTGCGCCAGGAAATCAAGACGAATGCCCTTAGAACACGGAGCGCCTTGCGTCCTTGGGCTCTTAAAGATTGGCTGACAGGACAGAAAGGAGCTTTTCAACTTTGTGGCGGTGAGAATGAGTGGTCCTTACGGCTTCAGGACGGGTTGATATAGGCTAGCTAGACGAAGCTATCCTGAAGTGTGAGTTGGGAGTGACAAAGCAGCTTCAAGACAAGGCTGAACCGGACTTGGAGCTGGATGATGAGTGAAAGAAAGTAAATAAAGGAAAAGATACAGTCGACACAAAGAGCTCTAGAGACAATGTTCAGACAGCAGATGACCGGACGATCATCTGAAAAAGAAGCCAAAGGAAAGGCGAGGTGAAATGAATATCAGGTACCTCTCTAGGTATCTACTTTGTACCTGAACCGTTGGCGATGACTGGGAGTGGGTGCCTGGTGAGCCTAGGTAGTGGCCTGGGGCTGCAGCCTTTCCCCTAGGCTGATCCTGGCCCTGTCACTGACTCACTGCGAGGCCTACAGAAATGGACCAGTTGTCAACTTCACCTTTCTTCAGCCCCACGGAATCATTGCAGAACAAATGCACTTGATTTGTCCCGATTCCAAGGGAGAGTCAGAGCGAAATCTTACGGACTCATTCTCAGTGGACAGGCCTCCAACAAGTCAGTCTCGTGGACCCGTAATCAAGCTCGCTGACCAAATGACTTTCAATACAGTGGCACTGTCAAGAAACGAAGCGCTTGCTGCCTGTCTACCTGCCTAATCGCCTCTCCCTCGCACCATATCAACGCGCTTCGAAGACATGCCTCATCAGTCGTCACCGACTTTTTCCCATTGGCTCTAAGTGACCCAACGGTATCCATTATCCCGGTAGCGTGGGAGAGAACAGCAACGGACAACGAGGCAAAGAACTAGACCATCTGCACCTGTCGATCCTTGGGTTACACAAGGCCTCGATTTTGTGGGTCTTGATTCTTGGGAGTTGAGTCAAGGAAAAGACCATGCAAGAAGCTAGTCCACAATGAAACCAAGACTACAAGTGGATTCCACCCAGACTGTCATCCCATGTACAGTAAGTAGGCTGCACGAGTAGGCCAGAGCTGGTAGTGGGATTGGGCCCTCGTGATTGTACTTTTGCTCACTTAGGGTAGACCCATCCTCGCCCCGTACGTAGTGCATTGCCGCAGATTTTTGTGCTGCAGTACCAAGAAGAATAGGTGGTCTGTGATTTCGCTCCTACCTTCTTATTTACCAATGGACGAGTGGGGACAGATGATCAAAATATAAATGATGAGTTTGGACCATCGCAATCATATTATGGAACCTTTCCCGATGTCAAAGCTGCAGCCTCACTTTGAACTAGATGATCGTCACCGAATGGAAACAAGGAATCCCCGACGGGCATATTGAAATTCGACCAGGATTATTCAACTGTACAATCGCCAAATTATCCGTAGACTACTTGACGCATTTCCCGCTTGCTGTAAGGTCACAGAATGTGATAGCTGTGTTATGGCGGTTTCAACGAACGAGACGAGAGAGGATTTGTGTTCTAAATAACTTGCAGGAAGCAAGTAATTAGAGCCATATAGATAGGCAAAACAGGCCTTGAGTCGCGAATCACTTAGGGTACATAGTCAACTGGTATGAGATGCCTTTTACCGAGAGTCAACGTACACTAATACCCAACAATATGTTGACAAACTGGGAGTCTGAGCGGCAGTGAAGATTGCTTCTTCATAAGATGTTTCTTGGCTGCCGACCACCTGTTGATCTAGAGCCTGGTAAGACCGCCAGTGTACACAATGTGGAAAAGAAGCCTCAAAGTTGCCAAATTGGGGAATGATCTTAGTCCTGAAATATGACCTTTTAAGTGATTCTGTATATGGTATCTGCTATGCTGTCTAGACAGTATGGCTCATTGAACCACAAGGCTCATTGAGAACAAATTCGTGGAAACACATTGCACACAGATAAATCCAGCATTTAGGTTGATTGATTAACACAGAATTCTCTCACACTTGCCAGAGTTTCACTTGGTCCAGTGAATGAAGTCAACATAGACATAGAGAGGCCAGTGTTATACTCCTACAGCCCTGAAACTCACATAAATTCCCTATCCTCCACCCTGTTCTTCTCTTCACATCCATCTCATTTTCACTTCTCAGTCCACACACCTACCCTCCACAGTCTAGGTCTCCGGTTGAGACCCCTCTACTGATAGCAAAACAATCCTTCAAAGAATGAACCTCGACACGTCCTTCCACATTGACCCGACGGGACCGGTCCTCGCACTTTCTTCCTTCACTCCCATCAACACCGAAATGGACGTCGCTGAGATCAAGGCAGAGAACGACAAGTCGAACAACGTGGTTCCCGGAGCCGCAGAGGTAAGCAGCACAGTCCCCTTCTAAAGATGCAGCAGCCTAACACCACACAGGAACAACAGCCAACCTCGGCCCCAGCAACCGCGACACCTCGCAAGCGAGGCCGGAAGAAGGCCGCAGACGGCGCAGACGGCGACGCAGACGCAGACGCGGACAGCACCGAGACCCCAACCAAGAAGGGAAAGACTTCGCCCAAGAAAACCTTGGGTCCTATTCCGACCTCTTTGGAATCAGCCGGGTTGGCCGACAGGATGGTTCTGCGGATGAGAGACGAGGAAGGCCGTAGCTGGTCTGAGATCACCAACGTCTGGACGAGAATGACCAGTATCAAGGTTGAAGGGAGCACGCTGCGGAAGCGCTACACGGCCATGAAGGCGAACTTCGTCTCCATCAGTGCAGAAGATGTAAGTGACCTATCCAGCTTGAGCTTGATTTTGTGCCCTGTGGGTAGAGACTGAATGAGGATGTGCTTGTCTGCCTTTAGGAAGCCAGGATTCTCAAGGTGAAGAAAGAAGTCGAGGAGAAGTTCGAGCAGGAGAAATGGCATAAGATCGCCGAGGGTGTTGCTGCCGATGGAGGGAGCAATTACCCTGCGAATGCGATCCAGAAGAAGTTCAAAGAGCTGAACAAGAGGGCTCAAGCTGCAGCTGCAGCTGAGACTGAGGACTGAGAAATCGCTCTCGTGTATGGAAAGCAAGATTAAACAAGTTGCGAAGCGCGCTTTTTCTTTTCAGTTAATTCGGCCGAGGGAGGTCCAAAGGTGGTAATGGGCGTACAGGTACAGAGAATGGAGTTGAACTTGGAATTTTGTGGATCTCGGTAACCAGAGACGAGAATCAAAAGGACAGGCAGATAAAATTCATCATGGTAGTTCGAGGCCCAGCTCAATGTGACACMATATACACCAGATACCCCGGCATTAAATCATCCAACCAAGAAGCATCTATTTTATGCCAGAGAAAGACAAAAAAGATCAAGGTAGCCAGGCCAATCACAAGTAAGAAAATGAGCTGCAAAAGTTTAACGCGCCTCCACAATCTTACAGGACACTCACTTGCTGGCGCCCGTCATGCATTTGCCAGCCTAGATCGCTATTCCTTGGATCATTCGTAGATTCATCACTATTCGTGCGTGTCGTTATGCTGGGTCGAATCTTCGCTCCGACAAACCCGCGTCGGTCCCGCCCTGTCCGTCCACGTCCGAGCCAGTTGTGTTTCAGTGCTTTGCTCAGAGTTTCAATCTTCTCTTGCGCTTCATCACGTGTCTGCACACTGGCCAGCACACTGAGGCATTGTAGCATCCGCCCGACAGTCTCAGTGATGAGTTGGGAAGTATCTGCCGTGTGTGAGGCCCTGTGAATGACAGTCGCGCGTTGATTTGGAGATGAGAAGGACTGGAAAATAAGTTGGTCTGGGTTGGACGAGGTGTTTGATGCAGCACGGCTGCGATTGCTCATCGAGTCTGAGGAGTAACTGCCCGCCGCATTGAGGAGTGTAGACGATTGAGAATTGTAGCTGCCAAAGCCAGCATCGAGAGAGGCGGCAGTGGCAGGTCGGCCGCTATTGTTACTGCTCTTTGTTGTAATGCTGAGAGCTGACGAGCCCACATTGATGCTATCAAGACTCAAGCGAGAAAATGTAGCTTTTAAGCCTTCATAGCGTTTTAGAATGACCATGTCACGGAAAGCCACCAGGACCAGATGTCGAACTTCGAGCTCATTTTCAAAGTCCTTGCCAGTCGGTACGGAGTTCCAGAAATCCTTTGCTTCCCGTAGATTCATCACTGAACCAGCGCCTCGAAACTCTAGATCGAGAGGCAAAAATACAGCCTGTATAAATGGAAGAATGGTGCCAAAGACCAGTAGCCAGATCTGCACCAAATGAGGGACCAGTTTCTCGTCAGGCACTCCGTTCAGCGTATGATTTAACGAGGCACATCCTGTCTCAAGTAACTCTCGTAAATCGTCGACAATGGCGGTTGGCGTGCGCTTCTGCACGCAGCGTTGAATGTGGATAAGGACCAACTTGTTCAGGTCCTCAATTGCTATACGAACGTCCTCACCATCAAATATAACCAACAGCTTCGCCTTCAGGAAATCCCAGGCATCATCCGGAGTCATATTGTGGAGTCCGAACCCCGACAAAGTCTCCCGAAGGGCAGCTTCGGGCAAGATTCCTGCCGAGTTTCCAAGGGACGACGGCCCCGAAAAGACAGCTGGCGTAACGCCACTAACCACCAAGTCTTGCTCTATTTCCTCCCTCAGCTTCTCCTCTTTCTTCTTTTCTCGAAGCGCCCGACCACCGTGCAAGAGGTCCAACCCGCCAACAGTTTTGCTGAATGTAGTTGACCCTGCGTTAGGAGACGCTGGCGTAAAAGAATAAAGAGACTGTGGTGCGTTGGGATCAGACGGTTTGGAATTGCTAGACGCTGAAGACAGAGGAAGGTTGTAATGATCGTCCCTGTCCTTCAGTTTGAGTTTCTGCCTTGACAGGAAATGATGCTTGTGGGCTTTGTCCTTGTCCTTGTCCTTATCCTTCTCGCTGGGTGTCTGCCTGTCCGCTGGCACTACCGTACTCACGGATGCATTCGATAAGCTATACATCGACGAGTTGTTTGAGGGCAGCGTATCTGTCGAGCCGCTGACGATGCGTGATAACCCACTCGAACCCGGAAAGCCCATCTTGCTTGGTGATGGCATACCTTTATCTTTCCCGTAAGAATCCTTGTCGCGACTGATTCCAATATGCTTCGGCTTCGAAAACAACTTCATCTTGGGCTTATCACCCTTCTGCTTCTGCTCACGCTCTGGCTGCGCCTGATCGCCAGACATCCCAGGTTGAAGCGCAGGTCCCCGTGGAAACACCACGTTGGCAGCTGTTGTAGCTGCAAGGGCATTTCCGCCAACAATCCCATTTTGATATGATTGCCCTGAGGTAGCTCCGGAGCCAGGGGCTGCCAGCACTGGTTGTGGTGGAGGTGGAGGTGGCGAGATGCTTCCACCCCTTCGGGCCTTCGCTCCGTCATCGAGACCCTGAATGTTGGTTGGCAATCGTTTCGGCGGGTGTTGCACAGCGGAGGACTGCTGCTGCATCGCAGTCTGCGCTGCGATTCTTGATGCGGAAAGTGTGACATCTGATAGGGACGCTGTCGGGAGGGATGGCTCGAAGAAGCCTTGCGAGTGGTGTCGTGGCCGATGCCTCGACAGATCGGGCGCGACGACGCGACCGGAAGTCTTCCTGCTGGTCATCTCATTCTGGGGCATCAAGGATGAGGCGGACGGGCGCCTGGAGTTGTCGTCTGTTGTGCCACTGCCGTTAGTGCACGAAGTCCGGGGTATCCGGGGAGACGAAGTGCCTGGCGCAGCACCAAAGTCGTTGAGGGAACTCTGAATTGCAGACACAGTGGTCACATTGGATGCAACTGAAGAGGCATCACTCCCAGAGGAGCCAGGTCGTTCTAGTTCGTCGTCAAAGGATGGGCGCGGTGGAGCTGGGGATCGGGAGGAGGTGCGCTCAGGTGGGATTGGAGAGCGTAACATCATAGAGGACGTGTCCGGAATGAGACAAGACGAGTTGTGTTTAGTCAGTAAGCAGTTTAGGCATCACAAATTTGCCCCCATGATCCCTTTTCGAGGTAGTTTTCATTCCCGATCTTTCTAGTCCTCGACATACGTAGGTACCTGGTCCAGATCAGCACCAAGAAATGAGGGACAATGCCTATCATCGTCGATCTCAACGTCGACTGGGCCTGAGCTGCACTTGAAACAACGCCGCCTTTCTCATCTTGGCCCCGCCCGCCCAGCAACTCACTTTCTTTTGAATTTCCTCCATTTTGCAACCTCACAGTCCAAGGTTCTTGTTGAATTGAACATTGTCTCCACCAACGTTCTTTTTTTCGAAACACACATCAAGAAAGAAAACTCCTATTTGCTTTGCGCTATCATCATCATGGCCTCCACCAATTCTTCTCAGCAAGTCCTCCGCGCTGTCTACCAATCTCCTCAGCCGTCGACACGCACATTCGAATATCAGCTTTCCTCCCCCATCGCTTCCTCCAATCCCTCAGCCGAAAACACGAAAGTTAAGGTGGCTTATCTTTCCGAACTCAGAAGTCTGGTACCGAAGTTGCAAGAAGAAATCAATGTCTTTTTAACGGAACGAATGGAAGAAGATAAGAAGGAAGCGGAAGCACAAGGACGTCAGTTGTCTGCGAAAGAAGCCAAGGAAGAGGAGAACTACGGTGAGGAGGTGGTCGAGGAGGATACTTAAAGCTTTTCTTGCATATAACAGTACATTGGTCCGAGAAATCAGGAATGGATCTCTTCGCCGGAGCCAATCTTCCGTTCTGCTACACGACGAGACCGAACCACGACGCCGCCGATCATTCAAATTCAATCGAATCCTTGGACATTCATGCTATCCTGGGGTATCACATTGCCTGAAGCTCCCGCCATATTATTCACATTTCCACGCTTCGCACTGAATTGAGACACCAGAAGGGAAGAACCAGAGAAAAAGGAGTTAGATGTGGGAAAACAACATCAACTCTCGAGTATACAGTAGAAAAGAATTAGGGAGAGAGGGAAGCTTTGCGATTGGCACAGCCAAGATGGACAACAGTATTGCTTCGAAAGTCAGTGAGAGTTTGTGGAAGACGGATGGGAAGCCACCACAATGCTTGATGGACTGAGAGACTTACTCTGGGAATACGTTGATCACACTCCCACCAAGTCGCTTATGGCAGATCCCACAGATCCTTTCTTCTGTGATCGTGACATGCCTCGACCTGGACGCCTTCCCGTCGCCACCTTCGCCGACCAATAGCTGCGCTTGTGTCTTGATACTCTGCGACTTTTGCAGGTTGGCCACAATTCTGGACTCATTGAGTATAGAAGTTGCCGCTCGCATACGACCTTTGAAATAGAATTCAAGTTCCTTGACTGGCAGTGTTTCCGGGATTAGTTCAAGAGCCGAGTTTGGAGGAAGGCGGGATCCATGTTTTGCGAGCACCTCTAGCGCGGGTCCATATCGTGGTTTGTATCCATGCGGCGGAGACAAGTAAAGAGATAAAAGTGTTAGGTATATGGAAGGCTTTTCTCCCTCAAAATCCGGAAGGGCTATATTTTGTATAGCCGTCGTCTCTGTGCTCGTGGCGTCTTCAGTCTTGTGAAGGTGATTGCAGTACCTGCGGACGAGATCTTAGCAGTGGCCTTGCTGGGCTCATTAAGTAGTAAGGACTGACTCTTCTGCTTTGGCATAGTCTTCCAGTTTGAACACATATATCTCTAGCGCTTGTCTGTGTTGTCCCATCTTACTGAAAACGATCGCTCTTGCCTCGAAAAACTCGGGATCTGTAAAGATAAGTCAGACCAACGTATGCACCCCCAACGACTGGCGGCCCTGTACTTACCATCTCGGTTCAGACGGTCAAGAATCTTCGCCGGCGAGTACTGAGAGCTTGTCCTTAGCATGTCCAGCAGCTTGTTCCGCCAATCAGTCCTGTCTTCTTCACTGGCGAACTCCCATTCTTTGTTCTTTTGTTCCTCCAAGCGATCCAGATAAAGGCTCAGGAGGCTCTGATGGAGATCCGGAGTCATGTCATTCAATTCTCCAATGACATGCTCAAGATACCGAACAGCCAGACGGACATCAATCGCTTTCAGAAAACCTAGTACTCGATGACGAGGCAATGTTTCCGCGTTCTCAGTATCCGCAAGGAAAATTTCCATGCCCAGGTCAGGGTCTTCACGCATCGGCCACTCGGCAAATTCTAGTATCAAATCAATATGTTCGGGAGACAAATTCTGCAGATAGCCAACAGTTCTTTTCGGACCCTGAAGTTGGGACGCAGTCTCTCCGTCCATTTCGGCTTGGCCAAACTTTTTCAAGAGCTCCAGAGCTTGACGATGCATCTTTTTCCCGTAGAGGAAGTCAATGAGGTCGTTTTGGCGGCCACTTTCCTCCAACTTTTCAATAACCACGTCAGGATCACAAAAATTGGCGATACGAAAGAGGGAGCCAGCAAGAGACGGCGTCGCATACATATAAACCCGGAAGAGCGTTGTGTCGACGAGTTTAGCTTTGGCTCGAAGCCTGTCACCAAAGTCATCTTCGCCTTGATCTTTGTCCAATTCAAGCAACTTCACGACGGATTCAGTAAATTCATCTTTCACTGTATCAGCTGTAGGGTCCGTCTTGAGAGAACCATCCGGGTTCAGGAACCGCTGGAATCGCCGGCGAACATCCGCCAGGTAAGCTTGGAGTTCACGAACAGCAAGCTTGAGGTCTTTTCCTTCAAGGCGTTTGTCGCCCCGAGAATCTTCCATGAGCTTGCTGCGGATGCTGCCTGCATCGCTGGCATCATCTGTCTTCGTTCGAAGGAGGGACCTCACTGAGGGTGTATTTGCGAGCGTTCTGGCAAGCGCAGCATCATCCGACGTAGCAGGGACTGTGTCTTGCTTCTGCTCCTGTTCGGGCCTTGGCTGACTATCCGTCGTACCGGTCTCCGATCCCTCTTGCTCGTCCGGAATGGACGAGAGATCGCCCGCTATAAGTCGCGGGTAAAGTCGAATGACGGTTTCGGGAGGAGCTGAGATCTCTGTGAAGAGCTCCATAGACTCGAGGTATTTTCGGAGGGAGAATAACGTCTGCGCCTTTTCAAGTTTGATGGAGCGTAGACGACCATATTTGTCCGTGAGAAGTGCATCCTCAAGCATATTAGCGAGGCTGATCGCCTCATCCAAATATCCCTTTTCCACGAGAGTGTCAATTTGAGTGTCGTAACTCAAAGCCTCCATTCTCCAGATGATTCGATCACTAGCAACCAGGAACCCTTTGCCAGCGTGAGCTAAACTGA
Source organism: Aspergillus pseudoviridinutans (assembly GCF_018340605.1). NCBI lineage: Eukaryota > Fungi > Ascomycota > Eurotiomycetes > Eurotiales > Aspergillaceae > Aspergillus > Aspergillus pseudoviridinutans. The sequence goes on along the minus strand of NW_025091288.1, from coordinate 522,175 downwards.
TTGAGGGTTGAGGGATGTGCAGGAGACTCGCTGATGGTAATGGTATCGATTGGAGTAAGCTCAGGGTTTCAGGATTTCGAACCTCCAGCACTCCCTTCGCAGAGTCATGCAGTGCCAGCAGAAAAGGATACGAGTACCCAATGTCGGAAGGGGCATGGCTCCATGGAATCTGCCTTCTTCCCAACGAATTGCCCTCGATATCAATAAATTGAGTGTTGATATCCTTCGCCAGTAATACTTGCCCTTCGCTTAGGCGTGTAGCCAGCGGTTTCGGAGCAGTTCCGCCAATCCCAATATAGCTCATGCTAGCGACGCCAACACCAGCCAGACGCCCTGTTTCCTGTCCGGGTAGTCCACCAATGCTCCCCGGTCCGACCAGATCTGTGACATCTGTGTTCTCAATATCCACCATGACGAAATTCGAGCTCAGCCCAGCGACGAGCTTTGTCCCAGAGACCCACGTGAGCGTTTTTATCCCACTAGCCAGGCTCATTTCCGCCGTGTCGTTCTCCAACTCCATATCGCGCCATGTCCACAGCAGGATCTTTCTCTTAACCGCCACGGCAAGGCGCGATACAATCGACGGGACGCCAGTCTCCGGGTCGTGAACTATGTTCGAAGTTACAGCAAAAGTGGTCGCGCCTTTGGTCCTCGTAAGCTGCTCTTGGAACTCGTAGGTCTGTAAGTCGTGAATCGATACGTATCCACCGGAAAGCGAGATGAGAAGCTTGGCCTCCTTGATCAACACCAACTGTTCAACTTTATGCCTGGAAAATTTTTCCAACTCCCGAAGTAGCTCGCTCTGTTTAGGCTTTGGGTTCGTGACGGAGCTCATGGTCGCAGGCCTGCTGTCCCCGTTATTCATCGTACTTCCACCCCCTTCACCCTCGGCATGATGATCATCCTCCGCTTGCCTGCCATTGGAGACCTCGTTGACCCTGTATATCCGCAAGCTGCCATTGTTCAGTCCTACCAGAAGGCGGTCCCCATAAGCAAGGACCGACTCAATTTTCGATTTGTCGCGTTGTTTGAGCTCGACGAGCGGCCGAGCCGTGAAAGCGGATAACATGGCTCGGCGGCGAGCTCCTCTGATCGGGCCTCTTCACCACTGAGAGCACAGTCCAAATTCATGTCTAATTAGAAGAAATGAGGGGTTGAGCGCAGCTAAAATGCTGCTCTGGCCATGGCGTCTGTGGTTTGGAGCTACCTGAATTCGCTGGGAACACCATGTCCCCCGTAGCGACGCTTGTTTCCCGCCCTCTCATGTGACAGAGCTGGCTCTCACCGTCTTTTACCTCAGCCAATCATATCGCTACTGATGAGCGTTTCTGCCTGCACTTCATCTGAAGACGTCATAAGGTACCTTGAGCACTGGCATTGATTAAGGAATTGGGGATCTACAGTCATTATCCTTGTGCATTCAGCGATATACAGTTCTAAAATAGATGAGACCTATATGTGACAGGAAAGCACCTTGCGCTTCAAGTGCTTCTGGATATCTGAAGAACTCCCCGGTTGTTGTCGGCGACCAATGGACTAGACAGGAGTCACAGGACGACGGGCAGGGAGCTATGCATTGAGGAGAGAACAATTGAAACAGCGCAAGGCGGGGGCACTCAATCATATCGTGCCGCCCATTAGATAGTCGGACGTTGCAGCATCGGTACAACCGGTGTTATCCACTGAGTCGACTGATCGTTATGTTMGAAAATAGAAAGCACTGTCTAGTAACGACAAGGCCATCCTGAGACGGAGAAAAGCTTGCTGGTCTTGACAACCAGACATGAGACTTTGAACATTGTGGGTAAAGGATGAGGCACAGCCTGCGAGAGAACTGAACAAGCCCAAAAAAGCCGGAAAAGAATGTGTATATATATTTGCGCTTCAATGCTTTACTTCGGTGGGAAATTCCTGATGCTTCGCTGAGGTGCCCTTTGCACGCCAAGTGGAGACAGCGGGGATGTCAGCTTTGAAGCGCTGTTCTTCGGTGCCGTACGCACGTGGCGTGAGCTTGATCAACGTATGAAGAGGAACCTCCATCCATGGGCTCTGCTCCTGAGGAATGTTGAGGAAGTACGCATAGATGCAACGCAAAACGGCCTGATGAGTGACAATAATGACATTTTCACTGCGCTCCAGTTCCATGATGATTGGTTCCAGACGAATGACAACGTCACGGTACGACTCGCCACCTCGGTAACGATAGTTGTACTTGTCTTCATCGCGCGCTGCAAAGTCATCGGGATACCTCTCTGCAATCTCCTCGTACGTGAGCCCGTCACAGACACCGGAGTCAAGTTCGTCGAGAGCTTTCCACTCTAACTTTTCGTAGCCTGTCTCGCGCGCCAGGTGCCGGGCAGTTTGTATCGTTCGTTTGAGAGTGGAAGTCCAAATGACGACTTTGGTGTTAGGAGGAACTCCTGACTTTCGCAGAAGACCGGGAAGAGCTCGAGCATAAGCTTCGCCGCGCGGTGAAATGTTGGAGTCTCCGCCAATTTTTCCCGTGAGGTTATATTCCGACTCGCCATGCTGAACAACAGTTAGCACCACTTAGTCATATATGCTTGGGTATCACTCACGCGAGAAAGCCAAATTGAGCGAGGCTTGATATGTAGGTTCTGAATGTAGTACACCAATCGACTAGAAAGATAGTCTTTTATTTGGTTGATGATGACAGTGGAGCCGACATTGATGAGTTTTACATATGTGAAATGTTTCTCATTATCATCAATGGTTTCGTAAACTTTCTCATAATTGCGGATGCGGTTTCGAAAATCCATGGCGGCTACCTCAGGATCCTGTCCTTTGTAATCCGGTGAGGTTGTTTTGACTTCGAGGATATTATTCATTATGAGGTCCTCGTCGTCGCATATTGACTCGACAAACAGAGTTTCAATATTAGCATCGCGACAAGTCTCGTAGATCCACCGGCGTCGCGATTTTGTGGAGTTGGTCGCATCAAGAATAGCTACAACGCCTTTGCCCGCTTTGAACCAGTTGAGCATGTCTGACAATGCCGCCTCTGCAGCGGCTCTCCTCATTCTCTCCCCCTCGGTGTTATGAGGGTCAAAAAAAGTAGCCGTTGGCTGCGGAGTTCCCTGTCGACGATAGGTGCCCACATTGAACACTTTCGCTGGAATACCAACCCAAGCAAGATACCGCATCGCTAGATATAATATCGTCAACCCCCTAGCTTTGATAGTCAAAAGAAAGAGGGTTTACCTACCCTTTCCAGCTATGAGACTCTTGCCCCGGGCTGGAAGACCAACCATGACCACACAAATTCTTGTTTCATCTGACTGTAGATGCGTGAGTTAAGTGATCTTATGGGAAATCGTCCAATGTCTTTCTGGATGTCGGTTCCAGGAGCATTCTCGCAGTAATTGACGCCAGGTAAAAAGAGGGGGGGAATAGGACCCTCAGAGAGCAAGGGCAGTAAATATCAACCAACAAAAAGGAGGCTTTTCGAAACCATAGTCCGGGAGTAAGAGATTGATCGCGCTTGTTCTCTGCCTGCGGCGCCCTCCTTTTTCTTTTCCGTTCAATTACTCTTGTCATTTCGTGCCAATGCGCCTTGAAGATAGTTGAACCCCTGTCAAGGAAGCAAAAGCGACATGACAGATACGTACACAAGCTCTTATGGCTTAAGCACATCCCATACTCCAAGAATGACAAGCCGTGAACGAAACGCAGCACAAGGAAATAGCAGCACTTACACTGGCGGGGAAGCTCTTGTGACCAGAGCCTCTCGGATTAGAGCTCCCAGAAGTCATTTTAGCAATCGAACAGTCTTTCTGTTAGAAATTTCCTATAATATTATAACCCAGCACGCCGGGGAAATAGCTTCTAGCCTCGGCCAAGAGTCGCCCCGACCGGACAGACAGCCGAATTAAAGGTCGTATGAATTTCTGGCGAAGCAGGACAGCAAAGTAGGGGCGAAATTTCTTCAGCTTATCGCCTGAGAAATCGACGGTATATTTTCCTCGAATAAGATGATGACAGATCCGGCTGTCTTACAGGGGATTCGTTGCAGAGATCTCAAGAATTGTAACTGGCTGGATCACATTAAGCCCAACAGTCGATGCGGTGAAGAAGCAAAAGAACAGCACAGACGTCATGCCGCGGGGCAGTGAATGCCCACTCCGCTGTAATAGATGAAGCAGAAGTAGGTAGATGGTCTCTTGAAAGCCCCTTTTGATGAGTGTATATTCATACAATTGAGGGAATTTTCTAAAGCTGAAGAAAGGATGACATCCACAAATGGTACCACGTGATGCTCTTGTTTTCGTCGGGTAAAGTCGCAACCGTTACTGGCCATCTTCCAGCTCTAACCAGACGGAGCAAACGGGCAGGTGACAAGCCTACTTTTTCTACCTAGGTTCGTGCGCCGTCGAATTCTCGCAAAGAGAAGGAACAAAGTCGGGTTGTCTTTTTCTTACTTGCAGTTTGAATTGTGCATTAGCAGTACGATGTACAGGCAAGAGACTCTGGGGTACTCAGGCATATTGCAGGGATTACATTGGTCTATAGTATCTCTATCGGAGCAAAGGGAATCTGGATCTGGGGGCGTGGGATGCGGTTAATGCCTGAAATAACTGTTTTTGCCGGTTGGCTCTTACCGCTTCTATCACCGCATTTGGTTGGTCCAAGTGGCCTGATTCAAACCTGACCGCCCTGTCGCTAATCACATATCCCTTTCACATCGCAGCAATAAGGGTTGATTCCGTGTGCTGACACAGTGAGATGACTCTCATCAAATAAAGGCTTCTTTCAATAATGCCAAGGGATTTACAGTCTTTTTCAAGGTCTCTTAAGTGTACAAACGCTCTTTGCGCCAGTTGCAGGCGACGGCGGAGTAACATGGTATAGTATGTTGTTTCACTAACTACATCCTCTCGAGGTGGTGTGTCATCCTGGGGGTTGAGATTCCCCTTGATGCTGTGGATCATCCAAGAAAGCATGTTTCCTCCGTCCACCGCAATGCGGGGCGTTCAAGCTTGGAACATGAGTATGGGTAGACGCAATAACCAAATTCTTTATCCCCATCTCCAGCATGTCTCGAAACTGCAGTTGCTTTGTCGGCAAAGGCGATGACAGTTGATCGTCTGGCAATGCATGTCAAGGCAGCTTTCGTCGATGGACTTCCAATATGAGCGGATTCGCATGTGCGACGATCTATCTCGACCAACAATATCTGAGTGAGTCGATTATACACCGACAGTAATATCGTTGGTAGCCGAGGCACCATTCGAATCAACGTGTGCAGATGACCACTTGTTTCTCCTTTCGTCAGAGTTACTAGTCTCTCCACGGGCTTTCTGCACGCGAAGATTCGCCCCCCAGGGACCTTCCTGGCCGTTCAGGGTGTCCATGGCGTTCTGAGCCTCTTCCGTGCTGCTAAATTCAACGAACAGGTAGTAGTGGTCACCAGGCTCGAATCGCTTCGCAGGATGAGGTGTGAACAGTTTGCTGACATTTTCACTTTTTGGGAAGAAAATTAGCCTTGAAAAGGCAATTCCATAGAGGGGAATTGCGGACATACACCTTGTATCCCTTGAAGAAGTTGGTAATATTTGTGGTGATAGCCTCAGGGTCGGTTAACTTAGGAAGACCGCCGACATAAAGGCGACGGCTAGAGTCGCTGTTGACCTTAGCGAAGGCGGGCGCGTCATTGCGTCTCCAGCGATCAAGAGCAAACGGGCTGCCCTTGTCGCTGCGAGGCGAGCTCTCAGTTCGTTGCTGTTGTTGTTGTTGTTGCTGCTGCGAACGCTCGCTTGCCGTTTTGGCTACTCCAGGTTTGATCTTGACAGGCCGGCCAAGCATATCACGGCCGTCCAATTCGGTCATTGCTTGATCCGCCAATTCCTTGGTCTCCAAATCGACAAAACAGTAAGAGGGATTGCGGCCGGTGAAAGGGTCTATCGCGATATCGATCCGCTCGCTGCAAAGCACTCAGTTTTGGCCATCTCCATACAAGAATTTCTGTCTCCGTACATTGGGAAGTTTGCGGCGGTGAACAATGCTTGCACATCCTCCGACTTGGCCGTGTACGGCATGTTGCCAACATATAGACGGCGGCCTTCAGAAATAGCTTGAGGCACCTGAGAGCTTGGTCTGCTGGATGTGAGCCTCGAGGTATTTGTCTTTGGCCCGGGCGAGCCAGAGCTCTGAGCGCTCGGGCTTTCCTCGCCCTTCATGCGCCAATTTGGCGAATTGAAAGCGCGACCTGATGTTCTAACACCATTTTGGAAAGGCGATCTTCCGGGAGCTATGGACTCATCAGTCATTCCGAAACACATGGCACGAAGCGAATTCTTTTGGACACAGCCCCAAATGAGCAGCCCAAAGGTATTTTTCTACACACTTTGTTGCTGCGGTACGGGACTTTCAGGACCGTCGGCCATTGTGATTTTCTTTTTTTTTTTTTGGAAATTATTGACGAGAATATGGTTCGTCCCTGCAAGAACTGGGAAGATTTAGCAGCTGTGTTTACAGCGATTGATCTTGATAAGATTAGATTTTCGTACCTTGAGGAATAAATTTCTTTTTATTAATATCTGTCCGTGTAGCCCAGCGAATGGAATGGTGTTCACTGCTAGATCGCTATGCAATTCAACAAGAGAGAGAGCGGAAATTAAGTTGTCCAAAGACCTGCTGTGCTGGCACGAATACTCATCAACGATTCCAGCCTGCCTAATGGCACCAAAACTTTTTTTGGTACCTATCGACACAAAATATGTCAAACAGAGCAAAATCCACAAACAGCGCAAACATGAGCCAGCTTCTAATTGGCTCGTTAGCGAACCAAGCGTATTTATTCCGGCCGCAGTTCAACAACAATCACGATTTCATCATGTTCCACGTCGCTTTTCTGCTGTGCTTCCTTAAAGCATGCCACTTCTGCTACTAACAAGATGGACCTGTCATGCCACCAAGCCGGTTATCATCTGAGCCGAATTACGCCAGGATGAAGCTATATTTGATCCGTCACGCAGAGTGTGGACATAACGTGGGACAGGCAGCGTACGCGTCTTCTGTTGACCTCAGTAGAATGGCAGCTGACAGTCCTTTCATATCGTCGGAATCCGCAGAGGCGACGAAAGTGGCCACTACCTGACAGAGAACGGCAGGACGCAAGTCCGTTTGCTCGCTCGAAGCCTCAGGGATCGCATGATTCGCTTCACTCATGTTTTCTCGTCGGATCTTGATCGGGCTTCGGAAACCGCGCAAGGTATCTGCCAACAACAGCTGGCAAGTGGCGCGTTGTTGGCCCCGATACAGGTCCCGAGTCTTCGGGAGCAACAGTACGGCTCTCTTGAAGGTACACGGTGGCATTCCGGTGCTCCTGCTTCCAGCATCAGTTCCCCGGATGCTTTGCGTGGAGGTGAGCCCACGTATACCGACGAGGAGTCTGTCGTCTCCATGCGGACTCGTATGAATGCATTTTTGCAAGATCACATAATGCCTTTCCTGGTCAATGCAGATGTCGCAAACGAGGAGGTCATTGCTGTTGTTGCTCACGGCGTCATTCTCCAGGTTCTCTGGGTTTGTCTCGCGGATTTATTCAATCAAAGAGATATCCACCTTGGACCTGGTGTCGGACAAGCCGACTTTGGGGACTACGTGCGTCCTGTATGGTCGAATACCGGCGTCATGGAACTGGACATCCGGCCCGCATCGATCGTACCACCGTACGTCCGTGATGCGGCGCGTCCACCTCCTTTCCTGCTCGGTTCCATGCAGCGACCCGAGTCATTCGAGGCCCCGCTCTCTGGATGGTCAATGACGGTTATGGCCGTCGATGATACAACTCATCTTGACACCACGGCGCAGCAGGTTGAGCGCACGGGAGGGACTGTTCGCAATACTCTCCAACCGTCTAGGCAGGAGACAGCCAATCAGTTTTATCGGCTAACTGTGACAGCATGATTAACATCTTAGGTCTTATGGACGCAGATTTGTGCTTCAACAGGTACGATACATTATCCCCTCATATCACATTTCTCTTTTCCTTGCCTTCCCCTCCTTCCACCCTTAGGGTCACCTCCTATGATGAAGCAAGATTTCACACAGACCTGTTCTGAGTATTCTATGCGGATCAATAATCGTTCCAACTGCTGTCTGAGAAAGTGACCCTTACTTTTCTTGTTCCACTCGATAGCGCCTCCTCATGACTTTTACATTGATGACTTACTTTAACAAAGTATATTAATTCTTTACAGTGAGACAGAGACGGACTGTTCCGCGCAGGCCGCCGCGATGCCCTGCCACTTATTCATTGATGTCAATACACTTTAGACTCGGTTACTAAACCAATTACATATGAAACCAAATTGCAATGTCATTATCATTGAGCGCCGTGTCATCATCTACATGCGTTATAGTCGTATAGCTATGCAAATTAGTATGTACAAGTATTTACGCCGACATTGCACAGCCGAAGCGGCTCAGCTGCAGACTGATCTTTTCAATGTCCCCGCACGTATCTTGTCCTGCTCCAATCCGCAGTATTGAAAACAAAATCACTCGAATAACCCACCGGGTCTTCCCTCTCGTACAATATCTCCGGCTTCACCTGGCGACGCAAGATGTACCTCTTAAAGAAGTACGGGATCTGGCGCAGCCCATATGCCGCGTGGAACCGCGTCGGCACCGAAAACACCTGGTCCAGCTCCTCCAGCGTCTTCCCCTTTGTCTCTGGCATGAACAGAAGCACTAGCACGAATCCGATCAGATTCCACGCAGCATACCAGCAGAACGCGCCCTGGTCTTTGAATGAATCGTGCAGTGAGGGCCACGTGATCGCCAGGAGGAAGTTGAAGAGCCAGGTTGTTGCCGTCGCTAGGGCCATGCCGTACGAACGGACGTAGAGTGGGTAGGCTTCTGCCGAGTAGGTGAATGGCACTGGACCCTCGCCGACGGAGTAGACCACGCCGAAGAGATAGAGGCCTAGGGCGACGCAGGCGAGCTGCGCGTTGCTGTGTTCCGAGGTAGGAATGTAGAAGCTGAAACCGGTGAAGAACCAGGCGAGGGCCATGAGAGGGAATGTAGTGAGGAGGAGATTGCGACGGCCGAATGTGTCGATTGTGTAGACGGCGGGGATGGCGAAGAGCCAGTTCACCACGCCCCAGCCGAAGGATGTGGCTAGGGCGTTTCGGGCTGATGTCACCTTGATGAAGATTTCGGACGAATAATACGCGATAATGTTCACGCCACATAGCTAGATAGTTGAGTTAGACAGACGGAAAATTTGCAATGACTGGAGTGTTGATTACCTGTTGCAGGAACATGACGATCTCGGATGCGATTAGGGCGCGCCGGTTTCGAGGCACGGCGATGAGTTCTATCATCTTGTTCTGGCCGAGCTTCATTCCTTTCTCTGCTTCCAGCAAGGTGTGCATGTAATAAAGGTCTCGAGCGGCCTGGATCTTGTGCGCGCGCAGGCTGCACATCGATTCATAGGCCTTGTAATAGCGGTTCTGGGACATGTACCAACGCGGCGACTCCGGACAGGAAAATACAAACAAGCAGACCAAGATAGCTGGAAACATGGCAGAGGCCATCATGAGGCGCCAATTGAGCCCGACAATGTTTGGAGGATCTGGGACCTCGAAGAAAGCAAGGTCCGCAGCATAGCCCAACATGATGCCAAATGCAGTCCACATCTGCCACTGCATCACCAAAGCACCACGAATAGCAGGAGGAGCAGTTTCGGCCGCGTAGATGGGAACAGTTGCGGACTTGGGACCGATGCCGAACCCCAGGACGAACCGGGAGATAAACATATGCCACCAGGTGTTGACGAACCCTTGCCACAGGCAAGCGATGGCGGAGAAACAGCATGTAATGAAGATGGTCCCGCGGCGACCAAACCATGCGTTGAAAGGGACTGCCAACCAGCAACCAAGGACGGCGCAGCACAGATATGGCGCGGCGTTCACCAACCCGAGCAGCCAGCGAGACCGCGAGGTTTCGTCGTCAATGCCGAATTGCGTCTTGTAGAAGATCTGAGCGCCATTGACAACTGTTTCATCTGTCGAAAGCGGACTTAGCTTTAGCACTAGGTACACAAGTGTGGCTGTTTCTGACACTTACCCATTCCTTGCACCGCTGCTGAGAGAGAGCACAAGGCAATAACCAAATACATCGTCCAGGGTTGCGACCAACGATGAGTGAACTCGAGATGTAAAATCTCGAATTCCTCTTCCGTTAGCAAGTTTCTGAAAGAATCGAACTTTTCAGGCTCCTGGGCCAGAAGGGCGCCTAACTCGAAAGCGCGAATGTCCGTTTCGTCACCCATATGGTGATCTATAGCGAATTTGATTCCTTGACTGCGCAGCTCCTCATGGCTATAACCTGCCAATGGATTGGCAAGTTTTGCATTCAAGTTGCGTCGTGCTCGCTCTGCGGCCGTTAGATATCTGCGCTGAGGCACGGTGGTGGTCCTTTCTGGCGCATGTTCGATATCTTCCACTCGTTGTTCGACGGCACCGTCCCCGAAAATGTCGAAATCACCAGGTGCTGGCATCTTCTAATGAACAATCAAGCGAATCTGATGTATGCTTCTGATGCCTGCAAATGGCGGCGCCGTTGTTAGATAGGTCGGAAAGAATCAACACAATTCACTGAATTGTATCTTTGCATCACTGGACACTAATATTGCAGGAGGTGATCGACGCAAGTTGATGGATTTGAAATATCTCACGGTTTGCCGTGCTGAGTAGATTAATTGTAGCCTTGGATACCATCAAAGAGAAAATTTCTAATGAAAAGATTCGAAACCACAGGGCTGAAACTGACCATCGGCACTGAATACTAGCATAAATGGTAGCAACAAAGAAAGGCAGAGAAGGCGAAATATTTCTTTGGGAGCCTTCGAGGACAAAGAAGCAAGGTGCTGGCTGCGCAGGAGAAGTACATCCATGAGCACGATGCCCTTTGAGCAGAGCCCCAGGCACGAAGACTCGAGGCTTTTCAGTGACGATAGAGATCCACTGATAATGCTGCGGTCATCCATTGATTTTTCTACTCATCTCTCTCCCCCTGCCCATACCCACGAAGGGTGTCAGCAAACAATGGTCATTGGTGGCCGCTGAGCAATAAGACCGAGGAAAATGCCAAGGATGCAGACAATGAAAGCAATGAGTCTCGTATTCCGCCCCAGTTGCCGTACAGCCACGTCAAATCGCTCTGTTGGTCTATTGTCCTGTTGAAATCGCGGATCTCTGGGGCTGTTTCAATCCTCTTCTGGTGCTCGCTGATGCTGATCACCTCGAAGTGGATTCATCCATTCTTCAAAGGCAAATGATTACTCAGGTCATAAATTGATGCGCTAGATCACATTTGGAGAATAAAAATACAGATACCAAAGAAATGGGACGCCCGAACCAGCAGTGGTTGGTTATGGTGGGTAGAAGCTGACGGAGACGGGAAAGAGGGAAGTGATGCATGAGGGCCTCATGACAAGCGACAAGTGACAAGGCTGTCCCGGAGGCATTTTATCTCTCTGTTTTCCTTTTCTTCCATATATATATCTATGTTGCTAAAAGGCATGTTGTCTCCTCGAGAACATTGAGGTAGTAATTAAATCGGGCTTTCTTTAAATATTCCCGCGATTCTTAAATGAGTCTCTATGGTTCATATTCTCGCAATATATGTCACGGCAATGCTTCCCATGAAAGCCAGTCACTCCACAACATAATACACTCAGTAATGCTTAAGGCGTATTTCGAACTCAGCGAGGCATACTCTGACTCTGTCATGTGCCATTACTTGTCTCCAGAAAATCCAATGGTTAATATCTTTCATGTTTGAAGGTATTCGTAGCAACATGGACGGCGTTCTCAGAAAAATTGACAAGCTTGACAGTTGCATGATACATAGTTTCATATCCTAATTCTCATTGGCATCACTCTCTTGCTAAGCCATACCAGTCTCATTGGGATTAATGATCGATAATAAAAGATGATGCTATACTTTGCCGTCGCTTATATCAGCGGCACACTAGTCTAGCCTTGTCCAATCCATCATTTTGCGGGGTTGAGAGCCCCCGTCGGATCTCTGGCGGCACGTCGGATGATATCAGGCGTAACTTATTATTCTTTCTTGCTAGGTAGAAATCATAATGCTAGAAGTATTGAATCCCTTTTCGATAGACTGTGATCATTCCAGTTCTGGTGGATTGATAGGTGTTATTTCAAAAGACTTGGTGTTTGCTTTGTCTATGGATTGAAAGAACCCCGGAACCCCGCATTCAAGGACGCTTGCTCAGTCACCCTATCAGTATCTCTACTGACTTTGAAATAATAAGGCACTAGTTATATATGTAGAGGCCAGAGTCAGAAGGGAAATTTTATTCTCACTATGATCCTCAGCCACGTGCTACATGTGGTGGAATACCAGGCTGAGGAGGTCTTCTCAGCCCCCATATTACTTGCATCGTCAGCCACCGGAAAAGGACATGATCCAATTTCCTATTCCCTCCAAAAATTTAGATATTTAATTACTATGGATTAATCATCCGACTTGTGACGGTTTCTGGAGGAGTGGAAACGCTTTTCGTCGGCTGTGCGGTGCGGGTGCGGCTTCGGTCCGCACCCCATACACCGGTATGATGATGTATGCTACTACATCGTAGCAGTAGGTAGTATAAAGCGCGGAAGTGTTCAACGACCGGTGCTTGCAAAAGTCGTCTAAATAATCAGTTAAACGGAGGTCTGATCATTCACTATATATACTCAGTACCCGTTATTCTGTCCATCAAATATCAAATCCGGCCAGCGCCTGTCAGGTGAAGCAACATTTCATACAAAATGCTCGGAAAGATCGCCCTCGAGGAAGCCTTTGCGCTTCCCCGCTTCGAAGAAAAGACGCGCTGGTGGGCCAGTCTGTTCTCTACCGATCCCGAAACCCACGTCAAGGAAATCAACGACATCACTAAGATCCGTATCGAACACGCCGACAAGCATGGCGTCGGCTACCAGATCCTCTCCTACACAGCGCCGGGTATCCAAGATATCTGGGACGCAAAGGAGGCACAGGCGTTAGCAGTTGAGATCAACGATTATATCGCGGAGAAGATCAGAGCGAACCCAGATCGATTTGGAGCTTTTGCGTACGCCCACTCCCGCTTTCTATAGGTCTTCCCGAACTCAAGCCTGATATGATTTTCTAGGACACTATCTATGCACGACCCCAAAGAAGCAGCCGACGAGCTCCGCCGCTGCGTAGAAAAGCACGGCTTCCTCGGCGCCCTGGTAAACGACACGCAGCGAGCCGGGCCCGACGGCGACGACATGATCTTCTACGACCAGCCGGAATGGGACATCTTCTGGCAAACCTGCACCGACCTCGACGTCCCCCTCTACCTGCACCCGCGCAATCCCACCGGCACAATCTACGACAAGCTCTGGGCCGACCGCAAGTGGCTCGTGGGCCCGCCGCTGAGCTTCGCGCACGGCGTCAGCCTGCACGTCTTGGGCATGGTGACCAACGGCGTGTTCGACCGGCACCCCAAGCTTCAGGTCATCCTGGGCCATCTGGGCGAGCACATCCCCTTCGACATGTGGCGGATCAACCACTGGTTCGAGGATCGGAAGAAGCAGCTGGGCCTGGCGGAGACGTGCAAGAAGACGATCCGGGAGTACTTTGCGCAGAATCTGTGGATCACGACGTCGGGGCATTTCTCGACGACGACGTTGAATTTCTGCATGGCGGAGGTTGGGGCGGATCGGATTCTGTTCTCTATCGATTACCCCTTTGAGACGTTTGAGGATGCCTGTGAGTGGTTTGATAATGCGGAGTTGAACCTGACGGATCGGTTGAAGATTGGGAGGGAGAATGCGAAGAGATTGTTTAAGCTGGGTTCGTATCATGATAGCTCTGCTTGATTTGGATAAACTGCTTGCCTGTCTCTGTTTTTGTGTTTTTATGGAGTACCTAGATCCCGCAAAATGAGGATCATGAGCTCATGATACATTCCATCGTCCGGTCGTTAATTCGTTAATCATCATTTCCCTTTTCCTTATCCATTTGTCCACATCTCCGTGCACTTCCTCCCATGATTTCTCCTCCTGGTGGCATGCATCGGGCAATCTAAGTCTGGCGACGCTCCCTAGCAGCGAGCTCCTGCCGGTCCTGCTCCTGCTGCGCCAGCTCTCTCTCCAGTGCACGCTGGTTTGCGTTCCAACGCTCGATCCAGAGCTCTTTGGACTGAGCCATCTCTTCGTACACAGGAGCAACAATGTTGCGCTTCATGTGCACCATACAGTTGATAATCTTCTGGTAGTTCTCGATAACGTGGTTATGGATGTCCCAGAGAGAACCCAGAAGCTGCGACAGTTCCGCGCGTTGTTTGTTGAGGATCTCCTCAAGGATAAGCTTGCCGTTGAAGCGCATCGTGAGAAAGCGGGTGTAGATGACGGTGTCATACAGGTCGAGGAAGACGGTGAGAAGGCGTAGCTCGTGGTCGCTGGGTTTCTTGACGTTTCTATGATTGAAACGGGAGGTCAGTCCGATCTGAGACGAAGGATGGTGTCATATACCGAAGGTAACTTACTTGTTAAATACCTCAGCCATGCGCGTATAGCGCTCGTACACCGAGGCTTGAGGGCTTCCCGCGATCTGAGCCATGACGAACTCCACTTCATTGGCTTTGTCTACCTGCTTCTTCAGGCTGTTGTTCAGATGAGTGAGATACTGAATCATTTCGCTTGTCAAGACACGGATCTTCTCTGTTTCCTGGGCGCACAACAAGTTTTGGGGCTGGCAGGCAGCGTCCTCGCGACGAAAGAGAATCATCTCCATCTGGAGAACCGCGTTGGTCATCGCGACGAAACGGCGCATGAGATCGGCTGGGATGTTGCCGCTAGGAATGAACCCCTTCATCTCTGCAAGCAGCTTCTTTTTTCTTTCTGCGATCTCGGCCTCAGTGAGGGGTGGGCGAATAGGTGGCATGGGTACGGTGGAGGAGTTCTTGGAATTCTGAGGGTTCCCGAGAGCTTTCTTTGCGCTTGGGGTGGCAGATATGCCCTTCACAACAGGATCAGTAGCTGCGTTGAGCACAGGAGGAGTGGTGACGTTGGCTTCAATCTTCTTGAAACGAGTTGCTTCCTCGACAACCTTGGAGATAGCGTAGTTGTAAGCTGCTTCGTGCGCTCTGTCAACAATGGGAGGATTTTTCTCGCAAGACTCGTAGTAGTCAGGGAATGCCTCACAGGTCGTTGCAGCACTGGCAGCTGAGACAGCGGGACTAACGAGACCTTGATTCACAGCCTGATCCTCAGTGTTGCCACTGCTCGGAGTGTGAATGTGAGTATGGCTGTCGGTCGAGGCGGGAGCCGAGAGCGTTTTAGTAGGTGTAATGGGGGCAGAAGACTCAGAGGCACTCGGCTGGCCCAGCATGGCGTTAGAAGGACCAGCTTGGACAGTCGGAGAGGACGCGTCTGAGCTCTGAGACGTGCCCACGGCACCGAGGTGTCTCTTGATGAGGTTTATGTGCGCTTTCAGCTGCTGCTCAAGGTCACGACAGGCCTCAGTACAGCTGCCTAGTTCATGAGATTGAGGATTCTCAGAAGGGAGAGGATGAGTGTTGTTCTGACAACGCTGACTGTCAGGGATGTGTTCATCTCGGCGTGCAATGCGTTCGTCTCGGCGGTGGTCCCCCATGGTGAGATCACAGTATCAGTCTGCAGCTTTAGGATAGATAGTGTGTAGATGTAGATAGTCAAAGAAACAGAGTGAAAATCTGAATGGGAAAGGTGTAAAGGGACACTGCAAGGAACATTTTCTGAAAGAGAAGATTGGGACGTAGTGCTTCTGGATAAGCGAGAGCATATCGCAGTGAATACTCGCGAGTTTGTTGATCCTAGGGGTCACCTCAGACCATTCACTGAAAAGTGGTCTAKGACAGGAGCACTTCAGCTCAGTGATGGGAGTTAGCCATGTATAGAGGAGTATCACTGTATGTTTCCACCAAAAAGAGCTCCAAAGAAGGAATCATGACAAGAGACATATTAGCAGTACATGACGATTTCATCTTGCTTMACCTCTTGTTAAATCCAGGAAAGTATCTCGTGTCCAACAGTGCAGCCAGTAGCTCAGTGCAATTGAGTCTTTAAAGCAACATCAGCCCACCGAATCTCGCCCTTCAGGCAAGATCCTGCCATCTTTTCAGTGGCTGTAGAGGAACCTTGACCATCTGCATACGAAGTAATTGATTACCTTATGGACTGTCGTTTCGGCAGCTGGGGCATATAAAGATTGAGGGAAAGCAATGCCACGCAAGGGCACACTTTCTCCATATTCCCACGGCCATGTTTTCCCACCGAGTTCGCTGTAACCGAGCAGCGATTGGTCTTATATCTCAGACCATGTTGTGGATGTCCATCACACTAGGCGATAGAACATGGAGAAGTTGCATCTATGGACGAGAGTAACGCGTGTACCGTGCGAGCATACATAAACGGCGCAAGAACATTGTCAAATACCAAGATTGTTCCGAGTAGCATTCAGATTATGCGTCCCGAGCAGCAGTCGCAGCATTGAGGGATTCGAGACTTTAGTATGATATATGGCAGTCGAGGCTGCTGAAAATTATGGCAGCGACGACAAGCCTCGTGGACTGCAAGGGATGCGAATCGATATCAGCAAATATTACGTATTCATGCACTGGATTAATATCACAAAAAGAGAATAGATTGACAACTACACTATATGACAGTTTGATGTACCGCACCTCAATCTAGAAACGCTCACTGCTGGAGCGGCCCATACCGATCGAGTCAGAATGCAGTTCGATCCTCCCTCAGGGACCGTCTGTTTCACGAAACAGAGCAAAGAAGGAGAGGACAAAACGCCCCGCTCCAGATGCTCTGCTTCACAAACGGGGACCCAGAAGTTAACGAGGATCAGTATCGCTCTCCGCACATTGACTGATTGGCACCTCATTGACAGGAGCGTGACAACTCAAAGTAGTGCGTGGATGATTACAGAAGGCGTTGGATTCCTCGGATAAATGCTAGGATCAAGCGCATTCAGTCATCCTTTTTCGATGACTGACGTCCTTCAGCGGAAGCAAATGGCTCGTCTTCGTCCTCGTCGTCAGGCAACGGAACATCCATGACGCGTTCGCCGGCTTTCTCCAGTGTCTTGCGACTCCAAGCCCTGACACCTTTCCAAACAGCCTGTATAGTGCGATTAGTGATTGATGAAGTGCGATATGTTCGCCGCGTTGACCTACCCATAGGAAGGTACCAACACCAATGAGGATGACTATCCAACTGATGGAAGCCGCTCGACTCCTGCCGGTGGTCCTCCCACTGCTGACGACGCCTGAACTGCGCAGATTCCACCACTGCCATGGGCTCAATGCAAGTATGGCCTTGATGAATGACAAAAGACCTAGTGAAGCCAATCCTTTCACGAAATGCTCTACCCAAGACGGTCTTGATTCGTTCGGCAAGGCGCCCGACACAGTACTAGGCTCCCAGTATTCCTTGTAGATTATCGTTTCCACCGGGTCCACATAAAGATTGATGATGGGGTCAGCAATAAAACCAAGCAAAAAAACTGTAAACAATAAAATGCACAAAGTCAATACAAGCTGGGTAAATGCACTACTGATCCAGCGCGCCCACTTCAGACGTTCTAGCCTGTACTGGAACCCGCAGGTTGGGCACTGCCAATAGTTTCTCTTTCCATAATCAGGATCTGCATGGCGCCAGGACTGAAGGCATCCCTCGTGAACGTAACGCGAAGAACCTTTGCATTTGCAGGGGCGAAGAAGTCGGCCAAGCTCTGGGTCAGAAGACTCATAGACAACTCGCGGCTTGGGCTGGAGGAAACCTGGCAGGCTTTCCGAAGGGGGTTGGAAGGAAGGAGGAACTGATTCCAAGCAGATGCGACAAGTACGATTGGGATAGTGTTTCTTGGGAGGCTCGGGAAACTCAGAAGTTGTGGTTTCGTCACTGGACTGGTAAGTGTTTTGAGGTGTCTGGCTTGACTCCGAGTTCATTGAAGTATTAGAAGGGACGCTGGAAGGCCACTGCCAGAGTGGCTCATTATGCACATTCATACTGCAATGGAATGCTCAGAAGCTCGAGTCACAGCATATTAACCAAATCTACCAGAGATCTGGTGCGAGAGCATCCGGCGGGAGCTCAGGTGGTATAAATACAAGGGTGTTGGTGCGTATTATTTGTGGGAGAGAGAGAAAGGAAGAGAAATGGTAAGAAAAAAAGCCCTCAACCAGCTTAAAAGAAGCGATGTGGAGCTTCGAGAGAGGAGGAGCCTTAGGCAAAGACAGCACTAGCTGCTCGCGTAAGCCAGTTCTGGCATTTGTATCGTCACCGCCCCAGACACGGCTTGGCACTGGGCGGACGGACCTAAGCTGCTGCTGCGTCAACACCTTGTCGCCTGTTGCTCGGAGGAGGAAAGCTTCACTTGAACTTCAGCAATTTCATTTTATCTTCATACTACCCTGTCCATCTTTTTGAGAGTTCTACTACCTTCTTCAGAGCTTCTAAAATTGAAAAGACGTCTCCATGGCTGATCGCTACTCGTTCTCTTTGACCACCTTCTCCCCCAGGTAAGAGAAGCTTGTTGCAGGTGACAGTTCAGATCATCGGATGCTAACAATAGCTTGCAGTGGGAAGCTGGTACAAATTGGTACTGCGCTTTGTCTTATTCTACTGAATTTTCAATGCTGATTGAATCTAGAATATGCCCTGAACGCTGTCAACCAAGGCGTAACTGCCCTCGGAATCAAAGGTAAGCTTCATTCAAATAGACTGACTGCGCTAGCTACCCAGAATAGCTTCTAACCATCATCCTTTTTCTTAGCGACAAATGGAATTGTTCTCGCTACCGAAAAGAAGTCGTCCTCCCCTCTCATTGACCCTCCCTCCCTCTCCAAGATTTCCCTCATCACACCGGATATCGGTATGGTCTATGCTGGAATGGGTCCGGATTACCGTGTGCTAGTCGACAAGGCTCGCAAGGTCTCTCACACTGGCTACAAGCGCATCTATAACGAGTACCCTCCAACTCGGATACTGGTGCAAGACGTTGCACGTGTCGTGCAGGAAGCAACACAATCTGGTGGTGTCCGACCATACGGCGTCAGCTTGCTGATCGCTGGCTGGGATGAGGGTATTGAGCCCGAAACAGGTGAAGCTCAACGCGGTGACGAGGAGGGTGACCTCAAGAAGGCTACAGTAGCTACTGGTAAAACGGGTGGTATCCTGAAGGGCGGTCCCAGCTTGTACCAGGTCGACCCCAGCGGCAGTTACTATCCCTGGAAGGCCACGGCCATTGGAAAGCATGCAACCAGCGCCAAGACGTTCCTGGAGAAGCGCTACACTGAGGGGCTGGAGCTTGAAGACGCCATCCACATCGCCCTCCTTACTCTGAAAGAGACTATCGAGGGCGAGATGAACGGAGACACAATAGAAATCGGTGGGTTCTACTTATCTAGATCCAAGTATCGCAATACAAAACACAGAGCTGACATACGCAGGTATTGTTGGCCCTCCTGCGGATCATCTTCTGGGATATGAAGGCGTTGAAGGAGCCAAAGGCCCCCGGTTCAGGAAGTTGACCAAGGAGGAGATTGAAGATTATCTCACCAATCTATGATCGATTTCTGTTGGCACTGTTTTCAACTCTGGCAAGCCTTGTAGCATAATAGACGATTCTTGAATTCTACAAGGTCCCTGCGACCTAATGACCAAATCCTTACGAGCATTGCCCCTTGGGTTTAAGTGGACGCTCCAGGGAAGCTTGCGACCACTGATAGGGCACTCAAGGCATGACTGAGGTACGCTGTGACTTGCGCAGTCTCATAGATAAACCACGAGAATGAAGTGCAGCTGGCGCAAATAAGGGCGTTCCTGTATAGTGTACGGTTTAATCCCAGGATAGTATCGCAAGCATGCGTTCACCCTCTCAGACGTAGGATCAGATATCGATCAGTGCCTGCATACTATTGTTGCCTCATTTGCACATACAGTAACTGCCAAATGGTTCCCCAAATGCATGATGCACTTGAAAGGCCCGTTCTACAAGCATAAGGCAAGTTCAAAGAAGGATCATGCCAGCACCAACAGCTCTTCTCACAATTCATGTAACCTCTATGGGGACTCGACGCGGCGACAAACGGGCCAATGCATATTCTGTCCTACAATGCAGCCTAAATCACGAAATGCCTCACCCAGGTACCTCCCCATCAATGGTACCTACCGTAGCTGAATCAAGTGACCTTCCCCCACAATGGCCATCAATCAAGCATAACCAAGGTTCGGATCATTTTTATCTCTCAGCTCACCGATGTTTGGGTGAAGGACGCCATCGCATTGCTACCCGCAGAAGGATTGGCCATACTTCGTACGTAAACTTTGGCCCCCGGACTATCTAGGCCTAGACGCAAAAAAACACGAAGCAATGCCGGGAGGCAGGGAAGGCCCAGGATCCTTTCCCGCATCGATCACACGCATGCGGTTGAATTCGATCATTGTTTGCTCTGGGAGAAAGTCGAAAGCAGGAATCGAGGGTACACAGCAATAAGGGGAGAATTACCTCCGACGGAAGAGTGAACAATCTGTACTACCCTAGCAGTTGAGGAGCGCTGTGCGTGGTATGCCCCGGGTGGCTGTTCAATTTTTCGTCTGTGTCTTGGTCCAGGTAAGGTACATTACATGTTGTCCGTTCGCTACTTGAGGGTCCATTCTGTCATGAATATTTGGTCGCTGGGTTTGTTTGGATAGAACCAGGCATCTACGGTTGGATTTGATGCGTTGGTGATTTCTGAGCGAGGAAAGCCCACTGAAAAGATACGGGAGACTGGCCTCGAATGATTGAGTTTCGTGTTTGATTCTCTGTGAGTTGTGATTCTTGTACTGCGACCTGGCCTATGTTCATGTCCTAAACCACACACTCAGCAAGACCATCCATGCCAAAGCAACATAAAGCGTGAGATGTCGACCATTCAAGATCCACTGGACGGTATCTCGGGTGAGCTTGCGAACCACAGGGACGGCCTCAAGGCGACTCTCTTCATCTTTAGCGCCATCTCCTTCTACAACGTCGTTGAGCTCGTCGTGCTCGTGCTATCGACGTTCCGGCGTTGGAGAGGCCTTTATTTCTGGAGTCTGCTTCTCTCCGGATGTCTCGGGGTCGTCCCATACTCGCTAGGATTCCTGCTCAAATTCTTTACCTCGGCAAATTCCACCTTGTCGGTCACGATGCTCAGCGTGGGCTGGTGGACAATGGTGACCGGGCAGTCATTTGTGCTCTACTCGCGCCTGCACCTTGTTCTTCGCGATGAGCGTATCCTGCGACGGGTGCTGGTGATGATCATCGCCAACATCTTCTTCCTGCATATCCCTACCACGGTCCTGACGTACGGATCCAATGTTGTCGATCGATCGCCTGTATTCGTGCAAGGGTACAATATCATGGAGAAGCTCCAGATGACCGGCTTCACGATACAGGAGGTGATCATCTCGGGTCTCTATGTATGGGAGACGGTCAAGCTGCTCCGGCTGGGATCGGACAAGGATAAGCAGAGGATCATGCACCAGCTCGTGGGCATCAATATATTGATTGTCCTGATGGATGTGGCCCTGTTGGGCCTCGAGTACGCCAGCTACTACGCTATCCAGATTACACTGAAAGGCGCGATATATAGCTTAAAGCTGAAGTTGGAGTTTGCCGTCCTTGGCAGACTCGTTGATGTGATACACGGACATAGACGTCCCATGATAGGCAGAGATGCCGTCCACCTTTGTTCGCTGGAATTCAATACCGGCCCGAACAATGGGACTGTTCAGCCAGGTGTGAATGGGGATGTCAACGTATGTCAGATTTCGGCGATCAAGAACGTCGAGGCCGAGAAGATGAAGAGGGCAGCCACTGGGAGTTTAACTGGGCAAATCCCAGATAACAAGATCCTGGCAATGACCGAATTTTCAACATGGGTTGAGCAGCGGTCCCATAAAGAGGGTAACCGAAGGATGGCTTGAGCCATCGGTCCAAATATCCTCCGTAATGATTGAGGTGCCATGTCGATACGTTAATGACTCTTTTTGAGATAATTGTAGCATATTATAGCTTATAATGGTGAGGTCGTTGTTATGCTCTTCCAACGATCGCTTGTATGTCTTCAGAAAACTTGAGCTCGATGGAAATGACCAAGCGCAACAAGCAGCGAGGTTCCTGTCAGGACCTTCAGGAAGTGTACTGTGAGTTCATCAGTCATCGGCAGGCCCTTCGACCAAGCCAGCATCGTCGCCATCGATCCATCCAAAATCATCGTCGGAATCGTCCTCATCCTGACTGTCCGCAATCTCGTCCACTTTCCGCTTCCGCCCACTCGCACGGAAAGTCTCCTCAACCGGCTGCTGTGGAACAGCGCGGGACGGCTGAGTCGTGTCCGTCCCACGTAGAGAGTCCTGTTTCCGTCATGTCAGTCGGATGTTGACGCAATCCTATTTGTCTATAGGGTGATTATTACCGAGTCGATCGTGAACGGTACGATATTCTCATCTGATCTCACTGTCAATGCTTTGCCATCTCTCTTCAAGACTTCTGCGTAGCGGACGCTCCTTGAAGCCATTTCTAACTCTTCATCTCCAACGGCCGGGAGATCGCGATACAGGACGATGCGGGTGTACACGCTATTCTCCCACCCGCCACCCGCAAGGAGCGGGCTCAGGGTAGCACGTGGCAGCCCTTTGATCTTTGTGTGGGTTTGGTTGATGAGAAGCACGGCCAGTCGTCTTGAAGCCGCCAGCTTCATGAGCTGATTTGCCAGTTCGCTCGTGACGTTCCATTTTCGGTTCATGAGCCAATGGATCTGCGACTTGTCCGTGATCTTCGCCTGCGTCAAGCGGGATTTCAACTCGGACGGACTCAGAAAGTACGAAGGGAACGGCCCTGACGCAGAGTCGACCACCAGAAGCTTGGTGTTTTCGGGCGGGAATCCTTGTGGTGGGTGGAGCAGAAGCGCTAGCATATGTGGCAGGGACTGAGCGCGGAAGTAGACTAGGTTGTCCATGAGTTGTTGTGGTGTATCAGACGATTTAGCTGTGTCGAGGCTCTGCGTGAGCATGCTCTTTAGACGGAGCTTTGGAAGTGGCGAGGTAGTATCTAAACGGTCAGCGATAATCTCGAAGGGTCAAAAATGTCGTACCAATCCAAACCACTTTACCACCGTCACATAGAGCGTTTGCAGTTATGCTCATTCTGAGATACATGGTCAAGGTTAGGCTTATTGGTTCACAGATAGTCAGTTCGTCTGCGGTGAAACTCACGCCAGCGCCGTTTTGCCTGCACCAGGTGGCCCGAACACCTCGGTGACATGACCACAAGGAATTCCCCCCAGCGTCGCATCATTCGACGACTGTGAAGGCTCATCTGACGGAGCCGGGCTGATTGCCTGGTCAAGCAGCGGGAGTCCTGTTGAAATTGCACTAGGGACTGCGGACGCGGTAGACGCGTGTAGATACTGCGATGCAGGGAATGAAATGACGCGACCTACGACATAAATCAGCAATATACCACGGAAAAATTACGGATCCAATAACCTACCAGGATCTTGACTGGACAGACCGAGGATATCTTGCGTGGTCATCGTGGCACTTGACAGGCGGGGATCAGACTCAAGGTGGCAGATTTAGGAAGGAGGGAAAACTGACGATGTAGGGCATTACTGCACTCCAGATCTTGCATTTTTCTAGTCTGCCAGCTTGACGTTGTCCGACCTTTGCTGAACCATATGTTCGGCTGCTGTCTACCAAATTTGATGGTTGGTCATGATAGTATCAACAGATGCGCCAACTCCAGCGCGGAGACTTTTTGATTGTGGATACGAAGGGATTCCGATTCCTCCCCGATGGATTGACTCATCTCCACAATTATTTCGTTGCTTCGAATACTTATACTCTTAGATTCAATATACAAACAAGTTCACTATTAGGGAAGATCTGAGTATTTTACAACTGCTGCTGAGTTTGCATTTTGCTGGTGACTCAGGCTTTTTGTAACGCACACCTCATCAATGCTGAGTGAACTTACATTCAGCTTCACCAACTTCCAACAAGATGCTGTGAAAGCTTTACTGTCGACTACAGCCTTGTCGCTGCTTTCCATATTACCCATAGTTATCTTCATTGCCCGCCAATTTGGGTCCGTCCATCCAGCGCAGCCGAGAGGATGCCGCAGGCTAGGTCTACCACCAGGCCACACAAATCTCCACGACGAATTCGACCCCAGGTATGGCCAGGGAACCTCAAGCGATGTTGATGACAAAGGCAAGCCTTCATGGCGTATCAAAGCTCTCTTCACTCATCCCATTAAAAGCTGCGCTGCGGTGGAGTTAGACGTCGCCGATGTCGTCTCGACCGGATTCGCGTTCGACCGACAGTTCTGCTTCGMGGAACACTTCACGCCTGACCAAGCGAGCGCCAACAATGGGAAGGCGCAGCCATACTGGGATGCGCGGACTCTCCGAAATGGCCATTACAGCCGGCTGACGCTCATCCGGCCTGAGATCTGGGTCCCTGATCCCGCTGCCCCCGACTACGCTCCTGATCTGGACGAGGTCCGGTCTCAGGGTGTGATGGTCATGTACTACCCACGACCAGCTGGTCGAGGTCTTTCGTCATACCTGGTCAGGTTGGGGGTAACCCTGCGTCTGGTGCCCCGGGAGCTGTCGTTCAGTGTTCCGCTCGTGCCGCCACCAGACCGCGCCAGCGCTTTCCCTTCCGTCCCGGTGAAGATCTGGAAAGATACCCCGGTGGCCTACGACTACGGCGGGCATCTTCCGCAATCCCTGCGGGAGTTTCTAGCTCCCCCAGACGCCGACGCGGCGGTCTCTCGTCCTCTCACCCTCTTCCGTGTTGACCCCACGCACCACCGGCAGGTCTTCCGCAATGCGCCTCGCAAAGAGACGCTGGGATTCCAGCCTGTGACAGGGTTCGCGGATGCGTATCCCTTGCATATTCTCAACATCGCGAGTGTCCATGACGTTGCGGCGCGATGTGCACGGGATATCCCCCGGCTCTCGGTGCGGCGGTTCAGGGCGAACATCATCGTCCAAGGGCCTAAGGCGTTTGCGGAGGATCACTGGAAGCGCATCCTGATTCGACCAACGGGGGATAAAGGTGACGCCGGGGTCGAGATACATGTCTCCTGTCGGACGATGCGCTGTCGGCTGCCAAATGTTGATCCTGTCACGGGCATCCGGCATGTGTCTGAGCCGGACAGAACGCTGAAGAGCTATAGGCGGATTGACCCTGGGGATCCGACAAATGCGTGTTTGGGGATGCAGTGTGTTCCTGCTGTACAGGGTTAGTACCGTTCCGACGATGAAAGGTCGATTTACTAACTGTCGATAGAGTTCGTCATTCGCGTAGGCGATACTGTCTCCGTGTTAGAGACGGGCGAGCATTGCTATATCAAGATGCTGAAACCGGGCGAAATTGTAGAAGGGGTGTAGGTCAGCTGGTGAAACTCATTACCTGGAAACGGCGAATTATTGTCATGCTACGAATTTAGAGGCGGAATCATAGTAATAGAGTAATGCTTGAAGATCATGGTTTGAATTATATATCTTCGGAAACAGTGCCAAAGAAGGGTATCCAGAAAGAACATCAACACGACATGACGCACGGGCAATGCCTCCTCAGCCTTGCAGCATAACATGACTAATCATACAGCCTGAGAGCCAGAAGGTTGGCCTGTCTTGAACGAAGGAGGATCCGAACCTTTCAGCTCCTCCGACGGCGCATCGCTTGCGGTAGCCTCCATGATGGCCGCCTCGTCTTCGGGATCTTCCGGCAGGACGAGGTTGAGGATCAACCCGATAACAGCGGTGATTGCAAATCCATTTTCCATAACGAGCTCTACAGCGTTCAGCAAACCCTGCAGGGCGTGGTTATCGCCACTATAGGTGAAGAAGTACGAGAACCAGTCGGGCACCAGCGTAGCGGCCATACCGACCGCGAAAGACGCTGTCAAGATAAACCGGTTGCGGCGGGTGAATGGGATCGTGGAGATAATGCGGATGCCGGAGATGGCGACGGACGAGAACAGGAACGTGGTCATGCCGCCGAGGACAGGCTTGGGAATGGCCACGATGGCGGCAGCGAACTTGGCAAAGATGCCCATGACGACGAGGAAGAAGCAGCAGCAGTAGCCGGCCTTGCGGTTGGCGCATTTTGTCAGAGCAATGACACCGTTGTTCTGCGCAAAGACCGACATGGGCGTGATGGTGAAGAGTCCAGCCAGTAGGCAGGTCAATCCATTGCCCAGCACACCACCCTGGATGCGTGAATCAAACTCGGCACCTTCGACTTCGAGCTGGGAGACGTCGCATGTCGCAGTGATATCACCGATCGATTCCATCATGATAACAATGTAGAGGGCGAGGAAGGGAAGGATCAGAGGCGCGTATATAGTCAATGGGAACGTTTTGACCCAGATGAATGAGACAACGGGCGCAGAGTCGATGCCCGATCTGTCGAAATAGCCGCAGGCAGCTGCCACGATACACCCGACCAGGAGACCGAGCACGACGGCGCATGATTTCATCATAGGGGAGCCAAACCGCTCGCAAAGGATGATCGTCACGAAAACCAGGAATCCGAGGCCGATGAACTCGGCACTTCCCCAGGGGAGGGCATGTGGCGCACCAGCACTGGGACACAAAGCACGGGCAGATGGGTCCGATCCACAGCCAGAGCCACCAGCCCAGTCTTTCATGCCACTTTCGATGAGGCTTGCTCCGATCAACAGAACCGTAGGGCCAGTCACCATAGGCGGGAAAATGCGTTTTAAGATCCTTGGGCTCATGAAGGACAGGCCGATCGTAAGTAGAGAGCACAAGCAAGCGGTGCCCAGAATTGCTCCGTAACCTCTAGGGCACGACAGCTTGTTGCCATTGGTATCAGTGGGGCAGTATCCAGACGCATACATCTGAGAGAAAGTTCCCGATGCGACGGTAATGGTGGCGAAGGAGGTGCCGACGACCGATATCAGGCCAGTACCAATGAAATATCGAGTCTTCCAGATGCGTAAGCGGGCCATCTGAATAGCGGAAAGCAGACCGGAGGCGATCAACGACGTGGAAACGAGGTACTCGTATTCGGCATCTCCGAAGTTGGCGCCGCTAGAACCGCCCAAGATGATGGGAGGAGATATGACTTGTAACCATTAATCAGTGGCAGTCGGATGGGTAACGTCTCTGAGCTTACCTCCAGCCAACATCGCCAGAGCATGTTGAAGACCCAGAATGAAGGCAAGTAGCACAGGTAATCTGTCGTGCAGTCCAAAGAAAGGCGCCGTCCTTCTGATGTTCTTGGTAAAGGGGATTCTTGGTGTGAAGAGGTAGGCGTAGTTGTAGTCTCCAACCAATCCTTCTCTATTGTTAAGCATGCATGGATTAGCATACAAAGATGATCGGAGATAGGCACGAGGGCTCCTAGCCGACTTACTTGGTGGTCCATGTCTTCACAATCCGTCGAGCTTGATCGCGGAAAGCCCGCCTGGGACTGTGATCAGGACCGATTCGATCGGGACCGTCCATGGTGGATGAGGTAACGAAAGGTGTGTGCCGACGGCCCTTCGTAAGGACGAGATTTCAAGTCTACTATTATTCGCAATGACTGTGAAATGTGGAGTGCAAGATAATAGCTGGTTCTGAGCTTTGTTCTGCTGCTGTGGCACACACAATGTGCGGGGAAGAAAAGTCCCCGAAATCGGTCAATGACTCAATCTTGACCGAACAAAATGGAGCAGATCAGGACCTAGTCTGGGGATTCTGCTCCCGCAATTTGACCGGAACCAGTGCGTCCTATATAAGATGGGCATTTTGCGAAAATGGAGAGATTAGATGAGGATGCTAAAAGCGTAACAGCGACACGGCTCTATCAAAGCTGATAGAATCAGGATGCGTGAATCAATCGAATAATTCTGGCGGTCGGTTATCTCTCGCGTCGCGTGGAATGATTCCAGCTACTCGTTTAGCCGATAGATAGCTAGCGAACGATGCCCACTCCCTGGGAATACAAGGCGATCTGCACTGGCGGACTGACMACTAACCATGGTTAGTGTCGTTCAATGTGGAACTGCCACATTTGACTTGTGTGGAGGTGATAAGAACCTCCGTAGCTGACAGGTGCTGTTTGTGTAAAATTCCCCCGTCTTATCAGCAAGCGGGGAGCGCCGAACTTGCACAGGCTCTGATAGCTATATGCCGAACAATGTCCCTCTAAGTTATGATGAGATTGAGATTGACCTTGACAGACAGATATGTGACTTGGTTGCCATATCTCTTAGATAGAGAACTGTCAGTCTTACTGCAGTTAGTGTCAGAAACTATCAATCTAGTCAATTGAGCGATCCATAGATGGATGGGTCCGAGGATCACTCAACAATAATAGCTGGCCTATGGTCACGATTGCAGTTACTAATAGATTGAGCTTGTAGCGAGATTTGGAATTAGTGCTTTGGTAGTTGGATACATTAT
The DNA here is from genome assembly GCF_018340605.1 of Aspergillus pseudoviridinutans. Taxonomy (NCBI): domain Eukaryota; kingdom Fungi; phylum Ascomycota; class Eurotiomycetes; order Eurotiales; family Aspergillaceae; genus Aspergillus; species Aspergillus pseudoviridinutans. The sequence goes on along the minus strand of NW_025091288.1, from coordinate 493,650 downwards.
GGGGTATCTACTCCATGCACCATACTTAAGACTCAACATATCCCACTGCGAACCCCAGGAAGACGCCTGACAACCTAGCGACAACTCCAAAAGGAAGATCGTTCACCTGACATGGCATCTGCCACGCCTCCTATTCTCATGGACAAGGTTGAGATTCAACCGAGTCGCTGGCTGATTTGGTGCCGTCTCAATTTCTGGGCTCGGTCAGAAAGACTGAAAGTGCCCGATTTGAAGGGATCTCAGGGTCATGATTCTCCTGCCACACTAACCTTTTCTCGTGCTTCGAGGCGAGATCACATACGAAGCTGCAAAGGAAGACGATGCCCATATCCTTCACCGTCCGGGCTATTGGGATCAAAGGATTCAATTTTTGCCCACTTGTACCGGAATCGCGGACTGATCGCGACAATTGCGGCCCACCATCTCGGCCTTGCTTCTGCAGACATTTGCCATGTTGTTGATGTGGAGGCTGGATACACGGAAGCTTCAATGTTTGTGTTCAAATTGATGTTGCTGACCGAGGACAAGATGCTTGGAGACAGTTGATGATCCGATTTCCCTTGCCTTACCGAATTGGCGAGAACTGTCGCGCAGGTAATGCCTAATGCGATCAACAGTCTGGAAGATGGTTTCTATCAGACATCTGCACTGATGCTTATGAGAAGCCTCTGGCCTTGCTTTTTTCGCTGAAATGACTTTCAAGGCCCATTCTTTCTTAACTTCACTGATCTCAACCAGACCAACATCTTTGTTGACGACGATTGGAACATCCAATGTCTTAATGATCTGGAGTGGACATGCTCTTATCTGGTGGAAATGATTCAACCTCCATACCGGTTGACGAACCAGGCTATTGATTTGATCAGCATGGATGACTACCAAGTGCTTCACAAAGAGTTCATGGAAGCTATCAGAGGCGGAAATGAAAATCAAGCTGCCATTCCGCCTCCACCCCACCTTGCAGGGGGATGGGAGAGAGGGACGTTTTGATTCTGTCTAGCCCTGAGTAGTCCCACGGCGTCATTCAAGATATTTTACGACCATGTCCAACCGACGTTCTCTAAAGCTCACGAGGATCCAGCTTTCTGGCAAATCACTATGCCTTACAGGACATTCAATGCCTTTCAGTTTATTAAACACAGAGTCAAGGACAAGGACCAATATGATGCCTCTTTGCCATGAAGCATTCGAATCTGGAAGTTCACACGGCAAGCCAGACAGAATCCGATCACCTTCGCCAACCTTGCGGTATAGGGAAGCGAAGGAGCAAATCGGTGGGTCTCAAGTCTAAGTATTGGATGCATTCTATAAGCGCTTATTACACACAGATTTACCACGTACCCTTCAAACTGCAGCTGATTCGAGGGCCGCACACGCTCTATAGGATACGAGAACGTAGGAGTGACGATATGAGTGATGAGTCCTGCGTCTTGCTGACGTTTTCCAGGCGTCTAAAGTTCGAATGCATTCAGACGCACTGGAAGTCTATGTCCAGGGACAACAGAGATAAGGCAAATTCGCCCAAAGAAGCTCAAATCCGCAACTCCTTCCTCGTATGGCTATTGGTACCTCGGTCGACAAATGACCCTGTGCAGTTAAGGAGTGGATAAATGTACGCACCTTCACATACATCAATTAAAGATCTATTGAATCATGACTCGGATAAGGCGCTGCAGTACCATTGGCGCAGCCATCATAAAGCAGTCTATAAATATAGCAAGCATAATATAATTTTTTATCATCCCTACGTAGTTATGATCTCATGAAAGTCAATTGCACGGGAAGCTGCTTACTGCCTGAGGCACAAAGGCCTTGGCACGAACAACTCTAAATTTCTGCCCAGCACTCATGTGAATGCCTAGGCTTTTTACTCCTGGTACTCTGTGGCCTTGGGAAGTTTTGAATAAAGTGCAGCCTGAAGTCCTGACCATTCATCATTCCGATGTATCGCGGAGAATTGAGCCGTTAGATACGGAAAATCACTCATATCTACTCTATTTGATCGGAATAAGCAGCCGCCACACAGACAGTGAGTGGCCAAAAAGGGAACTTCAGCCACAATTGTAAGAAATGTTTATGTAGGGACCTGCAAGGGCACTAGGTACGGTACCTTGGAAAAGTGTTGGGGATTCAACAGAAGGCGAATCGGCTCTGATTGGTGGATTTGATGGCCCCTAGTCCGAAAGCGGAAGATTCTAGCCGTCGATTCGCCATCAGATCGCCCGCCCAACAACCTTAGCTTATAGCCCTGATAGTGGTCATCGTTCTATACCCAGGTTTTGTATGGTTGGTGGCAGATTTGACAGCTGGAGGCATCAAAATTGACAGAAGCTGTAGTTTGATAGTGAGACTGTCCTCCGTTTGACCTCGGAATCTCATGATCAACAGGCATCTGATCATTGTCAGTCCACCTGTTATCCTTCTCCTTCCATCCCCATTCCGTCTGCTTTCATCATAGCAGCATCTCTCCGCCCTGCATTGTCCGAATCCAATCCGTTCGTTGCCCCAACCATCATCGGCTTGTGGACCCTGGGGTGATTGTAGTTGAACGGTCAAGTTCTCCTTGCCCTGTCTTTCCCGTCTGCTCACTACTTTTTTTCGCCTTCACGCTTCTTTCTTCCCCACCTTCTTCAGTCTTCTTTGCCTTTTAATTCTTTCGTTCCCGCGTCTTCTTTTTAAAGGGCCTTGCTCCTCCCCCATCAATCTGCCCTACTCCCCCTCGGTTTTGGCAACCATTAAGTGCGGACATTCTTTCCTCGCAGATACACCTCCGACCCGTAATTAGAGGACTTGGAAGAGAAGCCCAAAAAAAAGATCGGCAACATGTCTGCGAAGACTGCAGACGCTTCTCGCCCGCGGGCTGGTGACCCCAAGAAGGTCCATATTGCCGACACGGCCATCTCTCGTCAGAACTGGTACAAGCATGTCAACTGGTTGAACGTCGTCCTCATCATTGGTATCCCCTTGTACGGCTGCATCCAGGCTTTCTGGGTGCCTCTGCAGCTCAAGACCGCCATCTGGGCCGTTGTCTACTACTTCTTCACCGGTCTCGGTATCACAGCAGGTTAGTTGCCACAGACACATATCCTGGGGAATCCCTAGAAATACTAATGCCTGATGTGCAGGGTACCATCGTCTTTGGGCCCACTGCTCCTACTCTGCTCGTCTGCCTCTGCGTATCTGGCTCGCAGCCGTTGGTGGTGGTGCAGTCGAAGGCTCTATCCGCTGGTGGGCTCGGGACCACCGCGCTCACCACCGCTATACCGACACCGACAAGGACCCCTACTCTGTCCGCAAGGGTCTCCTTTACTCGCACCTTGGCTGGATGATTATGAAGCAGAACCCCAAGCGTATCGGCCGTACCGACATCACCGATTTGAACGAAGACCCCGTCGTCGTGTGGCAACACCGCAACTACCTGAAGGTGGTCCTGGTGATGGGGCTCGTCGTGCCCATGCTCGTGGCCGGTCTCGGCTGGGGTGACTGGTTTGGCGGCTTCATCTATGCCGGTATCCTGCGTATCTTCTTCGTTCAGCAAGCCACTTTCTGCGTCAACTCTCTGGCCCACTGGCTCGGCGACCAGCCCTTCGACGACCGCAACTCCCCCAGGGATCACGTTATCACTGCTCTGGTCACCCTTGGCGAGGGTTACCACAACTTCCACCACGAATTCCCCTCGGACTACCGCAACGCCATTGAGTGGCACCAGTATGATCCCACCAAGTGGACCATCTGGATTTGGAAGCAGCTTGGTCTGGCCTATGATCTGAAGCAGTTCCGTGCCAACGAAATTGAGAAGGGTCGTATTCAGCAGCTCCAGAAGAAGATCGACCAGAAGCGTGCCAAGTTGGATTGGGGTGTCCCTCTGGACCAGCTTCCCGTCATGGAGTGGGATGACTATGTTGAGCAGGCCAAGAACGGCCGCGGACTGATCGCTATTGCTGGTGTTGTCCACGATGTGACCGATTTTATCAAGGACCACCCTGGTGGCAAGGCTATGATCAACTCCGGTATTGGCAAGGATGCTACTGCCATGTTCAACGGTGGCGTCTACTACCACTCGAATGCCGCCCACAACCTGCTGTCTACCATGCGTGTCGGCGTTATCCGCGGCGGCTGTGAAGTTGAGATCTGGAAGCGTGCTCAGAAAGAGAGCAGCGAATATGTCCGCGACGAATCTGGTCAGCGCATTATCCGCGCTGGTGAGCAGGTCACCAAGATCCCCGAGCCCATTCCCACCGCTGACGCGGCGTGAACATTTCCTTACCACTATATCTCATTTTCCTGTATTTATTTTATGACCGCCGCTGAGTTTCGAGCGTATTCTCCCCTGTTTTCTCATCTCACATCGTGATGTTCAAATTCTAGCACATTGTGGGCGTTCTGAAAATTTTCCTTCCGGTACGTTTGGAGTTGCTGGAGTTGGGTTGCTCGTCACATGCTTCGGCACATTCATGGATCCGTCGAACGATTATCTGTTCGTCTGAAGTCATTTTAAAATGCGAGATACACAGACCTGTTTGAAACGAATATTAAAAGACATGATTCCAATCCTTTTTTCCCTCTCTTTTTCCAATAAAAATGAGTAGAACATGGACCAGATCAGTGCAGAACTGTATATTAACCTACCATGAAAGATTCTGTTTGATGAACATAATGGCTAGCATCGGGATTCGATATAGAAACCATAGAAGCAATTGGAGTGCTAGGAGATTTAAGGCAAACCAAGGAGCAATTCTGGGGTCACAAGGTTGACTGAAGCTCCATGAAACACACTATCTCATCTTGGTTAGTCTGCTACAGCCGAGCTAAGCAGCATACTAATTAACATAAGACTTTAACTGCTACAACAGCAAGCTATAGCGTCTGAATCTCTTCCATATCATGGTCTTTTTTATGGTTGTACGAATATAGGGTTTACGCGGTAGACTGGTTTGATATCGGCGTGCCTCAATTGGTGGTAAGTTATTAACTTGGTACTAAATTATTGTAGTCTGTTTACTCTGAAAATCAGATTTAGTAAGTGGTTACGAGGTAAGATGGTTTGGCAGAAATGCTCTGAGGGATTGGATTCAATGGTAGAGTTTGTGACAGTCGGTACACTGGTAGTAATCAGTTACCTACAGAGAACAGACTGGAGGTAAGGTCCTAGTTTAAGGATATTGTGCCTATCTTATATTCAGAACCAGATGTGCATTCAAGATGATGCATGCATTATGTTTTTTCCTCTGGGAATATCAAGTGACTACTCGAGATCTGCTTTGTTTAGGTATTGAGTAGGGTATGCAAGCTGCCGAGATTGGCCCTTTTCTATGGTTCAGGAAGCAGTAGATGATGTGTGGTTGTGTAGTGTAACAGTACATCATATCCACCTGAAACAGCGAGCCACGTAGCTCCCTCCCCCAATCACCCCCGTGATACCCGTGAAGACGATCAGACTGCCATACCCACTCCCATAGCCATAGCCCGCTTGGCCCTTCCACGGCGTGCTTTTGATGAGTGCTTCGCTGAGCGGCCCCGAAACAAGATTCCCGATGCCCCGGCCCGCAGCCAGGCAGGCGAAGACCATGCTGGACTCCGCGGAGCTCTTCTTGCGGACGACGTCGCGCATAATCCCCGGCCAGGTACTGGTGTATGAGCCTGCGAAGAGGCCGTAGACGATCGAGAAGACGAAGAGCGGGGCCAGCGACATGGAGAACCCCCAGATGAGGAAGACGCCGATGGTTGACCCAACGGTGGAGACTAGGATGCAGGTCGTCACGTCCCATTTGTCGATGATGGCCCCCATTACCACGCAGCCGACTACCGAGGCGATGTTGAAGAGGATGACTGTTAGCGCTTGCAAGCTGGTCGATGCACCAATTACCCCCGCGTAGGTGGGGAGGTAAACCGATGGCAAGAAGAACCCCAGAGCCTCGACGATGTTGCAGATCTCAAAGAGGGCAAAGGTGGATGTGATGAGGAAGCGCAAGTCAGGGGTTGGCGCCTTGGGACGCTGGGAGACTGGCACACGGGGCTTCACGAAATACACCAGTGGAGCTGTGAGGAGGAAGAGGGCGACGGCAAAGGCTCGTAGGGCGATGCGGAAGCCATATCGGTCCAGCAACTGCTCCATCACGATCGGGAGGACTACGCCACCTAGCCCCGTGCCCGCCCACATAACGCCAAACGCGAGCCCTTTGCGTTTCTCGAACCAATCTTCCATCAGCAGGATGCATGGTGAGTACGCCACGCTGCCGCCTAGGGCATAGAAGATGCCCTGGCTGATGATAAGGTGGGTCACATTGGTCGAGAAGGAACTCAGAGCTAAAGCAAGACACATCATCAGGACGCCAGCGCCGCACCCGAGTCGCTGATACTTGGGCCACCGTCTATAGGCGGCGAAAACGATCGGAAGGTCCAGATACATGATTCCCTTGAGCCCAGGGTGTTTGGTTAGCTTTACTGAGTTCTACTGCGCATATGCTATCAGATCCTTACCATAGCACAGGTCCCGATTACGGCGAGGTTGCCGGAGTTTTTGAACTCCGGTCTCTTGCTGTAGTAGGCTTGGAAGACTCCATAGGTGAAGGCAAAGCCCCAGACGAGAGCTTCCATGACGAAGCATGCTGCAAGGAAAAGCCAGGCATCCTTTCCACGATCGATGGGTGGGAGTTGCTGTGCGGTATTATCAGCCGACATTTGAGCAGCATCTGTCGCGTCAGGAGTCTGAACACCCTTTTCCGTCTCGCTTGACGTAAAGGGTGAATGAGATACTTCAGCCATCGTCAATTAGGCAATGTCAAAGAGAAAGCAAAGGAGGGCAAGCAAAACTTTCTCTTTGGTTTGCAGGCGGGGGAATGGAGGAGGACTTGAAAAGTGAACAAAGGCCAGCAACAATTTTTAGATTCATTTAGTCTACTCCAGGGAGAATTGATTCTCACCTCTTTTAGCAGCCGTAAGCAGCTGTCATATCATTACTAATCTTGGATCAGATTGATGGATCAAACTAGGACAGAATCCACGCCCTCCGAGCTGACTCTTATGTTCTTTTGTGGGTCAGCAGTGGCAGCTTAGCCGTCAGCCACAGATGGGCCGAAACTTTAGTCTATCCACCTTTTGCCAGACAAATATTTGGCAGACATTCTGTTGGTCATTTTGTCGCTTTAGAGAGGTCCGAGTCATTTAGAGAGGTACCAGTCATTTATCAGGAATTTTGTCATCTCAGAAATCTCAGCCTGACATTTTGACATTTTGACATTTTGACATTCTAGGTTAATGGGACTATTGTCTGTACATTATGAGATCCATCAGTGGGGATATCCAACTCTTTCAGGCACCCTGCTGAATTATGAAAAATACAGCACTAGGACACCTGGTAGTGACCGTCACAGACCTAAATAATTGAATGAATGTGTGGGACCCACTACAGATGATACACTGCATAGGGAAACGGCATTACATGCATGATGCATCCATATATCCACACTTAAATATGTTGTGTATTTGGACATGTGGATGCTAGCGGGCCTCACTCCAGGACTGGCAGCCTGAGCGATCAGTTTTTTACCCCTTGCACCTCCGCCAGTGTCTGCCTCATACAGGCTAAATCCTCCTTGTGCCCCTTCACCAGGCTCCAGTAATCCGATGTTATGATCAATAGCTGAAAGTCCTTGAGCCAACTTTTCGCTTTCCCAGACAACTTGAATGTGACCCCAGCCAAAGGCTTCTGATGCCGTCTCGACACATTCGCCAACCGCTCTATTGCGTCTAATATCTTTGGATCTTCAGCGTCGCCCACCTGGCGCGGAGGACAGCGCATGCCCACCCGAAGATCGCCAGCTCCTGGCATTAGGGCGTTGACACCAGGGACTGCTGCTATGGTGTCCGCATTGTCAAGGGCAAGCTGAGACATCCCGTCGTCAGCTCATCGCAAGTCTAGCAAATCTGAACATTAAACTTACGGGGCTCTCGATCTGAATGATCACTGCGATGTTCTCGTCCGCTACACGCTCATGGGAGGACCCCGGTGGCGCCACATCTGTAACTCTAGGGACTAACACTGCTGGAGCCAGGGACCGGTCACCGTCTGAGTAAGCATACCGACACTTGCTGACGGTTTCGGCGGCTTGCTCGGGTGTATCAATGTGTGGGAAGATTATGCCGCCGGCTCCTGTTCAAACGCCAGTTACGTGAGCAGTTAAGGTTCAAAACTGGTAGTTCGAAACCAGGCTTACCCGCGTCAAGGGCATAAGTCAGGAGATGCGATTGTGCAGACGGCACCCGACAGATCGGGAAGGTCCTTCCCTTACTAGAGAGGCTGACGGTTTGGATCAACCGAACGAGGTTCTCGGCGTCGATTGGTCTCCGCGCGGTAGTCCTCCATATTGCTTAGACTGCGGGGCTATGCGGGAAAATGGTGTAAATATGTGCGTGCGGCCTTGACAGATGACTTTATTTCAGCTTCCCGGGGCGGATGGGAAGGAGGGTTATATGCTTCTTGGATGATCAACATGTTTAGCCAGTCAAAGCTAGACACAGCTAATAAGCACCATATCCAGACTTGACCTCCAATCACATCTACCTCCCGGTACACGGGCCGTGATATTCTGTTCTATACCTTAGGTCTGCACTGTTATATAACTTTAATGACAGTGTCCCACTGTCTAAAAGTAGAAGCTGAGTCGTCTAATATGACAACATATAATACCCAGATTAAGCAATTATAAATTTGCCAACCTACCTTGAACCACAAAAGCCTAAGATAGTATTAGGCCCTTCGTAGTTCATGTCAGACTCTGGGTTATAAAGACCTGGACCCAGCTCATCATCCTACACTGAAGTACTCAAGGGTTCAATTTGCATGTAAGAGGCGCCAAGAAACCCTTAATTTGTAAAGGCGCTATTACTTAAGTTACGTTAATTCGTCGCCAAGATGTACCAGTCGTGCCTCTCATTGGCTGCCTGTTCTCTCCATGCTTTTCACAATCTCACGATAAGCTTATCTTCTATATCCTAGGCTATGTAAGATATAGTATCTATCTGAGTAGTAACTAGATGGTACTTTTGATACGGGCTAGAATTGACCAAAAAGGCGGAGGGTGACGGGGATCACGTGATATAAACTGCAGAGCGCTGGAACGACTGGTGTGACCGGACCGTGTGCCTGTAAAAAAGGGCAATCAATACCTTAGTGATGGACGGACGGTAGGCTTGAATTGATCACATGATTTGATAAATCATAGTGGTCTGTGGCCCGAGTGGGGAATTGCAGCCCAGCGCTCTACCCCTGCCAACAGTAAAGCAGAGTTTGAAGAGATTGGCTAATAGTAGAAATATCTTACCGATTAATCATTCAGCAGCTGGGAAAGAGTAGAAGAAGACATTGTAAGGTAGTACTAGGTCACTGTAGAGTCTACGTGGAGTAGAGGAGATTATATTGAGTATACAAAATGATGATACTACACCTAAATAGGAATACTAAACCCAATCAAGTAATGAACTGTCAGCCAGGAGTACGGAGTTAGAGAGCACTCCCTCGGAACAAAGCTTTAATTATTTGTCTATTGAGATCGTGTCTATTGTTGCGCCATTTCATTATTTATAATAATCTGTCACCCAAGCTAGAGGTCTACCCCGCCTTGTCCTAACGATTTGCCCCTCTCTACCGTCACCATTAGTCCACTCTTCTCTCGCGCTTTATATCTGCACGTCCTCGTCCTCCTCGTGGGCGTCCTTCTTGTCACCGTGGCTCCTCCTCTCCGCCTTACCTCCCCCACTTTCAGACTCTCTTCGGTCTTGAGCCAGCTTCGTGGCTCTCGATTACCTACCACTACCACCGTTTACAATTCCGCATTGACCGATCTTCGCAAGTCCCTTACCACCGCCAGCATGGCTCCCGAACATCTGCGTCGGCCTCCGCAGGCCCCGCCCCTCTTTACCGCGACTGCTCAGTCCATCGTCGATGACGCCAAGCGCCTCATTGAGACATCCCGCAAAGTGCAGGACAATGTCGTTGCGAACGTCAAGCCCGAATCAGCGACTTTCGACGCGGTGCTGAAGCCTCTGGCCCAAGATGAGAATACCATGGCGCTGGAATCCCACATTTTGAGCTTCTACCAGGCCGTGTCGACGGAGCAGCAGCTCCGGGATGCGTCGTCCAAGGCAGAGGCATTGATGGACGAGTTCTTCATTGAGACTGTGATGCGTGAAGACGTATTCAAGCTCGTCGATGCTGTGCTGAAGAAGAACGAGAGCCTCGACCCCGAGTCCCGGAGATTGCTGGAGAAGGAACACAAGGACTACATCCGCAACGGGCTGGGCCTTCCGGCCGGACCGAAGCGGGATCGCTTCAAGGAAATCAAGAAGCGTCTGAGCCAGATTAGCATTGAATTCCAGAAGAACCTGAACGAGGAGAACGGTGGAATCTGGTTCACCCCCGAAGAGCTCGACGGCGTGCCGGAAGACGTTCTATCCGGCTTGAAGAAGGGCGAGGGCGAGCATGAAGGCAAGCTCTGGCTGACCTTCAAGTATCCCGATCTGTTCCCGACCATGAAGTATGCGAAGAATGCGGAGACTCGCAAGCGGCTGATGATCGAGAACGAGAACAAGTGCAACCAGAACGTGCCTCTGTTCCGGGAAGCCATCATCCTGCGTGACGAAGCCGCTCGGTTGCTGGGATACCCCAACCATGCGGCGTTCCGTATTGAAGACAAGATGGCGAAGACCCCAAAGACGGTTGATGACTTCCTGGGAGACTTGCGGTCGCGTCTGACAGCCGGAGGACACAAGGAGATCAAGGCTTTACTGGAGCTCAAGAAAGCGGATCTCGAGTCTCGCGGCCAATCCTTTGATGGTCGCTACTATTTGTGGGATCACCGGTTCTACGACCGCCTCATGCTTGAGAAGGATTACTCGCTGGATCAGCAACTGATCGCCGAGTACTTTCCCCTGCAGACGACCATCGAGGGTATGCTGAAGATCTTCGAAGAGCTGTTTKGCCTTGTCTTTGTTGAGATTACCGGCGAGGATCGTGAAAAGGTTGCGCCCTCCGGCAAGGGAAGCGACATCGTCTGGCATGAAGATGTCCAGATCTTCAGCGTCTGGAACGACGAGGGCGAGGGCAGTGGGTTCGTGGGCTACCTCTACTTGGATCTGTTCCCCCGCCCTGGCAAGTATGGCCACGCGGCCAACTTCAATCTCCAGCCGGTATGTGAATTACATGAGGTTATCATCCCTTGACTAACAATTCTAGGGCTTCATCGACGCTGACGGCAAGCGGCGCTACCCGGCCACTGCATTGGTGTGCAACTTCACCAAGCCCACGGCCAAGAAACCTAGTCTCCTCAAGCACGACGAGGTGGTGACTCTGTTCCATGAGCTCGGACACGGGATCCACGACCTCGTCTCCAAGACGATCTACTCGCGCTTCCACGGAACCAGCACTGTCCGGGACTTTGTGGAAGCCCCCAGTCAGATGCTGGAGAACTGGTGCTGGACACCGTCCCAGCTCAAGTCCCTGAGCAAGCACTACTCGACCCTGTCGCCGGAGTACCTTGCCGCATGGAAAGAACAGGCCAAGGGCAAGTCCCAGCCGCCCGAGCGCATTCCCGACGAAGTCATCGAGAACCTGATCCGGACCAAGCACGTTAACGACGCGCTGTTCAACCTCCGCCAGCTGCACTTTGGCATTTTCGACATGACGGTGCACGAAGCCGAGAACCACGAGCAGATCCAGAAGCTGCCCATCTCCGCCACATACAACCAGCTGCGTAAGCAGATCGCGCTGCAGGACGGCCCGGAGGTTCTAGGATTGGGCGATGAATGGGGCCACGGCGAAGCAACCTTTGGTCACTTGATTGGGGGTTATGATGCCGGATACTACGGATATCTCAGGTAACCTTCTTTCCTCTTTGAGTACTCGCAATCATCTAATCGTCTGCAGCTCCCAAGTCTACTCGACCGACATGTTCTACACCATCTTCAAGGACGACCCGATGAACCCAGCCGCCGGTCGCAGATACCGCTACGGCGTCCTCGAGAAGGGCGGCAGCCAGGACGAGATGAAGACGTTGACCGACTTCCTCGGCCGCGAGCCCAAGACGGACGCCTTTTACAAGGAATTGGGGCTGGCTTAGTTCGTCTACTACAGTAGATTAGAAGCTTAACACAATCAAAGAATCGCTCCGCTTCATACCTGTATTTACCATTGTAACTCGGTCCCGGCGTAGAGTTATGCGTAGCTAGCTATCTTATCGATAAGAGCACCACCCCAACTCGCTACATCACCGCTTCACATAAATTCTCCCCATTTACCACTTCCAACCCCAAATAACCACCCACAAGACTCACACTCACACTCACACTCACCAAAGAAATAAAAATGTCCACTACAAACCCCTCCGCCTCTCCATCCCGCTCGCCCCAGCCTTCACAACAAGACGACAACCACCACCAACACCAACAACAAGAACAACAGCAGCAGCGCCTAAAAGTCCACACCCACCACTGCCGCTTCTGCAACCACCTCCTTCTAGCCACAACGCGCACAGTCGCGACGCTCCCCCGCCGAAAAGCCCCAGCGCAGGATAACGCGCTGATTCTCCCACTTCCGCGCGCTGACGAGGACGAAGATGACGACGCAGAGCCAGACGCAGCCGAACCCAACCGGGCCGAAAAAACTGAAGGCGAAGGTGAAGAACAGGGGGCGAGGAAAAGGCGCAAGCAGAAACACTATACCATCCTCCTAGCCACAACTCTACCCGATCGCAAGGCGACGCTGGTCCGTCGGGAAGACGGGTTCGAGAAGAGGCGGTTCCTGCGGTGTGGGCGGTGTCGGGTTGTGGTGGGGTATTTCCTGGATGCGGTGCATTTTCCTGTTGCACCTGGGAAGGGCGAGGATACAGTCGAAGGGGAAGAGACGGATCAAGAGCCGCGGGCTGTATATTTACTTCCTGGGGCGTTGATGGAGACGGAGATTATGGGCGACGAGGAGAAGATGCGGGCGATGGATCGGGAATGGAGCGAGTGGATTTCTCAATAGTATCCTACGGGTCTCCATCCTCGTCTACGGAACACAAGATACAGTACAAAATTCATATTATCTGAATGTAAACTAATTGTTCAAAGCCGAGGAGACAAGTCAAGTCACCGACTGCGTGGACGGACGCGCAGCGCACATCGTAAAACCATCATGGAAGCGTCAAGGGGGTTATCGTAATCGTTCAGTTGGCCAGGATCGTGCGGACGAGTTCTGCAATATCAGTTAGCGTCGGCCATTCGTAGTAAATCGACAAGAAAACATACCGGTGTAGTTGATCTCGCCAGAGCTGGTATCAACGGCCTTCAGCAGCTCATCGACCTCCTCGTCCGACATCTTCTCGCCCAGATTCGTGAGAACTGCATCAGTCAGCACCCTATCCCACAGCCAGCTGAACGGGCAGCGGAGCAACATACTATAGCGCAACTGCCCCACCCCAATAAACCCAGTCATATCCTTATCAAACACCTGGAATCCCCGACAATAGTCCTCGGGCTCGCCGGGCTCGCGGAATCCACCAGGACGGTTCAGCACTTTCAGGAACGATTCGAAGTCAACTAGCAGTATTGTCAGCTTGCCATACCACAAAGCCAGAAACAGGGTCACAGAAAGCTGAGCTTACAGTCGCCGCCGATACTCTTCTCCAGATCTGCAATCTCCGCGAGGGTAGGGTTCTGGCCGCATGCGCGCAGCAGGTCACCGAGCGACTCGAGCGATACCTTTCCCGTGCCGCGCTTGTCGAAAAGCGAGAACGCTTCCTTGTAGTTGGTGGAGGCCTGCTCGTTGTGAGAATCAGGTGAGCGAGGCATTTTAAAGCAGTATTTTTTCCAGTAGATAGACAGCAATGAGGGATGAGAAGTTAGGGATGGAGAATGAAATGATGGAGGGAAGTTCAGTTGTTCGGAACCAGAACGGGAACCAGAACTACCGAGTGGTTGGTACAGGCGTGAAGATGGAGGGGAGACGGCGGCGATCCGAGAATGGCAACAACGCAACGGGAAAACACCAAACAGAAGACGACGCGACGCAAGGGAGGAAGTAGCAACAGGAGGCATTGCATGCAGTTTCAGTCTCACTTCCGATCTCCTCGTGAGGCTATCCACATGCGACATTCCTCCGTATGTTCTGTGCTGATATGGAGGATTCTAGACGTACCATGGCTAATGTTGTCGTTTCAGGGGTTAATTCGGTATGCTGCAACAAAGAAAGGTAGAGTCAATGGCTGGAACAAAATGTATTGTCAAGATGGTAAACAATGATAGACTCTTACAAACACGTAGAAGGTGACCGTAGATAATGGATTGAGAAGATTATCATGCGAGGAGGAGTGAAGATTAGAAGTTGGCCCGGTGTGGGTTTGGCGGTGTTTATGCGGGTCGTTGTTGTGGTAACCCGCAAGGGTGGATGGCTGACCCCGGCGATCCAGATGAGATGACATAGCTTATTTCTGGCACTAAATGCATGCAGGCCTGGAATCGGAATGTACTGGTTACAAGTCAAGTCGAATATAGTAGAGAAAGGTTCATGTACTCCGTACTAGACATCCCTATCAACAGTATACAAAACAATCGCCAACCCGTGGTATCACATCATGCAAACAATAAATCAAATCATAACATGGCAGACCGTCCTCCAAAACATAAGTTGATAAGCCATATATCGAACAATTCCTAAAGGTCAAGGGTCTTCAACTCGACCGCCGCGTCTCGTTCCGCAACTTGTTGATGCAGCTTTGCAGCAGGTTTGATGCTTCAGAGAGCAGCTCCCACCGTGTGTTCGCAAAGGCATCTCGCAGGATCATCAACAAGCCGAGACACTGGTTGCGACCTTTCATCGTCGCCAACTGGTTGGGCTCACGCACCCCGCCCACCCGGCGGAGAAAGGCTTCCATGTCGCGTCGCTGTTCAGCTACCGTTTCCAGCGCCGGAGGCGATGCGATCGCCCCGTCGAGCGCATATCCATAGCACCAGACGACCAGCACTGCAACATAGATGACCCAGGGCCGGTTGAGCAGATAGTCATCGCGTCCGGAGTAGGTTCCGCTTTCTTCGGATACACTCCGGTTATTCAAAAGACATTCGGAGAGAAACTTGAGGGCGTAAAACGTCGCGTMTCGCGCTGAGGCCTTGGTGGCCCATCGTTCGGTCATCTTCTCACGGGCAGCGCTATAGTCCCGTGGAGTGATCGATCGCCCCATGAGTCGGCCCGCTCCTGCGAATATTTGACAGTCCACAATGTCGACGTGCGAGGCCATGTGAGCCAGTCCATGCAGGACGTCGCGGGACTCGGAGACACCCTCATCTTCGAGAGAATGCCGCCGGTATTGATTAGGGAACGGAGGAGGGCCTGCCTGGGCCAGGGCCTCGTCGAAATCGCGCCGCCAGTTGTCAAAAGCTCGCAAAAGGGCTGATCGCCATTTGTCTCGGCCACCGAGGGCCTGTGGGACGCCCAGCGAGCTGACTTGGAGGTCGCGCTGATTCATGTGCCAGCTGACACTAAGCAGGCCGGCCATCAAGATAGTGCGCCCGAACGCATTGGTGGTAACGCGCTGTCCGTTGAGCGTCTTTTTGAGCCCGTCGAGAAACATAGTCGGCTTGACACCGTTTGCATGCAGGCTGGATTGAACGCGTGCCACTTCGGCGGCACTGGTGGCCGACCACAAGGCTTCGTCGCAGGGCAGCGGGAGCCGGAGCTCATGGGCCACCATCTTCGCCGAATGTCCGAACATAGTGGCATGAGTTGAGTCTAGCACAAAGGCCGCAAATGCAACCCGTCTGGTGGCCTCCGCCTTAATCCAGTGTGTCCAGGAATCGTCAGCAGCGAATTCCGAATTCGAAGCAGATCCTGTCGTGGACCGGGTCTGCCGGTCATCCCTGAAGCTTGCGGGTGAGTCGAGCGCAGAGCGGCCGATCAACGAGCTGCCACGACGCATCAGCGTCAGGGTGGTGTCGTGATGAATATGCGCGCGCTCGTGCAATGCGCGAGTCGAATACATCTTTTCAAAGACCTCGAGCAGGAGTAAAGCCTGAAAGACCCAGAGCTTGGCGGGCGGTCGGAAATCAGCGTCCATGAAGATCTCCCATCGCAGATGCCACCCTATGAAGTTGGCCAGTTCCGCAGCTGTCTCGGTCACCTCTTGTCCATGGATGTTGTCCAGGGTGGCTGCTCCAATGGCCATGACGGCCAAGAGAAGTAGATTTGGCGCCTTATCTGCGACAAAAGTAGGTTGGTGCAGAATGGGGAGCTGCGAGTGAAAGTGGTACCAGTAGGAACCGATATATGTCTGCATCATGCGCAAGCTCAGAACATGGCTGTCATCGTCGACGTCTCCATCCATCAGAGCATCCTTGCGCTTTGCCACCGCTGAATAGGCGGCTTCGTTGAATCGAGTGGCCATGAGATGCAGCAACTCCTGTCGCTTCTCCTCCGACATGATCGCCTGGGSCGAACCTGGATCTAAGATACTGGTGACACTCATTGGATGTTGCGGAAGAACGCCGTTCAGGAAACTGCCGAACGCTGGCTCGCCGATGAGGAACTGATTCTGCAGCTGTGTTGGATCCAGATAGTTCGGCATCATCGACGACGCGGGAGGATAGGCCAGGGACGACGATCCCGGAAGAGGTTCATTGAACAGCCACGCGGTGAAGTCATCAGCCATCGCAAAAGGGGAGCGGTTGTTGTATGTTTCGCCGCCGAAGATCGGATAGACGCAAGAGGCCATCGGGTCGTATGAGGGATCTGCGGAAGCAATCATCCCCGATAGGGATTCTAGTCCAGTAATGCTGGTTGTTCTGTCTAGGGACGCCTGGGTGGAGGGCGGCACGGTATTCATCGAAAGATCGGAAAATCCACCGACAGGCATTTGCAGGCCTGTCGGAGAGCCATACGGCAACGACTGAACTACTGAAGAGCGGTTGACGTCGGTTGACATGGAGTATACTGCAGCGTCTTGAGGTCTTGTCCTAGAAACGGGATGCAGTCCGGTTAGTTGACATGTCTGATCACTAGGGCTGCCCGACGAATATATGGAGTGGCGGCCGGTGAGCGGCACATACGCTGGCTTTTGCAGGTCTGAAGGGCTGAAGGGAGCATTTGCTTGACCAGGAGGAGAATTAATGCTATGATTGCTCAAGCTGTTAGACCTCGATGCAGTCGAGTCTGGTGTCCCCACACCATGCTGAGCAACCAACGGTTGGTAGTTGAGGGGTCGGCCGAGCGACATCGACCCCGACGATGAGACCGATATATGCTTGCTGGAACCATTGACCGACTGAGGTGTCAGAGTCTCCACGCCGCCTTCAGGGAAGGTGGTTGCGGAGCGCGCCGATGTCAGATCAATGGTAGTCGCAGGCAAGAGCGGCGGCTGCTGGGTGCTGCCTATCTGCGGAACAGTATTATCGACCACATTATGAGGCAACTGGCCTCCTTGTTTATTCTGCGAAGCCGCTTGCGCGAAATGGTCCCGTTTCTGAAGCTGAGAGCCTTGTGTCGTGTGCCGTTCACGGTGGCGAACGCAGAGATCTTGTCGTACAAAGGTCCGGTAGCAGTCCGGAAAGTCGCATCGATAAATCTGCTTGGGAGCGTCTAGATTAAGTCAAATCAGTCATCCGCATCCACCGAAACAGGCTTGCGGTTGGAAGACGCCCAACATACGGTTCAGTTGGTGGCGGTAGAGATGCTCGGCACGCGAATAGCTCTTGCCGCAGCCCTCATGTGTACATTCAAACTTCCGATCCGAGTTCACTTTCCGGGCCCTCTTGCGTTTGCGCGGCGCGCCGTCCCCTCGCAGGGCGTCGGTCTCCATGGCCGCTTCTTTATCGCCCGGTTCTTTTCGCTTGTAGTCGAGTTCCTGCTCCAACCCGGTGACTGTACCAACAGCGAAGGTCATATCGAGTGACAGAGGCGGAGAAGTCGTGCGGTATGCGCACAATTAGTCCTCGCAGTAGTGGCGGTTTGTTCCTGATCTTGCGTCGTCGAGCTTATCCGATACCCTGTAGTGGACCCGCGGTAGCCTCGTCTGTGTCGAGTGTGACCATCAGACTGGGGACGGAGGACCCGAGCCTTGGAAACGATCGCAGGCGACGAGGTCTCACTGAGAGGGAGACAGTCGGTCGGGGCGAGCCATGACAAGGTTTGGGAGGCGGAACGGAGGTCGGAGTGACAAAGATCTGGACGGGACGGCCTGTGCGCGGGGGACTTCACAAAGGCGGCCAGCCGAACCCCGTGGGGAAAAGGTTTCGCAAGGGATCCGAAGAGTTGGTGAAGAACGAAGCAGATATATGTTATATATGTTGTTGCTATAGAAGGTAGAACTCGAACTAGACAAATATAAAAGAAGGAGAGGATTGATATGATCTCAGCAGCCAACCCGTCGGTCCTGGTTATAAGATAAGGTGGTGTGACAATTTAGCCGGTGGTTGGACAGCGGACTCGCGGAGGGGAAGAGCAACAAGAGAAGAGCCGAGCCGGTGTAAAGTCCCAATTTCTGAGGCAAATGGAGAGGGAGAAAGAGTCTTCTTATTGAGAGGCGGCCTCTAGGTATCCAGCTGGTCTGAAATGAGGAAACGAGATCAGTGCGCCGGTTTGTTGACTCTGGCTTTTGTCTGAGCACGAGGTGGGGCATCGGCATCTGTATTTCTTTCTCTCTTGTCGCAGATGCAGACTAGCTCATCAATTCTACACATCAAAACTTAAGATTATTTAGTCTACACTCCTGACACGAAATTTACAAGCAGGACTGAGGGAAAAAGCAACGGGAGATGGCAATCTCTGCTATGAACAGCATGGTCAACTACCCCCCGACTCTAGCGACAGGGTTTGTGGCTTTGTGCGAGATCATCTCGCCATTCTACTGACCATCATTGGTCCTGCCGTCCTGCATCGAACACGCTCAGAAACCAGCTAGAATCATGTAGATATTAAATTCCAGCCAGTCAATCGATTCATAATCCTGGCCTCGACAGTCGGTATCCAACAAATGGACCACGGCACCACTAGTCTCTGATCTTGGGATGAATAGGATCTCCTCGGGCGCACAGTTTCTGGCGCTAATGGAATCAGTCTGTGCGGAGTATGAAGGAGCAGAAAATATTAGACGATGAGTAGAGTGTCACTGCCTGACAATGGCACAATAGGAGTAATAGGCGAGATTTGTGAAGCATGCGTTGCGGCAGCGGCGGTTAACTGACAGAAGGTCAACAAAAGTCCCGTTCATCAGACCATCATCATTCCTCCAGCTCCAGAATATCGAGAATAGTCGAGCGGGTGGAATCATTGCAGAACTTCCGAGCGAACCAGATGCCGACTGCGTCAATTAAGCCTCCAATGCTGTGCTGTACTGGATGCAGCCCAGAGATCTCATGCAGGTGTCTACGTGGTCAACGTTTGATTGCTGTTCCTGTCATCTCCATTCTCCAATCTCCAGTCTCCAGTTACAACGATGCGGAGAAGATCTGCGTCCACTAGAGTAGAGCACCCACAGAAGAACATCAAGGTACGTATGGCTTGTGGCCCAAATGTCCATCCGAGCAGGGAGCACGAGGCCCGTCTAACTCGCTCTTGAGGCAAATTCCTTTTAGAACAATCTTCCCACCTCGACTGTCGCGGCTATTCCTATTTTCTGGCTTTTTTGTTGCCCCTGGGGCGCAGTGATTCCCCGATGGTCCCTTTCCCTGAGGTCAATCGCATTGTCCAGTAAGGATCAAGCAATATGAAGCAAGCCCACCTCAGAAAAGGCAATCAGGCAGGGATTAATACGATCACCCTTGTTATCACAAGACTACATGATTTGGACAGTCCCATCAATGAGCGAAATAATGAATTGAACCTTACCCAGTGACCAGGGCCGCGGAAATGGTCAAGTTGGTCGATCTATCAATATGTCAGATCACTATTGAATAATGGATTGATAAATGATAGGTCCGGTGGATGCCATTCGATAGGGATATAAGGGAGAACTGTCCACGTGTGATAAGGCGTCATGACATGTACATCACCAGGATAGCACCTAGCATCCAGATCATGGCGTGATATCTCTGCATTATTGCGTCGACGGACCTCCCCGGCGCTGTACCAGCGTACCGGGAATCTTATTTTGGCGACTCCTCAGTGCATATTCCGGGGTTGCTCAATAATGTGTCTGAGTGAAAAGCAATATGCCACTACCGGACGCTCAGAACCTAGACCCGCGTCTCAGGTCGATGGTAGGGAGATTTCCGCGCAGGTTGTGCCATAGCAAGAATCGGCCCGTCACAAGACCACTGCCGTCGCTTCGTCCGTCAATGATATTTTTTGCCCGTAGCCGACTTTACCTCGATGGAAGCCCAACCGAACTAGACGAGTCGGCGAGTTGCCTGTGAGGCTGCGACCTTGTACGAATGGGGGTTAGACTGGATTATTCGAGCCGCTCTGTCAGTATCTGTGGCGGACCAACTGTGGTGACAGTCCAACGGTAGAATGTGCATCTCAATTTTCTGGCAGACGGGATTGAGGACAGAGATTTCACTCCTGTAAACCGTTGCCGGAGTATCGAGTGCTTAATTTTGAAGAATTAGAATATGGCGTGTCCGACTTGGGAAGGTTCGGTACATAACTTGCCCGAATTAGAAATATATCTCGGATCCTCCTAATTGCTCTAATCAGCCACACCACTATTGACGCCAAATCATTGGATATAACCAGTTTTAGACGTCTACATGACCTAGCAATAACCAGCACTCGTGTCTAAAGCAGTGTGGTCTAACAGCCTTGCTTCAAGTTGAGTGTGCTGCTGCTGGCACCATATATGATCGCAACCGAGTCACTCTTTGATACCAAATGGAGCCTCGGATCCATACTCCTGCTTTCTGCACAACAACTGCCATTGCTATTCCTTCCTATCGAGACCAAGCCTGAGTACCCCAGGACTGACTCAAGTTGCTAAGGTGATCTGCAGTATGATCAAGGGTCAGAGTTTCAGATAGTGAAGTTGCTACAGAATCCAGGATCGTCGCTCTGCTGCCGTTGGCATGGACGTAGGCTTGTGAAAGGCTAGGCAATGACAACGCTGCCTTCACTGTGCGCTCATCGGTGAACCGATCCGGCATTCTACTGCTGTACGGCTGTAGTTGCCTGTTAGCTACGTTTATGTCGAGACTCAAGGGTGATCATCTGCCAACGAGTCAAGCAAGACCCACAAAATAGAAGCGTACCGCGTCTACCATATAATGTCAGATCTACCAGGGCAATGCAGTTGGCTGGCGTACCGGGGCAACGATCGGTCTGTAGGCTTGCTTTCACCGAGATTCAACTGCCGATATCGGCAGTAGTGTGCCTGCATGGCGCCATGCTCAAGAAAAAGGCAATGAGAGAAGGGAGAAAGGAAAATAAAAAAAAAGGAAAAAAAGCAAAAACAGAGAGAGGGACAAATTGGTTGTTCCTGGGTCGCATCTATGCCGTTCCATTTCTAAGGTTGCTAAATGCTATGGTATCAAAATCTTACAGACCGGACGGTGGCATGTGTCGCCGCCCCTTCATGTGTTATGCCGGAGTGCTCATCCATCGTGTTGTGTGGATTCTGAACGTCCGCAGATTGTCTATGGTTGCTGCGAAGAACATACCGGGTTGGATTCTAACGCATGAAATCCCCCATGGACCCTTACCTGCTCTCATGATGCATACAGTCGCCGCGGCGACCACTCAGAGGACATTTTGCCAAGAGGCTGAGCGAAGGTGGATGATGGGGATTGTCTATAATGTGTCCCCGTTCATGAACTTCTCACTTGGAAATGCTCAGTCTGAAGTTCTGGTCCCAAACCTATCCGCTGAAGCGGAACCGAGTAGCCTCCAACCGGCCTAAGCCCTCGCGAGGCGCCACGTTTCGTCGGCGATATGAGTGTGTAAAATCTGTAAGATGCTGTTAGTCGTAATAGACACTGTGGAACGTTCTGGCTTAATCCTACCTTGTAGCAGAGTTCTGATCTTCCGGATTTCCCTGGTTTGCACTTTGTCCGCGATGCCTTTCAGCAGCCGCTCTGCCTCCCCTGGCTTCATTGTACCAGCCGGGAGCATCTGGAGCGTGGACTCCACCCATGCCCCAGTTTCTTGGGGCACCAAGTCAAAGAGAGTCATCATAACGCCCGAAGCGTCCGCGAAGCAGTCCCCAGGGAATGTGAACATCATTCCAGTCAGAATCCTCTGGGTAAGAACTTGACCCTGGGCAAGGATCAACTGCTTGACAGCCTCTCTGACTTCAGGGGGATTGGTGTACGAATCCCCGTCGGAGCTGGTGAACTCCGAGACGGCGGGCTTTTCGAAAGCGAAGCTGAATAAATCATGGTAATAGTGCAGTGTCGCAATGAGAGGATCAATCTGCTGGAGAGTAAGGGCGCTGAGCGCCGCAGAGAAAATGGGCACTGCGAGAGACGAGGTGATGCACTCTTTGGGGTAGAACCGGACAGCATCCGAAGAAAGACGGTAAAAGTCCTCGATGACTGGACAAGGTTAGCGTACCTATGACAAATCTTATCAGACGACTAGAGCTTACCATCGGGCAGATTCTCTGGTGGCAGCTCATTCAGGATCCGTAGAAAAGCAACTGCCTGTTGTTCGTAGAACTGAAAGACAGCATTGCTTGTCGAGCGGTCGACGAACTCCGCCCCTTCAGCAAATTCGCGCACAACAGCATCGGTGGCCCACAAGAAACAGCCTTCCCGTGAAGCCTCGAATCCGTTGGCAATGCTCTGGGCCAGCGTGGGCAGCAGAGGAATCATCGCAGTTCGATACGAGATGATCATATACCGCCAGCAACGGCAGACACGCTCCAATATGGGAGTGGACGAAGTGAAGTTCATAACAATCGTCGTCATAATGGGCAGAATCTCGCCGCAATACTTGACGGCCGGGTTGTCTTCATTCGGGCCAACATAAGGGTTCACAACTTGCACAAAGATTGTGATCAGTTGTAAGTGATCTGCATAGGGATTGGTCAGCTATTGCTTCCGCAATATGTGAAAAATGCATGTCAAACGTACCGGCAACAGCGCGCTGGCCTTGCTCATCGCTTGCATTGTTCGCCAGATTCATGATCCGTGCCATGATGGGATCACAAAACAACTTCATAGTTTCGTAGATCTTGTCAAGAGGTTGAACAGCAACAACAGCAGCGACGCCCTCAGTGACTTCTTCCTGGCTGGCTGGCTTCAACTTATCGATGACCGATTCATAAAAGGAATGAAGCTGTGGAATGTGTCCTCCCAGTAGCTTCTGACAGTCTGTACCCAAGAACTTGAATGCTAAGGCGGCAGCCTGCACGACCTCGGGAGAACTATGCTGGAAGCCAGAGATGACATAATTGAGTTGTGCTTCCAGGGTTTCGGGATGTTGAGCGGTCCATTCCGTGTAACGTGCGAGCGCCATGATAGCCTGGAATCGCACCTTCTCCTGATTGGGTATTTGAACAATCAATGGAATAATCTGCGAAAGGACTGTACTTTCCTCGGGATCGACCATGCGGCCCATAGCCCGCAAACTGAAAAGTGGTGCCTCAAGTTCCTGCCAGTGAGGAACATGTTGGTCGCTCGCTTGAGATGCGTACTTGGAGACCCACTGTTGAATCAACGCGTTCGCCTTTGACAAGCACTCGGTAACACCGATGACGGCGCAGCAATCCTTGAGTACGTCGCCCATAGAGTGCCGGTAATGACGGAATTTCTCTTCCTGTTCCCGATCACCGCCGAATAGATCGGTTTCGCCCTCTTCGGGACGGGGGTATTCAAGATGTTTGACCATGATGTCCACCAGCTTTGAGAATACGTCAGTGAAAGCGACACGCGCGTCTCCGTATCGCTCGAGTGTGACGTATTGTTTCAGCTCGTACCAGAAGACGAAAGTAAGAGAAACTGCGTCCTGCTCCCAGTCTCGGGCGCAGCATTCAAGAACCGCTTCCACCAGGCCGCGGAACTCGGAAGGTAGCCGGGCAATCATCACGACCCAAGCCTCACCGGCCTCTGCAAAAAGCCTGGTGATACCCTTGAACGCGTCTGTATCTTCTGACTCGGCGAATTCCGCGATCTTTGGACGCAGAGCCATTAACCGTGGATATAAAGCCTGGATGATTGACACCGATTCATCGACTTCTCGCGTATCCCTGTAGAGGGTGCATATGCTATCAACAGCGGATTCGAAGGAGCCATCGTTGTCCAATCCTTTCATAATAACTTCCATCAAAGGTGATTCAACAATCTTCGCGGCCGGGATCTCACGCATCCAAGAGGTTATACAGTCCAAGAGACGTGGGTTGGTCGATGCTGTTGCTAAATGCGGACGAAGAGGGCACGGATTAGTATATAGCGCCTTAAGAATGACAGATGTGTACTTACGGGATGACCGGGCATATTGGATCAGTAGATGCATCACCTGCTCTGCATTGTCTTCCAACAACTCCTTAGTCCGCGTCAAAAGATCCTCTTCCTAGAAAGATACACCTGCATTAGAGTCTGTTTCAATGATGGTGAATTGTGCCGATCCGTTGAGACTGGATTATGAGTGGTGAGACGTTTGTTCTGCCGGAACGTACACTGAGATTGATTTTGCGACCTTCCGTCACTTCCTCTGGTAGGATTTTAAGGAATTCTAGGACACAGTCGCCGGCGCTGCTTCCTAGAGCCGACCCGACGGTAGCAAGGACATCTTTCCACTCGATCATCTGAATGGCAAGGCTCGCCAGACACACGCACAGCTGTGTCTGTATCGGTCGTGGGCCAGACGCATAAGCAACGAGGAGGTTCAACACAGAGTCTCTCAGAGCAACTACAGAATCCCTCGGTAGTTGATCTAAATCGAATATGATCTATTAAGGTCAGTATTTCTATGCAGCACATTTCCTGACATATGTTGCTGCACCTTTCCCTTCAGTGTGGTCGCTGCGAACAACTTTGCTTCAACAGGGACATCGGGCGACTGTAACAGCTCATGGGTGATACTCCAAGCCTCGATCTAGATAGAAATAACAAGTGTCAGGCAGAACTTCTGTAAATCCGTGTGGGGTGCGATCGAGGGGCTCAACTCACGGACTTCTGGAACTTTTCAAGGAACTCATGAGCATGTGTCTTCTCACTTCGTGATACGTTTCCTTGCATTGTAGCGACTGCTGCGAGCACAGGACCAAAGGCCTGTCCTGCGGCCCCTTCCTTACTGGCCATGGTCGACAAAGGTGGGATGTTTTGATCTAGTGTATAGGAGACGGAAGTGGAGGGGTGAATCCGGCCGGAAAGGCTCAAAAATTATAGGAAAATGTCATGTACACTCATTAAATGAGCATTAGATGAGAGATAAAACAAGGGCTCCAAGCACTGGTATTTAATAAATGTGGCGGACTGATAGATCGGGCAACCGTCCTACGTAGTAGGGAAAGTGGGATGTGGTGACGAGAAACTCACAAGGAAAAGTTGGTGAGCCGCAATCGTCCCCCAAGGCGGCCAAAGAAAACGTGCGGGCGAGGGAACCTCCTTCAACCAGCTTAGCTTTGCCTGAAAACCACCACCACGGACGGACCCTCAACACAAATTCTACAATTAACAACGACACAATCGAACCGCGCCCAGTCGGTTTCATTGCCAGCTACGTTCTTTTAACAAATTTCCACGTCGCKTGTCCATCATGTCCGGCCGAGCAGGCGGTGGAGGTGGTCGCAAGACGCTGCTTGCGCCAATTCACTTCATCTTCAAGCTTCTGCAGCAACGATCGACGGTTTCTATTTGGCTGTACGAGCAGTTGGCTTTCCGGATAGAGGGAAAGATTAGAGTACGATCCTTTCCTTTCTTGCAACAAGTTATCAAGCTAACAACATGCGCCAGGGATTCGATGAGTTCATGAACTTGGTCATTGATGATGCGGTGGAAGTGAGAATGGCTACAAAGACTGATGAGGAGAAGCGGAGAAACCTGGGTATGAACTGCTGCCGCTGACTACTTGATATCGCAAGTGAGTGCTGTTGCTAACGCGCGCGTTCATCACAGGTCAAATTCTGCTTAAGGGCGACAATGTGTCTCTCATCCAGGCCGTCCAGTGATTCTACCGCGAAAGGAGGAAAAAGTTTCTATTCATCTACGGCAGCTTCGGTTTCTACACAGCCGTATACTTTACGATTTGCCGTTGAAGGACATTTTTATGCATAATTGAATAGACGGGTTCTTTGCTTGCGTGGAGACTCTTTCTGGAGTGGTTATATCAGGGTTGGCGAACAAGAAAGCGGCCGTCGCCGACAATGAGCATGTCTACTGGCCAGTCGTGATCCGCAACGGGTATTTCCTCAGTCAAGGGAAGCATTTGCTCTTTGAGGGAAAGGGCAACTATATGGAATTAGTAAGGCCACTTTACGGGAGTTTCGGGTTTCGGATGCGGCTGTTCCTCACCGAGTAAAGGCATTTTTGATATTGTCGTCTTACTCTCAGCTACCTTTTTCGAGTATCTCGTTAAGAAATGATCATAGTAACCTTTACCATGACCAAGTCTTCGGAACCCTTGATCGAAAGCCATTCCAGGCATAATTATCAAATCAAGCCCCTCAAATTTCTGCGTAGCGTCCTCCTCCGTCTTTGGGGAGACACCAATTGTCCCAAAACAGTTTCTCTTCTTCTCAACCTGGGCCTTGGTGAGTGATGGTATTCCCCACTTATCACGTTCAAGAGATTGGAATTCTTCCATAGACTGCAGAACCAACATGTCCATGATGGAGGTCTTCTTCTGCGTCGAAGATGGTGAGTCTATGCTATGGATGTACGGCACGAATACCTCTTTGCCGTGAGCCAAGGCGTCTTGGACTATGGCCGTAGTCGAAAGTTCACCTGAAGGCATGGACAGGTAGACACCGATCCTCTTGGCATTTTGATACTCAGTGAGGGAGAATAGCTTATCCGCAGCAACTCTGGCTATGCTTAGTTAGCTCACTGTGGATGTGTTGGCGATAAGAAGAATGTCTGACATTGATGAATGATTGACTCATTGGGGGTTTTTTGAAGAACATCACGGATCTTCTTGCGGAGGTCCCTTTTAGCTGTCTGTAGACCGGAAGCCATCATTATTGCTACGGCTGGCAGAGTATGGTATCAATGCGCATTCTTCGAACACTTCAAGACGTAATCAATGTTGTTCAACAAGCGCATGGATTTGTTCAATATTCCGTCGATGCGATTTGGCCTTAGGTATTCTCCGATATTCCCGAAGGTCACCATGTCTTGGCACATTCTTATGTGGAGTATCTGCATGGTTGGATCGACAGGGCCAGGTAATTCTACATACCAGTCATGGCTTACCTCCTTCACTGCAATGAAGGGCAAGTTGTCGCTCAACATGGCCTCCCTCCGCGAGTTTTACTCGTCTTGCTACACATCGCGCTACCTGACGCTGCTAGACTCTCGCCTGGATACGCTGAAAGATGATTGTTGGATACTTGCTGCTCAACTTCCTCGTCGCCGTAGTCAGGGCCAGTAGTGTTGCTGATCTGGTTGGGACGTGGAMAACAAAGTCTCGCAGTGTTGTGACAGGCCCGGTAGGCTCTCTGCAGGCGCACTGTTGCAGATATTCCCGAGTGGTCTGCATCAATCTCTAACGTCTCGCTGTATCTTGCAGGATTTCTACGATCCGATCGACGACAAACTGCTCGAACCAAGTCTCACTGGCATTTCATATTCATTTACTGCAGATGGATACTATGAACAGGCATACTACCGTGCCGTTGCCAACCGTCAGTCGCTCCCCACGCTTTCTCGTCGGAGGCTGTTTTCTGACATTACTTGTATTCACCAGCCACAACGCCTTCCTGTCCTAAAGGTGTCATGTTCTGGCAGCATGGCAAATATGCTGTGATGCCAAATGGATCCATCCAGCTGACTCCAATCGCGGTCGACGGCCGCCAGTTGGTATCCGATCCATGCTCAAAGGACGTGGGCATGTACACAAGATACAACCAGACCGAGACTTTCAGTGTACGCTGAGGATCTGTCGCATCCCTCTGATATCGTTGCTAACTCTCAGTAGTCATTTAAGGTCTCCATAGACTCATATCATCGTGTCAAACGTTTGGATCTCAAGGCATTCGACGAGACCCCAATGCCACCCATGTATCTCATTTTTAAACCTCCTCAGATGTTACCCACGACGACCTTAAACCCGGTCAGCTGGGAGACGGGAAAGAGCAAGCGCCATATTGTCCGAGATATAGGGTCTCCTGTGGGCGTGAACACTCTGGTGCGGAGCGATCACATTGTCAACCCGGACAGATGGCTATGGTTTGGTATTCTGATGACTGCTATGGGCGGAATTGCTTTGATCTATTCTTGACTTTCTAGACTGCAATGGCTCTTTCAGGTGCATCATGCATTTGCATTTTGGGCGCATTGGTGTTCGAGATCTTGATGTACACAAATTTGTCCTATGCTGCAATGAAGATTTTCGCACGTCACTTGACGTTGGATGTCCTCTTCCCAGAGACTGGCATCGAACAGGTCATTAGTAACTCTTTCATGGTTCCGCGCCCCAAGGCAGGTCCTGAGTGCCGGAAAAGAGAAGAAAGAGAGAAAAGTCTAATATCTAGAGTGGTAGTTTACATCATAATACAAGGGGTTCAATGATACATCGTTTCTTCTTAAGCGGAAGCGACGGCCTCTTTGGCGATCTTCGCAACTTCCGCTCTCTCTGCAGGCTTGCCATCCAGGGCACCGCCAGGAGCAAAGAGAGACTTGAGTAGACCGCCAACCTCGACCTTCTTGCCGGCTTCCTTCATCTTCAAGAGTTCCTGCGACACAATCGCCTTGATGTCGTCCATGCTCATGGTCTCCACTTGGCCGGCATACTCCTCCAGAATTGTGACCTGTGCATCTTCCTTCTCCTTCAAATCGGGCCGATCGGCGTCTGCGAATTGTTTTGATGCCTCCTTGGCAGCAGCCGCGCGCTTCCGAATGAGCGACAGCAATTGCAAGTCTGTCTGAATCGGCGACGAGGTCTTTGCGGAGTTATTTGTTTCCGAGATCAGCGCGCGTAGGACATTCAATCTGGACGTATTTCAGTTAACACCAAACTTGGATTTTCGCAAGTAGCATGAGAAATACCTAGCCGTATCCTTCGCCCTCATGGCAATCTTGAGATCAGATCTAATTTTGGCCATTAAGGGCGGCGAAGCTGGGCTGGCAGTCGAGTTCCATCGCACTGGACTCAGGTTCAGCCTAGTGGTCGACCTCAAAGTTCTGAACATCTTTTCTTCTGAAGCGCCAGTAATTGGTTGAATTGACCAGAAGTAAGTGCGAAGAAAGATTAGAATAAATCACAATTTCATGGGTGGAGCCTAACAATGTTTATTGAGGACTTGGAATGAAATCATTGTCGGGGAACACAGAAAAGGCGGAAAGCTGCTTGGGGCTGTTGATCTTGTCTGGTCCGTGCACAATTTTGTTTCTCTTCTGCTGTGAAGTTCCCATTCTGCCAGTTACCTGCTTTTTGTCATTGTCTCAATTGGCTCTCAATACAATAATAATAATAATTTGATGAGAACCAACAATTGTTGATGCTAATCCTGATCTGCTAGGGTGTCTAGTTACTTGCTTATGCTTGGTCCCCAGCCTCTCTTTTCCTCTAAAGTCGTTCTTCCCTCACCTTTACCACGCCGAACGAAGTACCACCACACCGAGGAGCGCGACATATTCTCCCTAAGCCGTTGACGGCGACAGCACAAAGCCATGTCATACCCCAATCTTCCGACTCTCACTCCTCAAAAACATCTTCCCGGAGCTTTCTTCCAGACTCCCGCGCCTAAGAATGTATCGAACACGTCGCTCATCTCTTCCAAGCCAGCTCCTGCCCCGGCAGAGCGAGCTTCACCAGCTTCTCTTCCGAAGCTTCCTCCGGCAGCATCGAAGTCCCAGAGCCAAACGCTGAGCATCGAGGAGCGTGCTGCAGGCACGATAAACGATACGCTCGTCCAGGAATCTCGGTATCCCGACCTGGATAGCTACCTGTCTCGTAAGGAAATGTTGATCGCCTTGGTTCTTCTTTCGGTCTGGCTGACAGTCCCTTCACAGAAGGGTTTTCTTCCGATTACGACATCCCCACCTCGCCGTCATGGGCGCCGTTTCAGAAAGTGAAGATGTATAATATCCCAGATCAGATCTTTGATCAGTATAATCGAGCACAGGTTTCCACGAGTATGGGTCTCTTCGCCGAGTTGAATCACGCCTGGGTTGCTATCGACAACGCGCTCTATATCTGGGACTATACGCATCCGAATCCACAACTGGTCGGGTTTGAAGACCAGCCCAACAGTATCAATGCTGTCAAGCTGGCAAAGCCTCGCGCCGGAGTGTTCCTACCTTCAGTTACCCACCTTTTGGTTATATCAACGACTGCCGAGGTTATTTTGCTGGGAATGGGTTGTGAAACAACGCCGGCGGGTGCGCGACAAGTCAGCTTGTATCAGACCGGCATGTCGGCCTCTATTCGTGGCTTGGATATCCATGTCATCGCTTCGTCGGATGCGACTGGTCGTATCTTCTTCGGCGGCTCTACCGACAACGATGTCTATGAGCTCACATATCAACAGGAGGAACGGTGGTTTCAAGGTAGATGCGCCAAAGTCAACCATACCAGCTCGCGCATCTCGGCTTTCACGCCCAGTCTGAGTTTCACCCAGAAGACCACTGAGACGGTGGAACAGATGGAGATTGACGACACAAGGCGACTTCTCTACACTCTGTCGTCATCTTCGACAATTAGAGTTTTCCACATGAAACCAGACGGTACCTTGGCTTTGGCTATTACCAAACCAGCCATGGACATATACGCGAACATTGGGCACATCATTGCGTCCAATGAGACTCTCAACCCGAAAGTACCAATTGTGTCCATTAGCCCTATCCCAGCTGCTGAGGCCTCGAGATATCATCTAATGGCCACAACGGCAACCGGCTACCGTATCTATCTCAGTGCGACGGCCTCTTATAGCTGGTCGCCAGCACCATATGGCACGAATGCGCCGACAAGCATGCAGGCGCATCATGTGAAGACTCCGCCTTTCGACAACCCTCCTTCTGCGCCGGTGGAGCTGGGTCAGCCACGATTCCAGACCTCCGGAGCTTCTAGGGTTCCCATACATTCTCTCAATCCTACCAGGTTCACCGTTCGATATCCGCCGGGGTATTTCTTCTGCTTCACATGCAAGGATCCCACGCAGAAGACCGACACTCTTTTCATCTCTTCTCCCGACTCTGGCCGAGTGGCTCGCTCTCAAGAGAATGTTATCCCTGGAAAGGCAGCCGAGACGGCCATCTGGCTCTCTCTGGGTAGCAGGGCGGAGGACGTTGGTCTCTGCTCCGCGCCTAGCGCGGCTGCCTCGAACCCAGGAGGATTCGGCAACGAGCTTGCCGTCCAGTTTGACAGCGCTGCGGCCGAGATTGCGATTCTGACCAACACCGGCATTCATGTGATTCGCCGCCGGCGACTCGTTGACATGTTTGCTGCATTGGTTCGGGGTGGTGGTAGTGGCGGTGATGAGGGGCTCGAGGGCGAGGTCAAGAACTTCATTCGCACGTATGGCCGGAGCGAGACTCTTGCGACGGCGCTTGCAGTCGCGTGTGGACAGGGAGTCGAGGTCTCTTCGGATTCACGCCTGACTCAGATCAATGATCCTGATGTTTTGGAGTTCGCTCGTAAAGTGTTCATCGAGTACGGAGGCCGGCCGACGGTGAATGAGAACGCGGTCGCAGACAGCTCCACGCCAGCCATCGACACCGTTATCCTATCGCCTAGGCATGCGGGAATCGCTCTCTACATGTCAAGACTACTACGCTCGATTTGGAAGAAGGAAATCGCAAGGGTCGGCAGCGGTCCCAATGGTGCACAGACGATCTCGGCATCTGTGGCGACAACGAAGCTGCAGAGTGTACAGCGTGATCTGTCTGCTCTGCAAGATTTCTTCAAGGCGAATAAGAGTTTCATTGAGGGATTGAGCGGTCCCGAAGCCTTGGCCCGTGTGTCGACAAAGCAGGAAGAAACGGCGCTACAGGCCGAACACAGAGCGCTGCATTCGCTGGTTCAATTGGTTTCACACACCATTGAAGGTATTTCATTCGTCCTGGTGCTGTTCGACGAGCGTGTCGATGAGATTGTTGCAACTCTGCCGGATGAGTCGAAGCAGCGCTTCCTCAAGCTCACATTTGAAGAGCTTTTCAGCACCAGCAAGGGCCATGACATCGCAAAAGAACTGGTCAAGGGGATTGTGAACCGAAACATTGCTAAGGGCTCCAATGTTGAGACCGTGGCTGACGCCCTCAGGCGCCGGTGCGGGAGCTTCTGCAGTGCCGAGGACGTGGTCATTTTCAAGGCTCAAGAGTTGTTGAAGAGAGCCACCGAAACAGGGGCCAACTCGGAAATCGGCCGGAATCTGCTCAATGAAAGTCTCCATCTGTTCCAACAAGTGTCTGACAGCCTTCCCATGGATTACTTGGTCTCGGCGATCGAAAGCTACATCTCCAATCAATTCTTTGCAGGTAGGTCTTAACGACTCCATCACTGATGTCAAAGACTGACAACATTCAGGCGCGATCCAACTGGCTCTTAACGTCGCCGCTCGTTCCGACAAGGCTAACATGGCACTGTCATGGATTGTGGACGGCCGTCCTGAAGATGTAGGGATCCATTGTGACATCCATTAATAGGCGGCATGCTAATCCGCGTCCACAGGATTCTCGACGCGATTACTTTTACTTCAGGAAGCAATGTTATGATTTGGTATTCAAGGTCATCATTGCCGTTGACAATCTTGCAGCGCATGATCCCGGTGTTGTTGATGGGCAACTCACAATCATTGCCAAACGCAAGAATGAGGCCTATGGCGTGATCTCGGATTCGACAGACGAAGTCTTCTTGACGAGTTTGTATGACTGGTATCTCGAGCAGGGGTGGAGCGATCGTTTGTTGCAGAACAACTCTCCGTTTGTGGTCACGTACCTCGAGCGCAAGTCAGCCGATGACATCGCTCATGCGGACCTGCTGTGGAGGTATTTTGCCCAGTCGCAGCGGTTCTACGAAGCCGCCAACGTTCAGTACCACCTTGCGCAGAGTGCCTTTGCTTTGCCTCTTGCTCGTAGGATCGAATACCTGGGCCGCGCCCGGGCGAACGCCTCAATTTTTACCCCAGATGTGGGCCGGCAGTCCCGGCAGCGCCTCGTCCAAGACATTTCGAAC
Source organism: Aspergillus pseudoviridinutans (assembly GCF_018340605.1). Classification (NCBI taxonomy): domain Eukaryota; kingdom Fungi; phylum Ascomycota; class Eurotiomycetes; order Eurotiales; family Aspergillaceae; genus Aspergillus; species Aspergillus pseudoviridinutans. The sequence goes on along the minus strand of NW_025091288.1, from coordinate 460,418 downwards.
CTCATCGATATTGCCAATATCCAAGACGATCTGTTGCAGCGCCTTAAGGATGACACCCGCATCGCACCCGAGCGCCGAACAGAGGTTCTGAAAGAGGTGGACGGTCCCATCATGGACATCAGTACTGTACGTTCCAGTTCCAACTCCATGCATTCGTAAGTGATCCTAATTTGTGTTACAGCTGTTCAACCAGTACGCCGATCCTGCTAGCTATTACGACATCTGCCTTCAGATCTTCTACCTTGCGGACTATCGCAATTCAGCAGATATCAGGTCCACATGGCAACACTTGTTCCAAGACCTGCATGATGAAATACTCGCAAAGGGGGAACCACAACCATACGAAGCTGTGATTGAGAAGGTGCGCAGTCTTGGCAGCCGTTTGCGCATGTCCGAGACCGTCTTCCCCATCAAGGACCTCCTACCGATGCTTGAACGGTATGCACTCGAGCACCAGCGTGATGTCGGCCCGCCGACGTGGATTGTCGATCTGTTCCTGGACCTGGGGGTTGCGCACGAAACGATCTACGCCGTGCTGGAAGCGATGTATTACACTGACGAGGCGCCCTTCCACGGATCGAACCGGAAATACATTGCCAAGGATTTGCTGTACCTGATCGAAGTGTGGTACCACGAGACAGTCCGGCTAGGCGGGATCGTGTTCGGAAGCGACGCAGTCGCGGAGCGTATCTCGGAGACGCTTCTGCTGTTGCAACAGGGCGGCATCGCGCCCGAGCAGATGCAAGCTGCGCATGAGCTGCGCACGCGGATTGCAGAAATTCTGCGGTAATGAGTCAATGGGGTTTATGCTAGTGTACAATTGCGATATGGTAGCTGTCTTATGCATGTTCTTTTGAGTTACTGTGAGCATATGGCGTTATCTTGTTTCATTATTTTGCACTTCCGCTGCGAGACGGCATCCGAGGCTCTTGGTATGAAAAAGGCAGGTCATAGTTCTGCCATTGTCAATGCATCTCTTTTGAACAAATTGAACAGCAGTCGAAGACTATACTCGGTATCTATTTTTAGAAACCTTAGACAGCCCAAATCGAAGTCATATCATAGTTCATTAGGATTATCTACCGACAATCATCGAGGGTAAATAAAGTAACTAGGTACTTGCAAGCACCACACGCTAAAAGCAACGCCAACGCAAACCAGCATGTCGAACAAGTCTATCTAAATCACAAGCCTGAATGAGAATGAAACGGAAAAAACAAGTCTAAGAATCCCAACCAAGAACTAACACGCATCCCGTCTATAAACAACCGAATCCACAAGCCGAACCGAGGTATCTGTATCAACGGGAAAGAACAAGAACCCGAAACAAGAAATGGACTGGGCAGTGGGTAATCTACCCTTGCGCTTTTTGCGATCGCGATGAGCGAGAGAAGTCTGTCGCTTATTCAAACTGATCATAAACAGGTATAGGCTTTTCGCCCAGCGCGCACAGCCGGAAGATGTGTCTGAGTTTGGCGCCGTAGTCGTCATCGAGGTAGTCGACGATTGCGGAGTCTGTGGCTGTCAGCACGCAATACTTAAAGCTAGCGCAGAGGTAGGGAGTGAGTGCAAGGCCAAACTTACGGATCGTGCAGCGATTATCAAAAATGACGATCGTCTTTGGCTGCCAGCGCACGCGGGCCTGGAAGTCATGGCCGGTCATGATGTGCTGCATGAGGAAGTCGATGAGGTAGCGCTGTTCGGGCTCCTTGAGGCCCTGGATGCGGGTGATGAACTCGCCGTTGATGAAGAGGCATTTCTCGCCGGTGACGGGGTGGATGCGGACGAGTGGGTGGACGGTGTCCACGGGGTCCTTGCGGACGAGGCCGCCGGTGAGCCGGGTGTGGTTGATCATTTTGGCGGAGGAGTGCACGGCGCGCAGGCCGTCGAGGAAAGAGGTGAATGTTGGGGAGAGGCGTCTGTTGCTCAACCGTCAGTTTTTGATTAGAAAGAAGAAGACGAGGGGGGCCTACTTGTATGCCATGTCTGTGGCTGCGAAGACGGTGTCGCCGCCGACTTCTGGTCCTTCGAGCAGGCCCAGCATGACGTAGCCTGGCGGCTGGATTTCGTAGCTCACGTCCTGATGCCAGAGGGTCGTGGTGGTGCGCTGCTCGAGGAAGCGCGCGATTTCCTGGCGGTTGCCGTCGCGGTGGATGATATGGAATCCGGGGTGATTGCGCACTGTCCCGGAGACAGGCTGGTAGTTTGGTTTCCCGAAATGGCGCATGAATTGCTCCAGCTTTTCTGGGCCAGCGTCGATGAGATCTTGCGCCGGGAAGGCGACGACCTTGCGCTCTGAGACTAGCAGGGCCAGCTCGTCTTTGGCGGCGTCGGAGAGCTGGCTCAGCTGCACGCCTTCCACGATACTCCCGATCTGGGGCTGGATGTCCGTGAGTTTGACACCAGGGGTGAGCAGGTTGCGCTTGCTCTTGTCTTTCACGCGCAGGGCCGGATCCTCGTATTTGAAGGGCCGCAGAGGATCAAACCAGATCTTGTCCCATGTGGGGAGGTACTCTGGGTATCTGGTGCGTGAGGTGGATTCCTTGGTGACATCGACATAGGGGATGTTGATGTCGTAGCTGATGGGGATCTCTTCCTCGTGAGGATTGAGAGCTTGTGGCTTGCTGGGTGGTGTGACGGGGGCTGAAGCAGGCATGATTGAACGGAGAATGGGATGATGGACAGGAAATTTTAGATAGGACAATGCTGAAAATGGCCCAGTCAAGCAGAACTTTTATTCATGAAGGTAAAACAGAAGCTAAGAAGAAAAGGACATGCAGGAAGAATCTTGTTCCTCCAGGTGGTGAAGAAGACCTTGTAAGGCTTCTCGAGTATATACTGAAAGGCGAGATCTGATGCTGCAGAGGAAAAAGAAAAGAAAAGCCTAGATGGCGATGCGAGGACGGCAATGGAATAAATAGAGAACTCTACCGATGATAGATAAAACAAAAACATAAAATATCAAGTGTAAAAAATATAAAACAGAAACCATAATCTTAATCAAGTACCAAGTATCATACGGAGTCAGTAAATGGCGTCCGCCTCCACCAAGTCGTCATCTGGCGATAAAGACACAGTAAGTACGAACGCACATACTGACATGCACATAAAGCAAGCCGAGCAAGATATCAAAGGTAAATCGAAATAATCTAATTCCAATGTTTTAGCCAAGTGGATGACATCGTCGTCACGGCGCCAATGATCTCGTTGCAATGGCGTGCGTCGCAAAAAGGGCCGTGACTAGACTAGATAGACTAGGAAACTAGTTATTTCCCTTTCATCTCCGGGCCGGGGACTTGTAATTAGATTAATTGAATTCAAAAGAAATCAGATAATAATTCAATACTGTAGGTTGCATGTCCATGCAGTTACTCTCAGCTTCTTTCTCTCGTCTCGAGATGCAGGATAATCGCCATAAAGGGGGAGAGTTAGTCTACAGCGGGGCAGCGATATGGCAAGCCCAAAAAGAACTCCATACTTCAAGAGTCCCAAATTCAAAGTTCAGACCAGAAGAGAGAAGAAAGAAGAAAGAAAAAGCGGTCAAGAGTCCAGGAAAGGGTCCATCTGGCTTCAAGTCTATCCTTACTGACATCCTCATCCTCTTTACTGGGGCCCGTTGGAGATTCCTCCCATAGCTTTGCACCACCTTGAGCAGATGTGACTGATTGCAATGATGATTGGTTCTTTGGTTCTGTATTATTATGTTAGAATCATGTTCCGACAAGGATATTATAATAATAATACTAATTAATATTATCGTTATTAAATATTGTACTCTGTAATAGAAGGCAACTAGCTCCTCGGCCCTAATCCAAGACCCCAGGAGCTAGCCTAAGTATCGTGGAATACTAACGGGTATGTTCTACGGTAGATTTCCTCCTAACCATCTAGAGCAACGATTCCCTGCTCCCGTCGTGTTCCGGGAAATTGGCTCTGTCTCAATTTGTACTCTGAACTCTGTAGATAGCTGTACTACTCTATGGGATAGTCTATTCGCTTCTGATGCCGTTTCACCGCTTAATCTGCTCATAATGCAGATATCCATCAGTGATAAGGCAGTCGATAGAAACCGAGTGGACCCTGTCGCAGTATACGAAGTACGGAGTACGAAATCAGCCAAGGAACGGAGCTGTTGACTCTAGTTGTAGTAGTAGCAGCTGCAGCTCGGTAGCAGAGCTCTGCTATCTTGCATACTCCTTGCATCACTTGCTAGAACCTAGGCTAGGGGCTGAGTTCAGATACAGATGACCGAGGATTTAGCACAGTTCTGAGTAGTGAGTAGCCCCGGCTATTGTTCGTACTACTACCGCGATTTAGTTCGTAGACTAGAACTTTTTTTACGGCAATTTGACTGTGCATCGTGAGTGGTGGGTTTTTTTTTGCTGCTACTGATAAGGCAAGATGCTCTCGATGTGATGCAGCCAACTGACTTACATTATTGCGGAGTGTCCATATTCTTTCGTTGAATGATGACAACCCCTGGATAAACTCGTCCAGATCGCTAAATATTCGGCTGAACTGTGCGAATTGGCTGATTTGGTTGATTGATCTTCTTTGATCTGGCCTAGTATTGGGCTGACTCGCCGTCGCCTAAGCCTAACCCAACTGCCTAAGGCATGCACATGTTCGTCGGGCCCTGTGGTTGCTCTCAGCAGTCTCAGTCTCAGACTAGGAACGGAGGGGACCAGGATTGGGAAGCTATTCCATCTTCCCCGAACCACCATCTCCATTCTGAGATTCAAGACCAAGTGGACCAGACCTTGGAACTGGATGGAACACTCGCTTTCGGGATGCTCCAGCGTCGCACTCTCGGTTTGTACGGGCGGCGTAACGGAACTTTTTTCTACTTGTTAACATAACAACGGATTATCTACGGAGTGATGCATCGCAACATGACGGCGTAGAATATCCAATTAGTCCAACCCGCCTATGAAAGAGTTCCACCTACGCTTGTTCTAAGCCAAGACTTAACGCCCTTCTGTTTCTTTTCGGGAACGCGGTTCAACGCCCGTGGTTTATCATGGTTCCCCACATGGCATCGTGGCATTTGGCCGTGGGACTTTGAACACAACAACGCCTTACGAGTCTACGGTGGATTTCCGTCTTCAAGAGATAGACAGCAGAGATAACAGCGATGATGATAATGTACCTCCCTGTAGCAGAAGCATGAAGTATCATGCAGTCTGCAGTCTGCATCAGAATATCCGCACCCGGTTGCAAACGAGACCAGCAAGGTAATTCACTCATTTGTACTCCGTACTTCTGCCGGATTGCCTGAATTCATTGTTTTGTCGATACTGATAGCCCCGTAGCCTGTGATGTAAGACCTACTGGATGAGATCGAATAGATCGAGTCTCGGGTCCCAAGGATCGCACATGGCGTGACGAGTCGACGACAACGCTGTTCAGCTTTGAACTTCTAACCTCTAGCCCCTGATAGTACTTCGTAGCCTCTTTGCTCTTACGAAATGACATCCGGATATGGTCAATGGATGGCAATCGTGACGCCAGCCGGGCCGGTGTGGCCCAATTTCCACTGGAAAGGAATTTTTTTTTTCTGTTTTGTAAATTATTACCATGTCGCGTGTCTTCGTATACTGCACTCTCTATCTAATTGTGGGCAAAGAAAGAGTGTGGATTGTCGAATCCCGAGGGCCAAAGTTTCGCCCCAAACATCCGGGGGACTCGTCGTCTCACGTTTCAACTTCAAGGTCCCCTGGAGACGGACTAGCTGGCTAGTGTGTGCGATAGATTAAAGCCAGAAGGGCGTTGGCTGACGCTAACGGTGTGCTAACCTAACCTGCAATGTTTGTAACTTCGGTCTGCGTAGATAGCCAATGCACGATGAATATTTCGACCAGGATCGGCCGGTCTAAATCGTAAAAATTATGGAACATTGAACTAGACTAGGAGCTAGTAAGTAATAACGTCGAGGAGATTGCTCGATCATATGCTTGATCCTTCAATAATGCATACAAACCGACAGTGACAGGAAAGGAGACTGTAAGCAGTAGAACGTATCCTTTGCATAATGGGCTGAAGAGAGCGAATCATCGTAATTGAAGAGTACAAGGTCTGCTAGATGCTGTCAGTACTGTTATCCATCGTCACTGCTAGGTCCGCCAAAAGGATACGACGCGATGACTTGGAAATTGACTCTTTGTCTGTCGATGACAAATGCTAAGTCTCAGAATTGCGGTGAGGGCCGTCTGTGACTCCCTCTTTTGCTCGGTCAAACGGCCAGGGTCGAAGGATCATCAAGACAAGTGCTGATCGCAGCAGATCGCTGTTTGGAGTATGGGCTACGAAGTAATTGATGACGGCATCTGTTAAGGCAGAAATGAAAGGACAGACGTTGATATAGAGACCGAAAACAGAAAAAGCAAAAACAGCGATCTCTTCTCGAACCATGGACGGAGTATGTCCGGATACTAAGTATTACTGGGACGGAGCAGGTGGGCTAAATCTAAGGTACCCGACTGTGTAGTGTGTCCCATAGTAGGACCCGATCCGCGTAGCTAAGCTTAACTTCTGCTTAGTGTTTACTTTGGAGTCTGAGAGCGTGCAGTCGAAAAAGCAATTATCTCCTTAGCTATTATCCACGGAACACTTCCTATCAATAAGAATCTCTCTGGAAAATTCCATCCCAGCCCTTCGGGACTCCCTTCGGCACTCACGACCAGCGGGTCCGTAGCTTGCTTTTTCTGAGCAGGTCACATGACCGCTCGTGATTCCGTGTCTGGATCCTATCCGCTGACGCTCCGTAGACGCGACTCGCCGTAGAACTAGAGCTCCCCAGTTATCAATCTATTGCTCAACTGCTTCACGATATCCATATCTCACTCAAGAGCGAAAGAATAGAATCACAATGACATCCCCATCAGCCTCCGCCTCCATCTGGAGCCGGAAACGCGACCTGCTCTACCTCATCTTCTTCATCATCCACATCCCAACCATCCTCCGTAAGTGAAGGCCACACTCAAAACATGTAGAAAGTTCCAATCCAGCTAATTGCGCTCGCAGTGGTCGACGCCGTCACCTTCCTCCCCACCTTCCTCCAAACAAACTTCGGGCTCCAATTGCGCGCCCACTACATCGCCACCTACCAGGACAAGTTCGCCGAGGCCCCTCCCCCCTGGTTCGCCGCCTTCGTCGCAATGGAGCTCTTCTACCAAACCCCGCTGTGCATCTGGGCCATCCCCGCTTTGATCCGCGATAAGGCCATGGTTCCGGTCCATCTGCTTGTGTTCGGCGTGCAGGCCTTTGTGACGAGCCTGACTTGTCTGGTGCAGATGTGGAGCTGGGAGGATCGCACGGTCGCGCAGAAGCAGAGTCTTACAATGCTGTATGGCCCTTATGTTGCTCTAGGTATAGTATCCTATCCTACTCTGTGTATGATTTTCTGATTGTGGATGGGTGCACTGACGTGTGTCGATAGGAGCGTTTATGGCCCTGGATATGGTCTTTAGGCTGAGGGGGCGGTTGGTGGGGAAGAGGAAGCTGGCGTAGGCTTTCTGTGGATGGCGTGCTGCATACCGGGTAGATTTAGTGTAATTGTTACGATTTGATCCCTTATGAATCTGGTTGCAATATTGCTGCTGTTGTTTCTGAGCTCGCTGGAAATATATATATCGCTTACATAGCCGGCCTTTCGAGCTCAATAATTGAGACTGTGGAATAGTCTGCAGAAAGCGTTCGCGGCATAAGATGTGTATTCACTGCAGCAACATTGCATGACCTCTATCTTACAAAACTGCCACAACATGACTTGGACCTCTGTGGTATCATCGCTCGATTGTCGAAAGTCTAGAACACTACCAAGGTATGTGCCATCTGCAAGCAAGGGCATAGACCTCTCTTCTAAAAGCAGTTGCAGAGGTCTAGACGGACCAAAGTCGGTTGCGATTCTTCGAGGTAACGGTCTAGGTGTCGGATGATCCCGGTATAGATGCATAGTATGTCGTGTTCCAAAGTGGCCTGTGGGTGATATCACATGTCAAATCAAAAAGCCAATCGCTCCATCAAGGTCCCCATTGGCTGCATCCAATGCTCGGACGGCCTCCTCCCGAGTGAATCCGAGCTCAGTGATTTTCGCAATCGAGTCCTGCGGCCAACGAGACGACGGCGCCGGGCGGATGTTAATCCTAGGTGTCGACGATGACGGAGCAGCTGCTGACGTGCCAGACCCGCTGGCCTGATGTGTGACCGCACCCGTTCGGGCGCCGACTTCGGCGCCATCGGCACCCTTGACAATAGGTTCATCCTCAAAGCCTTCCTGCAGCTCCTTGGGGATATCGGCCTCGCCGAGGAACGGCACGGCTTCGTCTTGGATGACCAGGGCACCCTTCTTCAGGTCAATGCATGCCTGATGTCGCTTCAACATATCCAATCCAAGGAGTAGATCGATGTGTTTCCCTTCCATCACGGTGAAGGAGCAGGGCAAAAACATGCTTCCAATCTTGATCTGCGCGGAGTGAACTCGACCCAGAATGGTTGCCGTTCCCACACCCTTTGCAATCCCCCCGTACCGCCGGTCCACCAGTCGCATTATGTTGCATGCGGTCGCACACTCGGGAGACATGATGGTGACTTGCGCTCCGGAATCGACAAACGCATTGACCTTGTGGCCGTTGACCTCAACAGGGATGTACAGCATTGTCACGCGACCAAATGCTGTTCTCTCGTTAGTCATTGATAGTGAGCCTCAGATCCGCTGCTACTTACATTCGGGATGATGCTCCATTGCAGTGTGAAGGTTTTCGGTCACTGCATTCTGTCGAATGATCTCCTCAATCTCCCTCTGATTCTCCGGGTTGAAAGGATCGGCATTCAGCATGGCGATGCGCGCCTCCTTTTCTGCTTCCATTTGAGCCTCCCGGCGTTGTTGTGCCATCAGGACATCGCGGAACCGTTGCGCGTCGTTGGCAGCATCTGCCAGCTCGGGGTTCTGCCGTCGGACAGCCTCTCGCACGCGAGGGTCACCTAGGATATGCAGTCGGATTGTCTCGGGGTCGGGAGTCATCGGTTGCCGCCGCTGAAGGTTCTGCTGAGCCGCTGCACTAGGGCCGCCTCCTAGGCTGCGAGCAGGCGCTTGAGGGCTCCGCATTGTAACGTGGACGCCTAGCATGTCCCCTTCCCCAATACCAATCTGCTCCAAAGTCTGTGCATCATTTCCAAGTAGTTGGTTGTTATATACGAGGCGTTGAGTATTTGTGGGTATGGATGTTTCGCTCTCAACGATAGCCTTGAGAAGCTCGACCGTCATATCCCCGCCGACTTCGAGGGAGATGATGTCAGAGTCGGCCTGGTCCGGTCGAATAACGCTGACAGTGATGCGCCTGAGAGTAGAAGAGAAGCTGTCAGCAACAGATGATGTAAGGCCCGCCTGGGGTCCAGGTTCAGCCCGATCGACTCACATTGTGTTGGAATGCGTGCGGTGCGGGGAAAGCTTCTTAGCTTGATCGCAAGTCCACCCAGATAATGATACGGCTTATTTCTTCAGGTTGTCTCTGTGGCGAGGTGTAATGTACAAAGCGAGAATGACAGGTAGTGTAACGGAAGAAAGTAATCGGAAAAAGTTCTAGGCAAGGTGTTCATACAGGGACAAACGGAGGATGATGAGAGGGGTGCACGAAGAAGATGAAGGAGGGTAAGAGAGGGGAAGAGCTGAAGAGACAAAGGGAGAAGAGAGGTAGGAGGACAGGGCGGTTATAGAAGGTGACTAAGGTAGCTCGCAAGGAGGAGAGAAATGGGATGGATGATTTGATGAGCGATATATGAGGGTGGTGGGAGAGGAACAAAACCGTTGCGCTTCTGGTGATGTGCAGCTGATGGCGGTCACTTCCCGGCAGCCCGCCCGATTAGGTATTATAGTATTATCGATCTGGCCCTCTTGAACAGGCAGCCATCGTGTGTCATCATCGTCTCTTCCCTCCCTCTCTTCCCTTTTCTTTCTACTTCTACCCAACCCATTCGAATTCTATTCGGATTATTCATCCCTCTTCAGTCAGCATGTTGATATATAATACCGTCAGTTAATATAACCCATGTACTATGTATACTACCTGCAAAGCTGCGGTTGGCACCATCCCTGCGACGCCGACTAGGGCCTCGTCGATGGCCATTGAGCTTTGAATCAGGGATAGTCTACCCTGTATCTACATGCAACCACTATATCAAGCTGTTTTTTTTATCAACCGCAATGAGATGATTGCGGCGGAAAATTGTGCCGTGCGCCTCTGATGCGACCGCAGGCTCAAGCCTCACACAGTCGACAGCTGCCTTTCCAGATGGTGAAACGTACCTGATTTTATCCTGGCCTGATGCCACGAGGACAACAGTTTCTGACATCATCAGCCGGCACCAGGGACAGCTCGCGATTTTTTTCGTGATTTCATCTAAACTCACGGTAGTCGAGCGACGACTAAACACCAGAATATCAGGAACCGATGCAACCTGTCTGTGTCATCAGCGATCAAAGGTTGACAGGACAATTATAAAGGCATCTGTTATATAGCCGTTGACCTCGGAGCAATCGCCGATATTATTGATCGTCCTTGGCATACATTGGAAACGTCAAGTCTGTCACTCCCTGTCAAATTAGCTCCAGTGTGTCGCCTGACCCCACCCTAGAGCGACAGGGGAAACTTGGTGTGATGCCATGCCTGGCCTTTCATCATAGTGGGAAAGCAGACCGCAGCCATTTAATCGTTCTCGGACACGGTGTGATTTATTGAGAGTGTGTACTTCATATGCGAGAGCGCAGTTTCCAGGATAGTACTTTTGGATATAATGGTATGTACCTTAGGAGGCTATGAGGCTATGAGACACGTCGCTGCAGCTAAATTTTGGGCTATTTGACGCTGAGACGGTTGTTTCGGTTCCGCTGCGGACGCCGAGAAGATCAGTGGGTTCTGAAATCACAACCGTTATTGCTCTGAATATGAGTCGAGCCAATAAGGTACATGCTCAGTTCGTACAGGGATACGGAGTAGACTGGGGTTTTTGAATATTGATTTGCTAAGCAGACGTACTGGCGACTTCTCTGAGCGTGACTCTCCATAGGAATGATGGTGCCAGACAGAATATGATCAATGCGAACAATTGTCTCAGGATGCTACATGCTATGGTTACACAGCGGAACGTCGAAATGATACGTACATCGCATTTCATGACAAATTTGCGCTCAAATCTATGCGAAACAGCCCTGTCAAACTTCTACTTCACCAAGTGGTACTCCAGACGCATGGCTGATGACACATCAGGCACTCCTTCACCATCTACGAGTTTTGCATCTACAATTGATCGACCGGAATCTCTACCAGTCGCGAAATGATATGCTGCAGGGTTGGCAGCGATTCCCAGCCCAGCGCATCAATCTCGAAGGAAGCTTTGGTCGTTTTGCATACTCGTATCACCTCGGACGGTACCACCTTGGATTCTGGTGACCTTGTCGTCTGAGAGCAATAGCTGCAGTCAAGCCGCCAATACCAGCTCCCACTATCAGAATTTGGAGGCTATCCTGGTTGCTCCCATGGTGGTTGAATCTCCTGGTCGGAACTTACAACAGGGAAGCTGTAGATGTAACTTTCCTTGAAATAGGACCTCTCCCCAACATAGGCTTACTCTGCTTTATTTGAGAAAAGCTGAACGCAGAGTAATAGCATGCATGCCCTTCGGAAAGCCATGCCATTGCCCCCGCATCAACGAGGAGAAATCCAGGAGACATCATGGCCGGCCATCGGCTCTGCATTTCGGCTCCACATGCGGAGAGGACAGAGCAGTCGCCCGCTGTTGCGGACGTAAGCCTTTTKACGGATTGGATAGCGGGACTTAATCGTGTTTATAATTTAGTTGTCATACATGCTACCGGGAGTAACACTTCCTTCCCTTTCATCTCAGATTCTCGAAGGCCAAGCGACGTCATGCCGAACCCAGTTCGTGAAGACATCACCACGAGGGATGATACTTCGTTCCCCTACATCTTTGAGCAGAATGTCACCATCCAGCTGAAGGATGGCTCCGGTCTGGTGCGGTGCAATGTCTATCGTCCAAAGGACCTTGAGAGGGCTCCCGTTCTGGTCACTTATGGCCCTTACGGCAAGGACATTCATTACCGCGAGTATGCATCGTCTTATTGCGCCGCTGTTCATGTACCCAGATTGCTGACTCGGCTAGTTTCCACCCCAAGTCATTCAGCGAAGTCAACCCCGAGCATCACTCGGAGCATTCCGCGTGGGAGACGCCCGACCCCGGGTTCTGGACCAAACATGGCTATGCGATTGTTCGGGCGGACGAGAGAGGAACAGGTCAATCACGGGGCAAGCTGGACACCATGTCACGCGAAACCAGCGAGGCTTTTTTCGACGTCGTCGAGTGGGCAGCGGAACAGCCATGGTCGACCGGCAAAGTCGGTCTGCTGGGTATCAGCTACTACGCGGGTAGCCAGTGGAGAGTAGCCGCGCGCCAGCCCAAGGGCCTCGCCTGCATTATCCCCTGGGAGGGCATGTCGGACTACTATCGGGACCGTTGCCGGCATGGAGGCATCCTGAGTAACTCCTTCATCAAATTCTGGTGGGACCGGCAGGTTGTCAGCAACCAGTACGGTCGCCCCGGTCGCGCAGCGCGTAACTGGGGCCCTGATACCATTGAAGGCGACCTTCCGGAGGAGGAGCTGGTGGCCAACCGACAAGATCAGACGATTGACAACGCCAAGAATTACTTCCGCGATGATATCTACTACGCGTCCAAGGAATACACACAGTCTGACATCCAGGTGCCATTGCTCTCCGTCGCAAACTGGGGTGGCATTCTTCTGCACCTGCGGGGAAATGTGGAGGGCTACACGCAGGCAGGCAGCGAGCTCAAGTACTTGCGATTTATCACCGGTCGACACGACCTTCCATTCTACTACAAGGAGGAAGTTGAGATTCAGCGTAGCTTCCTCGATGCGTTCCTCAAGGGTGAGGATCGTGTCGGCTGGAGCAAAGGAACGGCGCCAAAGGTAGACATTGTTCTCCGCAAGGGCAACGTCGGATTCAACAACGCGGAAGCCGAGAAACAGTTTCCTCGTCGCGTTGAAAATGAATGGCCCATTGCTCGGACGCAGTATACCAAGTACTACCTGACGTCCGACCGCGAACTGGTTACTGAAGCCAGACAGGAACGACCGGTGAAGATCACCTACCGCGCTCTGGGAACACTGGACAACCCCCAGCTTGTGCAATTCACAACTGCGCCATTTGAGCAGGAGGCGGAGATCACGGGACATATTGTCGCGCATTTGAATGTGTCGATGAGCCCTGACCCGGGCGCACCGACACCGCGGGACATTGATCTGTTCGTCACGCTGCGGTACATCTCGTCCGAGGGCGAGGAGGTCTTCTATACCGGCACGGCAGGCGACCCGGTACCTCTCTGCAAGGGATGGCTGCGTGTCAGCATGCGAAAGATGAACAAGGAGCATCGCCGTCATCGAACATATCTGCCCCACCGCGACTATTACTCCACCGATGTGCTGCCAGTGATTCCGGGCGAGGTGTACGGGGTCGATGTGGAGGTGTGGCCCACGAACGTGGTCGTGGAGAAAGGGGGCAAGATCGTTTTTGAGGTTTCGTCTGGGGACACCCAGGGCTGCGGTGTTTTCCAGCATAACTCCCCGACTGACCGGTAGGCCGCCGTTTCTCTTTTATGTCTTTCTATGCTAACTTGGACAGAGCACCGGAGAAATTCCAGGGTCAGAACCATATCAACTTTGGACATGGCGATAACTATGTGGTCCTGCCCATCGTTCCGCCGAAGGCATAGATAGAAATGACTGAGATATGATAGTTGCATTCGTATGAATATACTCCATGATTACATGAATCGGAAGAGTCCGGCTGCCGTTCCTGGATTGATAATCCTGCAGGAGTAGACTCGCGGCGGAAGCCCTAGGGCGAGAGAGAACAGATCCCCACTCCCGATGTGGTCCCGAAACAACAATAGTCATGCCAATTGGAGTGGTACATAACATGAAACTACCGTATGAGGGGTATAACTACTTCAATCTCCTCTGTACCTTACACAAACACACAAGACAGAAACACAACGTCCTCTAATTCTACCCCTCTACCAATCTATACTATCCAAAATGTCCTCCCGACCCAAGAAGAACATTCGCCCCCTCAAACGCTATATCACCACTCACGATGCCTCCGGCAAGGCCATCTTCTCCAGCGCCCTGTCCGAGGAAATGCCCGTAACCACCATCCCGGATGGCGCCGACTTCAGCCTCGCGTACACCTCCTCGCACTTCCCCGCCAAGCTCAACGACGAGGCCGACATCCCAGAGTACGCGAGCTACCTCTCGAACCCGCCTGGCATCGTGATCAGCACGGGCTCCGTGTGCCGGATCGTGGATATGCAGCCTGGGGCGACGAGCCCGATGCACCGCACCGTGAGCCTGGACTATGGGGTTGTGCTGGAGGGGGAGGTCGAGCTTGTCCTGGACTCGGGGGAGACGAGGCTGATGAAGAGGGGGGATGTGAGTGTGCAGCGGGGGACGAACCATGCGTGGAGGAATACGAGTCCGACGGAGTGGGCGCGGATGCTGTATGTACTTATGCCGGCTGAGGAAATCGAGATTGGGGGGAAGAAGCTGGGGGAGGAGTTGGGGCATATTGGGGTTAGGCCTAGTACTTGATTGTGCTTCTGATTCTACCTTGTGAATCGAATGGATGGTTCTTCAATATTTTGATTGTGAGAGGAAATGAAGTACTTGTAGACTGGTATTGGCTGCTAGACGCGTACTGGACGGCTCAGACAGATGCTGATATGATTAAAACTCCCCTCCGACGTCATACCGGAAGATCCGGTCGTTGATTCTACCCCCTGTGAGCCTCCACAGGCGAGCAGCAGACTGTGGATAGTTAGTAGACCCCTTGGTGATGTTCTTGAAACTGGGCTGACCGACCGCATTCAACCACACCCCGTGCAACATCACCTGGATAAACACAAATTCTCCGGGGTTGCTCCCCGCCGGTCTCTCGCTGTAGTCTAGTTCATGGTTCGCAGGTCGGTATGCTGGTACGCGACGGTAATTCGACGGCCAGTTGGCGGGTTGGGCTGCTTGCGAGACAGGGACTCCTTCAGACGACTGGGGTTCTTCGCTGCCGCTGTGGTGGAGTTCATAGTCGGCGAGGATGGAGAGGGAGTTGGTGCTTGTCTGGGTGGTTGTAGCTGTTGTCGCCATGTTGATTCGAGTTTGTAGTCTTCAGATTCTTGATAATAGTCGAGACGAATGTATGTAGGATGTGGTTAGATCTCGATAGGATTACCTGTAGTCTTGCACAGGATACAACATACACTCGGGTTGTTCGGAGATATGGCCTTGGGAAATGAATAGAGGCTAAGATGGCTCCCCCACATTTTTATTCGTTCGGAGATACAAAATCGAAGGATTCAAGAAGATAAATTAAATGATCAACTGATCTTTGGCCCTCGGGTTGCCCTCATTTGCAGCTCCCCCACCTCCCGAAGCGGAGTGGCCGACGGCACGCTGCGGCATAGTTTGACTATGATATGAACATAGGGGAACATTTCCTCTGAGAAAAGCATTTGGACCGTCTGAATCAGACTCGGGGTACTGACACTGTATCTTCGTAGTGACTGGACGGTGCAACATATCTTGACAGAGACAAGTCAGCCACCGCAGCAACGATGGTCTCCTCACAGTTCTCCCGGCTGCTCGCAGCAGAGATCGACGGCCGTACCCAAAACACCAGATATCGCCAGAATGAGTTCCATCGCCTCCAGTCGGTCCTCAGCCAGCACATCGACGAGATCCAAGACGCCATCCAGAAAGACTCCGGGAATGGACCCGAAGAAGTCCGCGCGGAGGTGTGTCTCGCGCTCAAGGAGATCCGCACACACTACCTGTCAGTCAGTCTGGAGAAGGACCTTGACGAGGAGTATCGCGTTGTAACTGGCAAGGACAATGCGGACGCGAAGCGCGGCGCAGGCATTGTCTACATTGTTCCCAGCACACATACAATGTTTTATTCCGTTATCTCAGCGCTCAGCGCGGCATTGGCGGCTGGGAATTGTATCATTCTCGAGGTGGGTTTGACACTCTGTGAGACCAAATGGATAGACTGATGGTAGCAGTTGACGAAGAATACCATGGCGCTGCCAGCCGTGCTGCGCAGAACTCTCTCCCAGGCCCTAGACGCGGATACCTTCGCCATCAGCGAAGAGAGACCCGATGCTGCTTTCCTCAGCAGGGTGCTTATGGTCTCCCAGACCAGTTCCGCGCCGCTCGCCGAGCGCAGTTTGCTCTCGCCTGCGAATGCGCGAACTGTGGCTGTCGTCGACAGAACGGCAGATGTTGCAGCCGCAGCTGAAGCGTTGGTCGCCGCGCGCTTCGCCTTTGGCGGCCGGTCGACGTATTCCCCTGATGTCGTGCTGGTTAATGAGTTTGCGATGAAGCGGTTTGTCGAGGCGGCTATCCAGCAGGCGTCCAGATATCTGGCTGGCCCGAACGGAGAGGCACGCCAGGGAGCGTCGAATCCCCGTCGATTCGGTCCAAGTGCCTCGCTTCTGGATGCTGCGCATAAGGACGCGGGCGCTCGCGTGCTTGTCTCTGGGTCTGGATGGGGGGTGGTGGAGGTCCATGATCGGTATGCTTCATCCTTTCATCCTGTTGGCAGTGGCTGCGGCTAACATTGACTACCATAGAAGCTCGCCTCTCCTGACGAAAAAGGTGCAGGAGAAAGTGCTCTTCCTTCATCCTGTGACAAGTCTAGACGACGCTATTGACCTCAGCAACTCGTAGGTCGCTCTTCTTTCCCTAGTCTACTATCGCTGACACCCTCAGGAGCGGCACACTGGCAGCGACATACGCGTTCGGCAGCCCCTCCGCAGCCAAATACATCACTCAGTTCATCGACGCCTCCATCTCGTGGATGAACCACGTCCCCGTCGACATGCTCAGTGAGTCCTCCTTTCCGTTCCCTTCCATCCAGCTAACAGACTCAGTCGGCCCTGCCTACCCCATCAACACGGCCCCCAGCACCGCAACCCGCTACACGCCCGCTCTCCTCCAGGTCCCCCGTCCCCAGTTCGTCGCCGAAACAAACAACTCCGCCCTGGTGAAAAGTATTCTCGACCCCTCAGACGCCACGAAATCGGCAAACGCCTGGCGCGAGGCCCTTGCCTCCTTGCCGTCTACAGGCCAGCGCCCCGGCTGGAAAATCGGATTCTTCGAGCAAGGGTTAATCACTGGTGGGGTGATTACGTTTGGGACGTTGGTAGCGACGGTGTCGACTGTGGGGTGGTACACCTTTTCATATGTGAGGAGGTTGCGTGCTTAGATTAGTTTAGGTACTGTGTAGTATACTTGGTTGAATTTATTGGTCCTCGGTATACAATTGCTGTAACGGTTGCATTTTCTCTTCGGAATCTAGCTTTTAATTTACTTCTTCAGGTTTTTGTTTGTGGAGAATGTCAGGCCCTTATCCTCCACACTATATTTCGACAATATATATTTTCTCACAAAGCATTTAAAACACACAACAACATTGCAAAGGGATTAACTCTCACATGGTAGGGAGCAGAATCATCTTGCTCTGAAAATAACCATAACTTAATCTGATCTGTTATGGTAGGAAAGGTAGGCTAAACTTTGAAGCGGATGAACCGACTGTATGAGAGCTTTGACTGACAAGTACCTTTGGCTGTTCAAGACTTACGAGTATAATGCAATAGCTAGATATCGACTAAACAGAAATATCCTTGGACCACGACCCAAGAGTAAACTGCGAATTACACATGTTGGTCAATTCCCAGCTCTCCGCACCCATCACAGCCGGCGACCCCGTATCCTCGAAATCCCCCATCGCTCCGGCCACAAACATTGCCGCCATGAAATGGTCATCCGTGGCATGGGCATCACGGTACTGGGGATGCTTCATCAACCGGGTCATCGCGCGCCGCAGCGCCGGCCCGGAGGTCTTCGTGATGACGTCCTCGACCGCCTGGCGGAACTCTAGCGCCCACTCCTCCGGCGGCGTCTCCATGGCGAAATTATCGCGGAAGCGCAGCATGGGTGCCCAGCGGTTGCGGTAGAGGTTGTGGACTGCGCCGCCGGTCCCGATGAGGAGGTAGTTCTCGTAGCGGAGGGGCCGCAGCGTCGCGCCGACCTTCATATGGTAGTGTGGATCGTAGCGGGCGTTCATCGAGATGATGGTCGTCGGAGGACAGCCGTTGGGGAACATGTGGATGAGGATCAGGTAGACGTCGTGGATCCAGTCGAAGGTTGGGTTGCCGCTGGCGTTGAAGCCTTCCTTGGTGAGCATGTCGATGCATCGTTGGGCAGTCTCGAGGTCTGGGTTCAACTTGTAGTTGACGTATTTGTCGGGGTGGACGTAGGCGACAGGCGACTTGTCCGGGTTGGGGTTGGTTGCGACCTCGATCTTATCGCCGAGACAGTCCCAGTGCGCGCCCTGATCAGTCAGTTTGTCGTCAATATTGAAGCCTGAAGGTGACTGACTGACCATGATGATTACGCCTTTGATGTTGTGAGCCAGCGCTTCCTCACCAGTCCTCCTCCAGTAGTCTGCCGACTCGGATTTCTCTCCCAGCATCATGGTCGAGCCATGGGAAAAGAAATGAACGGGTGTGAGACCTATCTTGTCAGCTATTAGTCTGCGAATGCTGTACCGAGAGCCTGCCATACCCATGTTTGCTTTGAGTTAGCTGTGTGAAGGGCAGCCTTCGAGATTTCAGTCAGACATGATCGAGTTCAAAATAAAGACACCATCTTGGAAATGATTTCTAGCTGCATTATTATCCGGCACCGACCCATGTATGGCCAGATCTGCCACCCAGTTTCCAAGCGTTCGGGTATGCGCCCCCACGTCCCGAGACTCCCGACGCACCTCCGCATTCTGATTTGGGTGCCCCAAACGAGGACATCCGAATGACCGCGTAATGCTCATCTCCCCACCATGACTTGCAGTGATTATAATCCTATCAATTGCCCTGCTGGATGCCGGACGGCGTTTGAAGAGTGAAGTCCTCTGAAGGTTGAATTATTAGTGTTGAACTGTCTGTGCCATGGGAACATCAGAACCAGGATTGGCAGCCTCCCCTTGGATCAGAGAAGCATAGCCCGTTTCTTTCTAGCTGGGGAATCTGAATGAGATGAGATTGTCAGCTGCGATCAGAGTAACTTATCATTAGTTATGGACCTGTAGTCATTCCAAAACCAAAGTCAGAACTGTTAGAGTGATGACAGGGGAGAACAGGCCTCAGGCAGTCACCAATAACCATGGTCGGCAATTCTGCTTCCCCGCATATTCAGCATTTTAGCTTCATCCACCCCATCTTCCCTCATTCTCCCTGTTCATCATCCGCTACTCATAGCCGCACATCCGAAATTTCTCCTTCTGTCTGACGGGTATTCATGTCTCGAATCAGTCCGCTTAAGTAGAGTTTCCTCAAAGGATTCATGTATCTTCGCCATGGCAATTGACTCCCCGCTCCCCATTGTCGACAACTCTCCCCACAGCTCCCTCGGCAGGCAGCGCGACGGCTATTTCCAGTGCGGTTCCTGCGAAAAAAGATACAGCCGAGCCGACCACCTAATCCGTCATGTTCGATCACGTCAGTTCTTTTCATGTAGACAGTGCTGTCAATGCAGCCGGCTAACTTCCTGTAGATACCCGCGAGAAGCCATATGTATGTGACGTTTGCAATAAAGGCTTCGCCAGGCCGTGAGTTGTCTCTTGAAAAGTTCATACCAGAACAGAAAAGTCACAGCAAGTTTGTGTTGTCGAGACTGAATGTGTTGCAGGGACCTGATGAAGCGACACGCGGCCGGTCATATTCAACCACGCGACAGCAAACGAAGGCGTCTCCCCTCCTATCCCAAGAATGGTCGTGTGTCGCAGGCCTGTAAGACCTGCGCTTCATCGAAACTCAAGTGTGACGAGGAGAAGCCTTGTCGGCGATGTCGGGAGAAGAATTTGGTCTGCGATTGGGCGCAGGATGGCAGTTCGATCGACGCATCCCCTCAACCACAACGGCAAGGTGTGCGCGCGAGTATTCAGCTGACAAGATTCACAAGCTAATGGAATTTGCAATACAGCATCCCAAAGCGACCAGGCGCCATATCTCCCTGTCGACGCATCACAGGTGCACACCACATTCCCACCCCAAATCGACGGGCAAATAAACCACTATCCGAATCAGATGGTCAGTCCAACTGCGCAGATGAACAATTACCTGCCTGCGGAGCTTCAATCCGGGTCGCCTACGATAGATCGCGAAAGTGGCGTGTTCAGTGTCGACGGTACCTTCTTTCCCGACTTTATCCCGGACTCACTGATACCTTCACTGAATCGAACGAGCGACCTGGACCCGCTGCCTGTCCTTCCACAGGACTACATCCACAGTATATTTGACCACAATGTTGACTTCGACTTCGATTTGACCGACGTGGATTATGGACTCATCGACCTCTTCAACTCTCGGGGCGCTGTCCATCATAATGCCCACAATAGCGACGGAGCCAACGATCGTGGTGATGTGGACAGCGGCATTGCCATCGGTGCCGAGGCGTATCATCGGTCATCTTTGTCTGCGTGGAAACCGGCCCACGAAGATCATGTGTTTGCCGACCAGGAAAATCTGTCTGTTCCGGAGGCGATTGACAGCCCCGAGGCCAATTTCCGACCGGATCGTCAGATCCTCTCGGACCGGTTGTCCCCAAGTGGTCGTGATCTCATTTTTGGCATGGTTCTGCAGACCAGCCAGCGAGCCAATCTAACTCGCATCATGAAATCCTTCCCAAGTACCCAACTGCTAGACAGTTTGATCCAGTACTATTTCGAGTCCCAAAGTTACCACATAGACTCCTGGATCCACGGACCGACCTTTCGGATGAATGACGAGTCCCCCGATATGCTTGCTGCTCTTGCCGCAGCTGGAGCCGCTCGATCATCCATTCCGACCATCCGCCGGTTAGGTTACGCCTTGATGGAAATAGTGCGCCTCCAGATGTCGGTAAAGGTTCGTTGGCGTCTGTAACTCCTGGCGCGAAGAAACCAGCTAAAGATGCTCACATCTAGTACGAGAGCGACAATAGCACCACACGCGATCTGCGTGCCTCGCAGACGTTTGCTCTGACCATCGATGTCGGAATATGGAGTGGCAACGCACGGAGGACAGAGATTGCGGAAAGCTTCCAGCAGCCTTTGGTCACGGTTTGTCAATCTGCAGGAGCCGTGGATACAAGTTCACTGACGATCCCAACCATAGATGATGCGACGCGCCTTACGTTTTCGACGCTCGGCCTATTCCAACATCGCCCCGAGCCCCGACGACGATGGAGATATTCTGGAGAAAAAGTGGCGGGATTGGGCTCATTCCGAATCATTCAACAGGTAATTAGTTGCTTGCAGCTGGACCAACTGGTTTACTGATTCCAGACAGGCTCGTGCATCACCTGTTTCTGCATGATGCTCAGTCGGCGATGATGTTGAACGTGAACCCAATAATCTCGTACTCCGAGCTGGAACTTCCTCTGCCTGCTCCTCGCTCGTTGTGGGAGGCCAAATCTGCCAAAGACTGGAAGGAAGCGTACTTGGCGAGTGGACTGTCGAGCCGTGGCCGAACACCCTCGTTGGTTGACACTCTACAAGACATGTCCCAGTTGTCGGCATTTCAATCACGAATCGATCTTCAACTGTCCACCTTGGCCCTCATTCACGGTCTCTCTACGCTAATCAGCGAATACCATCGCCACAAATTTATAGCGAAAGGCCATTCCAAACATTGGAGTGCTTTGGTGATCAGTTCACGGCATCAAGAGTTGTCACAAGCACTACAACATCTCCGCATGCTTTGCTTTGAGATGTCTAACGCTCTCGGGCCCGGGATTGTTTTGGTCTTTGAACTCATTTCCATGTTCCTCCACATGTCGCTGGAGGAACTGCAGCTGTTCGCAGGTAAGGAGGATAAGAACGAAGCCCGTCGGGTGTACCAGAGCGCGCTCGAGTGGATCAGCAGTATTGACTCGCGACGGGCGATTTGGCACGCCGGCCAAGTGATACGGGCGGCCAAAGTCATGCCTCCGGGGTCTTTGACTGGGTTCTTTGCCTTGGGAGTCTACTACGCTAGTCTCGCGTTTTGGTCCTACAGTGTTGTATCGAAAGCCAAAGATTCTAAAGCGGTCGTCGGCAGTCCGCCATCGGACCCGCACTTCCGCGGTCCCTGGCCCACAGTCTATCTGGATGGTGAGGAAACGACCGACGTGCAAAGGTTCATCTCGTTAGGGCGCGGCTGTCCGGCTTTGCAGGCTCCAAGTGGTGCCGCTGTCATCGCCGATCCCGGTCAGATCATGGATGCAATTCAAGCGCGTCTGCGAGGCGATGCTCACCATGATAATCTACCTCCATTGGTCCAGGGTCTTTGTCAGTTGATGTGCGATCTGGGCAACGCAGCGCGATCCAAGACCTATGCCTCTACATGAGATTGGAAGATGTATTTTTTGGAGTCCTCTTTTATTCTTTTTTTCTTTTTCTTTGTTTTGGCAGTTTGTGGCAGCAGAAATGTATGATACGAGATACCCCAGTGTGCAACAAGGTCAAATGATCAGTTTTGCTTTTTTTGCCCCTTTTGACCCTTGAAAATCGGCCCAATGATAAGGACGTACTCATACCGAAACTCTTTTCAGCATCCCGGACTGATGGCAATCAATCCCTGAATTGGTGAGCTGACCTCGGCTTTAGTCTCTGGGGCTATGGACTAGATTCCTTGGCCGGACCTATGTACTTGGCGCCGTACTTGGCGCATCCCAGCGTGAGCAGCGATTCGGTCATCCACAAGAAAATTTTTTTTGTTTTTAGCTTCTGATCCGCTTATCTGATTGATACCCCACCACTGATTGAGGGATTTTCCGAGTCCTCGCAGTTATCTGATGAACTGATGCAACGTTGGTAGATGGATGTAACAGACAAAGTGGTGACAGTTGACAGGTCCTTCCGCATGCGGACGGCCTCGCGGCTACCATTCACCATCAACTCTCTCCCCTCAATTTCTCAACATTATCCAACTCTTCAAGTATTTTGGCTTCATTTTCCTCGCTTTCATGATTGCCTCATCAGATAAGATGGAAACTGCCGACTAAAAGTCGCCAAGACATTGGCACCAGAGCTCGCCAAACTCTATTAGGCGGCCGTCTTCGCAGCGCCCGGGTTCTTAAGGCAGGCCTTGACCCGTCTGACCAGTTCTGTTCCATGTCTGTGCCGGTGACAACCTGAATTCAACATGGCGATGCACGACTCCCCCGAGAAAAATGCCCCGGATGCCGTCGAGTCGCGTGTCCAGACTGACCTCCCCGTTGAACGATTTGGAGGCAACGTTAGTCCCGGTGTGAGGCGGATCGAGGTGATCTCATCGCAGTTCAGTCTGGTCCATCGTATTTTCTTCTTCTTCGGTGTCTTCCTCATCGCCTACGTCTATGGCTTGGATGGAATGATTCGGTATACCTATCAGGTATTTTATCTTCGGATCTATCTTCCAAGCGTGTATACATGTCATCTAACGTTTCTAGCCTCTGGCGACTGCCGCTTATGGTAAACACAGTCTACTGGCGACGGTCAATGTTCTCCGTACGGTAATTGCTGCTGCTGCTCAGGTATGCCTGTCCTTCTGTCTTGATCCTCCTGTCGTCCCATGCTAATTTGGACAGCCTACTGCGGCTAAGATTGCAGATGTCTTTGGAAGAGTGGAGCTCATCCTGCTCTCTATTGTCTTTTATACTATAGGCACAATCGTCGAGGCAGCGTCCCAAAGCTTGTCTACTTTTTGTGCGGGTGCCGTGCTTTACCAGGTATTTCGCCTTAATGATCAGCAATGAAGCTGCTGCTGACTGGGAATTAAGATCGGATATACATCGATTATCTTGTTGGTGGAGGTTCTGATCGCTGATGTTACATCCACACGGTCTCGGCTGCTCTTCTCATATATTCCTGCATTGCCGTTCATTGTACGATACCCGTCCCCATTGCAGTGAGAAAAAGCTCACCATGGCAGATTAATACCTGGATCAGCGGCAACGTCACGTCCGCCGTCCTGGAAGTCACCTCCTGGAAATGGGGGATCGGGATGTTCGCCATAATCTACCCCGTCTGCACGATCCCCTTGCTCGTTGTTCTCTTCATGGGCCACTTCAAGGCTAGGCGGTCCAACCCTGATGCCTACAGGTTCTCGCTCCTGGACCAGGGATTCGGTCAATTTGTCATCGACCTCTTCTGGTACTTGGATATGCTTGGCATTCTGCTCTTGATTGCCTTCCTGGCTCTGATCCTCATTCCGTTCACCATTGCCGGAGGTATCCAGACCCAGTGGAAGACGGCCAAAGTTATTGCCCCTCTTGTCATTGGAGTGCTCTGCATCCCAGCCTTCATAATGTGGGAGCGGTGGTGTCCGCATCCGATGGTCCMTTTCAAGGTAGAGCCTCTCCGATTTGGGTAAGGCAGCCGCTGACTAGGTCTAGTTGCTGAAAGATCGAGCGGTTTGGGGTGCGCTGGGAATTGCTATCATGCTCAACACCGGTATATATATACTAATCCACATCGCAAGCCGTTGCTAACGTAGACTAGCCTGGACCCTGCAAGCCGATTACCTCTACACCGTCCTCGTTGTGAGCTTTGGCGAGAGTACATTGAGTGCCACGCGCATTACCTCGCTCTACAGGTCTGTTTACCTTTCAGTCAGTATTTGGCCTCACTAACATGCGTAGCTTTGTCTCTGTGATAACGGGGACTACTCTTGGAGCGATCGTCATTTATGTGAGACGCCTCAAGCCGTTCATTGTCGCGGGTACCTTTCTCTTCATGGCAGCCTTTGGTATCCTCATCCGATTCCGGGGAGGCGCAGACGGCTCCAATCATGCAGGGATCATCGGTGGACAGATCCTTCTTGGTGTCGGTAAGTGAGCTCTCATCCATCTAAGAAACTGTCACTGACTTGTCCAGCCGGTGGTCTGTTCCCTTACCCAGCTCAGGCCAGCATTCAAGCCGCCTCCAAACACCAGCGTAAGTCTAGCATCCCCAGGAAAGAATCCACAAAACTAACCACTGCAGACCTTGCCGTCATCACCGGCATTTTTCTCGCCTCGTACAACGTCGGCAGCGCCATCGGAAACACCATCTCCGGGGCCATCTGGACCCAGGTCCTACCCGGCGAGCTGGAGAACCGGCTTGGCAATGCGACACTGGCCGGACAAGTCTACGCCGACCCATTCACCTTCGCCAAAGCAAACCCCGTCGGCACCCCTGACCGGGACGCCGTCGTGTTGGCCTACAAGCATGCGCAGAGACTGCTGTGTATCACGGGTATCTGTCTGACCGTGCCCCTGATCGTCTTCGCGCTCTGTATCCGCAACCCGCGTCTGACGAAGGAACAGACCTTGGAGAAGGCGGAGGAGAGCGATGATAACTGAGGGGTTGGCTGAGTGAATGATTATAGACAATGTCCATAGGGGTCTTAGACAATGGCTCAATGAGTCTGTGAATAATTTTGATGGTAGCCAAAGACAACTATCCTTGCTCAATGAATTGAAAGATTCTTTCATGATGGGTATCCACTGGCCTCAGTCAGGGATAAATACCCCCAACGCCCACTGCTACCTTCTCAATCATACAACCGTCTCTTCTTGTCATATTAGATATTCTCTTGCCTATACGCGGTGTTATATTTAAGCCTCTCCTTTGAACTTATTCGCCATCAAAGCGTACCACTCTTCTGAAGTTCAATAGGTATGCAAATTTGCGGCCACCCTTTAGGACAGCCTACACACGAGGCATGAAGTCGTGCAGTTTCAGGCGTTATGCAAAGCACTTCGAATTCTTTGCATCCGACAGAAACGGACGCCAAATTTGCGTAGAGCTTTCTGACCAAACGCCTAACAATCAAGATACCCAGATTTGCTCATGAGGCTCTCCTGGGCTTGTTCAAGGCTATGGTGGATGTGCCTTCATGAATTTATTGCACGTGCCGCCCCTGACTACTGGAATAACTGGCCAAAGGAACCAGATGCATGCTAGCGCCTGAGGGACAGACACCTCGACAGCTATCCTCGAAGATGATCCATTGCATTCTCTATTTGATACCCCAATTCACGATTGCCATCAAAACTGGGCCCTTATTCGGAAATTCCGGTGGAACCGTGCTGGCCTTACAAACTGCTGCTGAGAATGAATTCTTAAAAATGCCGGTTGGTTCAAGTAAGTTGAGATTCTATCCACTGTATGATTGACTATTTTAACAATGTTACTAGCTACTTTATTCACCACTGACTCATATTCGAGATCCAGAAAGGAGCCAGGTTTGTTGGTTCGCCCAGCCAATCTACCATTGCAATCTCGCGTCATTGAGACCGGGTGGAGTGAATCTATGCCTCGACTCTGGGAGCATATGAATATCTGGCTTGTCGGTGGCCAAGGACAAGTTAAGCGACAATCATATTCAACTGGCGGCGAGTTATAAATAGCAACACGGTTAGAGGAGGTGTCGAACTGTACACTTTAGAGTCATATGGCGAGGCTGAAGAACACCAAAGCCCATGCACAACGCCTGGCTTGGTCGAAGTAAAATCTAGCCTTACGGAAGAAGGTCAGCAGATGAGTTTATGTATATATTCATATGAAGGGCAGGGTTTCTGACAGACACAAGTCACGAATGCTCATCTTTCATCAATCATCCATACCTACCTAGCGATTGGACGACTATATTCAATATTCGATCATTTGTGGCATCACCAGGCAGGACGCCAATAACTACTGAACTGGACGCTCCGCTGTACCGAGCAGTTGAAAAGGCCCGATCGACTGAACGACTGGCCGACGGCGTCTGCACCATCCCCCCGGACACGAGTTGACGAATGGACCCGTTCGCTCCAGGAGATTCCAAGGCTTTCATCACATCTGAGATGTCCGGGCATACGCATCATCAAATATCTCGCCCCCCCCCCCCCCCCCCCCCCCCCACCTTCTCTTCTCTCCTTCTCATTACCGTGGAGCAACCCACTCAGCAGCCCGTTACACCATCACAGCGTTCTATTTCATCTCCATCTCCTCTCTTCTGCAAGAAGCACCATCACCGGAGAACGAGGTGCAGCTAGTTAACCTTACATCAAACCACGAAGTCCGAACGTTGAACGTCGCACAATACGCGCTGCACTTTGCCACACCCACAGGCAGAATCGCACCACCCATCAACGATTCTTTGCCAATCTTTGTTCCATCTTGCATTCTACGGACACTGGCGCCTCTTCCTGCAGGGATCTAGGTCCGGAAAGTCCTGGATTGACGAACGTATGATGAGAAAAGTAGACTAGCCTCTTGTTCACCTCTACTTCCCATAGTCGTCGAGGCGTAACAAAACAGCCTTACGTCCTCCCAAACATAAGGGGACTGGTCTACTGCCTCTACAGTGGTGAGACAAAGATGAACGAGATTCGTCTCATCCGAAGCCAACTCAGGGTAATGACCACGAACCACGACCTTGAATTCGTAGTTTGTCGGGAGACTGTACGCAAGACCGATGGCTTGATGGTTCTCTCTGACATACCATTCATATCGGACGTCATGATTATACGGTTCTCACAGGCATGACCCTAGCCGTGTCCAGAATCACCCCGAATGTCTTGTCAACAAAGTCGCCAACACGGATATCGATGAAACGGAGCCGATGATCACAAACCTGACAACAGCGATGCGTTTGACATGGGAGCAACGACCCTTATCAGTCAAATCCCCATCCAACACATCGGACTCAAGGACTACTACAGCTGCGGATGTCAACGGATGTATCACACCTTGTTGATGGCTTGGACCTTCGAACGATATAATGCATGGTCGGCCAAGGCGTTGGATCTGTTGTCAGGGATTCCACGTTGACAAAAGACACAACAGACAAATACTGTACAGGTCGATGCCATGTAAATATTCCAAAGCCAACTAGTTTCTTGCCAATACTCGCTTTGATTTCTTTCAAACGATGATAGAAGATCCACAATAATCACAGTCGGGTGAGACCTGCAACAACTGCAGCTCTGATACCATTTAAGCCTCCAATGACTACAGCAACGTTTGGTAAAGTTTGATTGAAAGATAGTTGTGACATAATCGGGGGCGCTAGATTGGTAATACCTTTAATTTTAAAAAGATTAGACAACCAAAAAGTTTTAGGATGTCGTGCTGAGAATAACGGAATCCTACCGCAGACAGTATCAATAGGGGATTAGCGGCTCCTGCAGCACGGTGTTAGACCTACTTAGCTCAAAACATTCCAGCTAATTATAGTTTCTATGACTCGGGTTGCTATTTACTGTCTCTATCAAGGCGCCACGTGTAATCTACGCAGATGAGTCGATGTCGCATTCTCTTTTCTTATTATTCACCAGGATCCTTATCAACCTTCTTCATGCGGCTTAGGCCAGTAGACCGAGTGTACCGGCTAGCCACGTCTGAAACCCGGGTTAGCTCAACTGCCCACCGAGAACCAGTTAACCAGGCCCGGACTCACTATAACGAGGTTCCAATCACATGCAGAGTGGCAGTCTATCCTGGAACTATGGAGAGTCGTGGAGCTGATTAGTCGAGATCCTGCTGATAGGATGCTCCGCTCGGCTAATTTCTGCAGATGGTGGCAATCTCTCAGCATTACGAACTTTTATTCTCGTCGAATCAATGCCCTCTAGCGCTGTTATTTCCCCCTCTTGCATGGTTCAAGCCTCGATGTATCGTTACCGTCGAGGAGATAGTGGACCCTGGGTGTTTGGAAATACAGTCCGGGTATTCCGCACGTTTTTCAAACCACGTGGAGCTGCGTCCCTCTGCAGTGTCTAGTCCAGTCAAGAGGGGATCAAGGGCCATAAGGTTCCTTGTGTCTCTCTTTCATGATCATCCTACCTTAATTCCGGATACTCAGCTTCCAGCGGTGCTAGATGGAAAACGTGCGCGACTCCCACCTTGAGAGCGGTCAAGGTGACCTATCATCACCACCTCCAGACACAGGCATCATAACGTACCAATATTCGAATCTGAATCTGTCCTGGATCCAACCTGGGAATTTCCATCCATACCAAATAGACAATATTCGCCAACCGGATGATCAGGCAATTCATCTGTCATCCTCCCTATTAACAGCTCAGCTGCTCGAACAAAGGGGGGACACCTACAGTGCAGCCGAGCTAAGTGACAGCTGCTCCTCCTGGTTGTCTTTCATAAATTCAGAATTCCTCGAGGAGACCAACAACACAAATAAGCTACCGGATCGGGCATCAGAGAATACCAATGCTAGCGAGGCCCCGAAACGTACGCCTCGTAATCGACTACGTCCTGATGCGGTGAGAATACTGAAATCCTGGTTTCAAGAGCACCATGACGATCCTTATCCGTCTGAGAGAGAGAAGGATGACCTGGCACGGCAAACTGGCCTAAGTGTGACTCAGATCTCAAACTGGTTCAACAACGCGCGACGATCCAAAAGCAGGAGCAAGTTAACTCAGCGGGAAGGCCGTGGCAATGGCAACTCGCTTTTATCACCTCTGGAGAGGTGGAAAAACTCGCCACCAGAAACCGAAGCTGCTGCGACTGCAGACATTATGCGTGCCCTGGAAGAGCAGCCGTACATCTCTAACAATACCGCCACTCGATCGCTAGCCCCATACGGCTGCTCGAGCAATAGCTCGAGTGCTTCTTCGTTTATCCCGATGGCACCATCTGTCAGCAGCTTGGAACGCAGTCAGTCGTCGGGTTCAGAATTAAACTTCAACAGAAGTCAGCCCCGATACCAGAGGCCACCTACTCCAATCCCTGGTAAACGATCCCGTCGACGTCGAAACCTTGTCCGCTCACTCAGGAAACAGAGGGACAAGGAACGACGCGCATATCAGTGCACATTTTGTGCCGACTCGTTCCTGACAAAGTACGACTGGCAGAGACATGAGAAGGCTCTACATCTGCCGGTCGACCGATGGGTCTGCTCACCCCACGGCGGGGTGGTTGAACTAGACAACATCCATGTTTGTGCCTTTTGCCATTCCCCAGAGACAAGTCCCGAACATTTTGCAAGCCATAATCTTCTCGCCTGTCACATGAGACCGTTCGATGAGAGGATATTTTTCCGAAAAGACCATCTTAAGCAACACCTAAAACTAACACATAATGTCGGTTGGCTGCCATCGATGGAGCAATGGCGGGCAACGCAGAATGAGATTACTTCACGATGTGGCTTCTGCGGCAGAACCTTCTCAGCATGGGATGAAAGAGTAGAGCACGTCGCGGAGCATTTTAAATCTGGCGCTGATATAATTCAGTGGAAAGGGGACTGGGGATTCGATCCCGATATCCAGAAGCAGGTACAGAACGCCATGCCTCCGTATCTTTTAGGCTATGAGCGAAACACCATGGATCCTTGGCGAATAACAGACGTTCCGGGGAATAACGAATCTCTCCTAGACGGAAGTATTCCCAATGCTCTAAGCAAGTACTCCAATCTTCAGCGAGATCTCGTTGCCTACATTCGAAACCAGCTGGCCGCCAACATTTACCCTTCAGATTTGGAACTGCAAGATATGGCCCGGCTCATAGCTTATGGGAATAACGATCGCTTGGATCAGACATACGCCGATGATCCAGCGTGGCTAGAAATGATCAAACGCGAGGCCGGGCTAGAACATAGACCTGAGCATGAGTGCGCGGCTCAGCAACTATTTGCACCTTGAGAACTGTGATCGGCTTATTCTTTCAAGCGACATCGAGAACGTATGAAATCTCGTCCATCCACACCCCTTCTATTTAGACCTCGATCCACAGGATATATTCGCATCTATCTGATCGGCTTTCTCCGGACAACAGCCATTGTAAGAGCCCACCCAACCCAACATGAGAGAAATTACTACTCCCCGTTTCATGTGGAGTCATGGCCAGCCTTACTGGGTGTATCGCTGCTCCATCACAACCCTTCCTGTGGTGGCATCGGCAACTGTATTCATCGCCATTCGTACTATCGAGTACGAACGTTGGTGAAATTGACAACATCGGCTGGAGCTCGTTGCGGTACGTGGTGATACTATCCGTCGGGACTGTGAGCGTGGGCTCATTATCAAGTTGGCGAGCACGGCTTCGACGTCTTTTGTGGGATAGAAGTAGGTGCATCGGACTTGGATAATCAAGTTCAATGAGCCAGCATTGTGATGCGGTGGACCTTGGCGATCTTGGGCGAGAATATATGAGCGGAGCCCCTAGGGCAGTGCGGCTTTGTCATTTGGCATCAGCAGAAACGCGTCCAATCGGCGTAACGATTCGTCCGCGGCGGCGGGTTCCGTCTGTGAAGAGCCAGAAAGAGACGGCGGATCCGCTGCAAAGAGCGAGGAGAGAGACTGCGGCCCTTTGGGGTGTTGCAGGAGCAGTCCCACCATCTGCCATCGCTTGCGCAGATCTTGTATCTCGCATTTCAGCGCATTCTTTTCTCGAAGGAGCCGACACACTTCTTCTGACTTTTCGTGCAATCGGTCCGACAACTCTTGGTACTTTTCTTCGAGATCAACGGTCTTCTGCTTGAGGCTCTTCTGCTGGTCTTCTTTGCGTTGGCGAAATCGGCGCTGGGCCGCACGGTTCTGCATACGCCGTTTTACCTATAAAGAGCAATTAGCCGCGAGATTCCTTGCAGTTGTATTCAGGTAGCAGAGTTACCTACACTGAGGAATTGATGATTTCCGCCAGTGGGTGTAGACTGGTGTAGCATGAAGCTGTAGCTGTCTGTCTGTGGTTCCAAATTCGACTCCGTAGGCGTGACCGGCGAAGGTCTGGCGGATCTTGAGCTTAGCTTGACCGTTCGATAAACTTCGGGTCCATGGTTTAAGCTGAGGCGATGCGCAACCGTGTGGTGGCCTTCCGCCTGTGAGTCGGAATCCCCTTCAGTTGTTACTAGAGAAGGAATGGAGACGCCAGGGAACATGTAGGTCATGTTGAACCCATGATGGATTCCAGGATGATCCTTAACAAAGTGTGAGCTTCAAGTTGACGATTAGGAATTGACGAGCCTTACCATTTCCTTGATCAGTTGCAATGGCATATCGTTATCCTTATCAAAGGATGTGTGAATGGACGGTAGCAATAAAGGGCTAGAACTTTGTGAGCTCCAGTAGCAGTCCTCCATTGTGGCAGTCAGTACGATGAAAATACAGGGGAACGTTGAGTAATCAAAGTCTGTAGAGAGCAAGTCGTTCTTTGGTCTCACCTTCATGAGAAGCAGGGGCTCTTATATATTGAGGGACTTGGGCTGTGGACTATCAGAGACCGTAGCTGTTGTTGCTCGACCAAAGAGAGCTTCAAGAGGGTATCTATCTAAGCAGAGTGGTCTAATCTTTAGTCAGGGTGTGTGTTTACAGTGCAGGGCGTTTTCTACAGCGCAGGGCGTATGCTACAGCGCAGGGCGTATTCTACAGCGCAGGGCGTGTGCTAGTGGTTGACCTTCACATACCGCTATCTTCAACACCGAATCTACTATTAGTCAGCGTGTCCCCTCGGCCGTACTTATTCCGCATTGTGTCCATTTCCTAGCGATTGTCGAAGTGTCAGATCTTCAGACCACAGTGCCAGCCAATCACAATTCCCCGTGCTTATCAACCGTCCGCTATGCCAGCATGGCGTCAAATCCATGTACGGAGTACATCCAAACTCCTTCAAGAATGTGGATATGAGAAATTGATTAACGCCAAGCACGAATAATTTCCAATGCTCTAATCAATGAACAAGCCCCCAGATGCAATCAGATGTGCACCATTAATCCATCGCGCACGTTCCTCACATAAAAAGGCCACAGCGTAGGCAATCTCATCTGGCTGAGCCATCCGAGGCCCAACAGGAGTCTGATCAATGATTGGTTGAAGGATCTTCATCTGCTCCTGGCCGGCAGCAGCGAAACCCTCGGTCATTGTTGGACCGGGACTGACGGCATTGACGGTACAGCCATACTTGGGAGGGAGTTCTTTGGCCCTGCGGAGTATGCTCAGTATTCTTTCAGGTAGGTATCACATAAGAATGGTAACACAACTAACCAGCACTTGGTAAAGGAGTCGACCATCCCCTTGGTCCCCGCGTAGATTGTCTGGTTCGGCGGAGGCCCACGCGCCGAAATACTTGCAATGTTGACGATCCGACCGGAACCCTTGGTCAGATGTTTTAGGCTCGCCTGCGTCAGGAGAAACGTTCCCCGTCCGTTGATGTTCACCAGCAAATCCCAGTCCTCCAGCGTCTGCTCTTCGAAGGGCTTGTTGACTGCCAGCGCAACGGAGTTGACGACAATATCAATCCGACCCCATTGGGAGACGGCGGCGTCAACTAGCTTCTGAGGCGCGTCTGCGCGGGACATGTCTGCCTCTACGGCAATTGCAGGCGAGGGAAGAGAGGCTACCAACGTGTCTGCTTCAGCTTTGAGACTGGGGAAGGGATAGTTGACCACTGTATTGGCACCGCGAGAGGCCAGCTCGCGCACAATAGCCGCTCCAATGCCAGAGGAGGAACCGCTTACTATAGCTACTTTGTCTCGTAGCGACGTCTCCATTGTGCTGGGCAAGGGTGTGCTGATCGATTTGAAGAGGAGACTGAGAGAGGTACTGAGCTCAATTGATATGTATCAACCGACTACTCCATAAATATCACTAGGATTATTTCAGCACTATGAATAATGACGCGCACTAGCGAGTGTCCTTACTAGATTACCCTCCACGCCCCCGCACGGCAGAAGCTGACATCCCGACATCTCCCCCACCTGCCCGATAACCTCTCTTAGTGGCGGACAATCGGCCAAATGAAAGAAACATCAACCTAAGTTGTTCCGCAAAAGAGAATAAAACAGTTCGGCCTGTGAAGGACCTTGAGACAAAGATTCGCAGTGTGGGTAACTCGCTGAAATCGAATGTCTAACATTGTATATTTCTTTAGTTCAAGGATTGGAAGATTAGTAGTCCTGAACTAAAATGACTGGCTGCATGAATCTACTGTATGATATCTTAGGTATGATAAAGTATACATCTATAAATGCATCTGAACAACGGAAACGTGCTATAGCTGCGAAGGCACCGTCTCCCACTCATGAACATTATCCAACCCCCTAGTCCTCGAGACATCTCCCCTATCTAAATATCCGCAGATCCTGCCGGTAGGATCCCACTTCCGGCGGATATCCATCAGTCGACGCCCGTTGCTCTCGGACCAGTATCTGGTCTGTCGTTCCTGGAAATCTGAATCCCCTAGATACGCCCCAACCGAATGCCGCTGGACTTGCTTCATCACGTTCTTCACCCACGCCTGGCACCGTGCATCGTCCTTCTCGTCTTCCCACACCGTATACAGCGCAAAGTAGTGATCCGATTGCATGCTGAGTGCCATACTCGGCAGGTCGCGGCGGCTACAAGGGTTCATCGCGTACCACAGGGAAAAAGCCTTGCGATGGGGCAAGGTGGTGAACGCCTCCTCGAGGACTCTGGGGACGTCTGCGTCGTTGTGCAGGTAGGCATTCTCGGCGCAGTAGCGGTGGCCTTCTGGGTTTGCCTTGCCTTGGTTCAGGTATTGGTTCTCCAGGCTGTCCTCTCGGCAGAACCATTCCTCGATTGTGCCAGCTGGGCGTGACTGCTGGGCTGGACTGAGGGCTGCTTCTGCCTCTTCCGGAGTGTGTTTTAGAGTCACGAGGAGAACGAAGAGGCAGATCTCATTGCTGTCCTCAGGATACATACTCACGACGGCGATTTCGGTGTCGCGATCGAAATCCGGAGTGATGGCGACTATCCAGCTGAAGGCTTCATGATATTTGCTGATGGGGTAGACGTACCCAGACGACCGAAACCCGCGTTTGGGATACGGGACGAGCTCAAGGTGGAATTGTGTGATCACACCTGGGAAGCCTGCCAAAAAGGATAGGTCGAGAATTAGCATGATGGATTGAGGATGTGGGGTTAAGAGCTTACCCGGACCGGCACCTCGAGCTGCCCAGTAGAGATCCTCGTTTTGATTCTCGTTGCAGTGCAGCAGTTCCCCCTCTGCCGTCACCACATCGACGGCCTTGACTCTCTCGCACGCCCAACCCCAGCCCTTCATAAAGTCAGTTTAACCATGATACTCGGACGATTTCTAGTCATACCCGGCAGTTCCATCCCATACCTCCTTGCAGGAGAAAGCCCCCCAGTCCAACATCTGGACAATGACCCCCGGGGAACATCAACCCGTACTCCTTGATCAGCTTTCCATTGATCTCCTTCCCCGTAGTACTGGGTGATGCTCGCGCCATGCGCTTCTCCGCATCCACTTCCAGGTGCTTGTAATCGCCCAAATCGATCAGAATGGACTCATCACGCACACTCCAAGCAGCCCATGAATGGCCCCCGGAGCGCACAGCGACGCGGCAATTCTTCTCCTTGGCCAACTTGACTGCCCGCACGATGTCGTCTACACAAGTAGCCTTGACGACTGCCAGGGGATATCGTTGCGGGCGACGGTGGTTGAAGACGCGACCCACGCGGGCTTCTTCGTAGACGGCCGGATCGGCCGAGGCGCGCCAGATAATACGCATTGTTCTGTGAAGTGTGATGACTGAAAATAAAGACACGATTTGTGTTTATCTAGACTATATTTGAGGTGTATAGTTGAAAGTGCTTATAAAGATCCTCTTCTACTGTGTTTTGCGTATCCCCCCCGGCTTTACCCCCCGGCCATCCGACCCCGCACACTGCAATATCGTGTGGAGCCGAAATGTGGGGGGCAAAGTAGCGGCATTATGATCGTTCTGGCAGAGTAGGAAAGGGGGCTCTGAACTCTTAAAATCAACTACCGGAATCTGTGCGTAATCATGCCATAACTTGAGGGGTTTCTGGTCCAAAATCCACCGTAATGTATGGGGAGTTCTGATGAAGTCCGATAATCGGACCAACATTAGTGTCCAGTATCCCATTAACTTGGCACTCAACGTGTAAGGCAAACTCAGAATAAATCCACCAAGTCAAGATAATCAGTTGTTTCTGATACACTGTAACAAGAGATGGTTGACCTGCTTGGGAAAGGAGATCGGCACGGCACACTCCTGAACCCTAAGGGGGATAGTTGCGAATCTCCATTGAGTGCGTAATGCGCTGATGATTTGGTCAAGCAAATCAGCCATTTGGAGACCCACAGAGAAGGTCTGGATTCAAGAGTCGCGACTGCAGTGGATACTGAAGCCAAGCACGCTATATTATTAGTCAAAACTCTGAAGGACAGCTCTACTCATATATGTATGCCCTGAATAGTATCAGACTCGGTAGATATCATGATGCGCTTTACATAACATTGAATAAATTGTCCCACACGATCAAAGACGGGCCTGGATTAATGCAGTAGATCTCTACTTCATTCATTCGTTATGTAGCAGGATGGATAGATCTAATAAATAGGACTTAGTCTTGAAACAGTGTTTGTAGCTGTTACATCTTCAGATACAGACATCCCCAGAAGCAGTGATTCCGTGATGGGAGCTCATTGAACGATAGAAGTCGCCGCTTAAAATAGTTATCCAATAATCAATTTCCCATTGGCTTCAAAACAATAAAGTTGCACAAACTGAATATCGCAATCTCAGTTGCCCCTGTCCAACTACTCTCCCACCTCACGATCATCCTTCCAGAATACAAACTGAACAAAGGACCACTTCATAGAGGCCTGTCGGATAGACTTGCCCCAGAAAAACAGTGGGATGAAGAAGAGTAGACAGCCGCCTGAAATGCCCGCCATAGCGCCATAGGCAGCAGTATAGCCGGACTCTTTGACCCACGGATTGGTATAGAAGGAAAGCAGGAATCCAAAGCAAGCTGCAGCTGTTAGCGGAGAAAATGACCGCAATGGAGGTCAAGAAAACTCACACTTGAAAGCAAGCTGGGTGACCGTCACTTCACCGGCGACTGGACGGAAGGAGTCAATACAGTAGACGAAGGAGACATTCGTGCCCTGGGTGATGGCGAAAGACACTACATGACGAATGTCAGCTGGATGATTTAAACAAAAGAAATGACAGGATAAAACATACACAAGCCCAAGCCAACGGTGGGTACCATCCAGTGCCAGCCATTGGCGATACCACATCCATATAGCACCAGGGCAAGAGGCGCGGCGATCACACTTGGGATAATTGCGGGCAATCGCATCTCAGGCTCACGGATCCCTCCATTGCGCTTGGTAAAGTAATCCGCCACCCAGTCGGAAAACGGACCACCGGCGAAAGTACCCAGGAAACAACCTAACATGCCAGCGATGAAACATAAACCGGACTGCCAGGCCTCAAAGCCGTAGGTTGTACTGAACGCTGAGGCGAAATTGGAGACAACAGCCACCAGGAACCCGATCGTCACCGACATGACGATGGTAGCCCAGAAGATGGGTGGGATGAGGATCAGCCCAAAGGGACGCACGAACATCCGCCAGAAGGACTCGTCGGTATATGTCTCGCCAGACCAGAAGCGCAGACTACGCAGGTAGCTCATCTTGGGAGGGATGGGAGGGACCGAGGCCACTTCCAGGTTGTTGCTGTCCGACAGTTTTTGGATCTCGACGGTGCGTTCCACCAAGGGGTTTCCAACACGCCGGTAGGCAGTCTCTGGGAAAAAGAAGACGACCACAACGATCAGAGCTCCGACGAGAGCGCACCCCACCCAGTAGATGGTCCGCCAGTCGTGCTTGATCGTGACCAGTCCCGAGATGATGATACCGAAGGCGACTCCTGCACTCAAGGCGGCGTTGTATATGCTGGTTAAACGGGCCGTCAGCTTCTCTGAGCGCTGAATCCATCGGATAAGAAAACTCACGCCATGCCATAACCTCGCTGGTGAAGATAGAACACATCGGCAATAGTAACAGGCGCCAGGCACTCGCCAGCACCCGCCCCAATACCTAGGATGGTCCGGGTCGTGAGCTCGCCTGCATACGTCTTTGCCAAACCGGCTCCAAGGATCATGAAGAAGTAGAGAATGAAAGCGGAGATGTAGACTGGCCGCCGGCCGTATTTGTTAAGCAGAGGCACCCAGAAGAGACACGAGACGCCCTGCATCAGGGCGCTGTTGTTAAAAAAGTACGCGGCCCGACTGATCCAGTCACTCATCGTTGTGTTTCCCCCTTCTTTGAAGTCCGTCGCAACTGCAACCATTGCGACTGTAGGACCGGCAGCCATGAAATTACACATGACCATGGCTAGGGAGACGAGAATGGCGATATAGATCTTGTAGGATGTCGACCAGCGAAGGGGATCATTGGGGTCCAGTGACGGAGCCGGAGTCAAGATAATCTCGTTGGTGTGCTCATGGCGCAGACGAACATGGCCGAGGTTGCGTAGATGAAAGGGGCCGCGAGACTGACTGTCCTCGACATGCTCAATCGTCTCCATCGTCTTGAGGCTAGTATCTGCCATAGTAAATAGTGATACAAACAGGAAGGAGGATAGCTGACAAGGGAAGAACCTGGAGGTTGGGGGATTAATATCAGTCCAGGGATCTTCAGAGAACGGAACTAAACAATGAAGAGACGTGCACCCTCCTAAGCCATTTTCACCGGGCTGGCGATGGTTGTCGGGCCCCCTCAACGCGGGAGAGGCGAACGTGAGCAAACAGTGTTGGCTTGCACCAGCTTTTGTGCGAACAAGGTTTAGTCTGCATAACGTCGGGGAGGGGGACAATCCGGGGGTGGGGTCCGGGGAAGTGGGGGAGACATCGGAATCCCGCTTGGACAAATCAGAGAAGTTTTCCGTGGCACACCGAAAGAGATGATCTGAGTGGTCCAATACAAGCTAGGACGGACCGCTTATGGAGAGTGCATTAGTTTCAGAATTGGTGAGAAATAGTGTCAGGGGAGATATACAACCGACCAGTAATATGAGGTGATTCATGAGAGGAGGATGAGTAGGTGAGGAGAGTTATCCACAATACTGCATGAGAGACGGCTGGAACGGTCTGTCTCTCTACTGACCAATCATTCTTGGACTTATTGGAGGAAAGGAGAATCGAAGAGTGCGAAGAGGTTGATTTGCTTCTAAGTTAGTAGCAAATAGTACTTCTGTGATGATGTATCGGTTGAGGCTAAAGCTGACTATCAAGGTATGACTAGTATGACAGAGGCTGATATTATCTAGTTCTTAACTAGCCACGAATTGCAAGTATCTTATTCACCAACATCTCCTTCGCAAGACAAGCAGTCGCACCCGCATAGCAATTACTAGTCAGAGCGAGGCTTGAGATGTCCACCTCCAGGCAGGCTGACGGTCTTGGACTTGAGCCACGCGTTGGAAGTGGCGGACGCATTGTAGTAGATGTTGTAGCCCTTGGAACGGATGTTCTTGTTGTTTGCATCGGCATTAGTAAAGTTCTGCACAGTGACATCCCGAGTCAGAGTCCAGGTGGAGGTCTCATCAAGCGACACGGCAAAAGTGGCGGTTCCTTTACCCGCAGTGTAGGCAGAACCGGTCCAACTGGAGTGGTCCGTGAGGCTCCAAGAGATTGAGCTGCCATTATATGCGACGATGTCACCCTCTAGGGCGGACTCTGCCACAGAGACAGTAACCTCAGCAGGCTGAATGGAGGAGTTCTCCTCCGAGCCGGCAAAGTACCGGAATGCCTGAGTCACCTGGGAGGAATTGGCGATGACGAGGATACCTGAGGCTGGGTTCAGCTCCGTGGCTACGAGAGTGGCTGTGGCAATGACGTTGCCAAACCACAGGGCAGCCATGTCCTTCTTCAGAGTTGTGAGCCGAGAATTTTCAAAAGAGATCGAGGCCCCGCTGAGCCTCTGCATTGATGAAAACATGACGGTTCCTGCCAATAAGCCAGCAGTCAGG
This sequence comes from Aspergillus pseudoviridinutans, assembly GCF_018340605.1. NCBI lineage: Eukaryota > Fungi > Ascomycota > Eurotiomycetes > Eurotiales > Aspergillaceae > Aspergillus > Aspergillus pseudoviridinutans. Next base: position 420,515 of record NW_025091288.1, on the reverse strand, counting down.
TCGACGTTTTTCAAGACCGCCTTCTGCCCTCCGTCGCTGAAGAGCGTAGGTGCCTGCTCAGCCCGGCCAACGACGTCGGTAGCGTGGATCTCACCGAGGGCGTAGAAGATGGCACTGCCAATACCCGCCGTGTGAGCAACCGAGTCGCTGACATAGATGTAGCCGGCTGGCGTGTCGCCAGAAAAGGAGGAGCAGCGATTGCCGCCAGAGTAGTGGCGCACGTTCGACGCGTAGATGGTGCCATTTCCGGCCGCGTAGAGACCGTGAGAGACAGGCCCAGAGCTGTAGAGATCCGTGTTGCTCACATGTACGGTTGTCCCCGTGCCGTAGGCATAAACATTGGCCGCACCATTGTGCACGGTAATGTTGCTGTTCTCGATGTATGCAGTGGATGAATTTGCAATGTTGATGGCCGCGTTGACGCCAAAGAAACTCGCCTGGTTGAGCCAGGTGCAGTATCCCTCCTTGATAACCTCCACATGAGACAGATTAACATGAGCACCATTCGTGGCAACAAGCACACTCGTATCATTAGCATTAACTGTCAAGGTCTTGTGGTCCAGTTCCACATCCTTGTCAGCATAGTAGTAAGGACCGGTGATGTTATAGCTCAAAGTCATGGGGCCTCCGTTATCAGTGGTGTAGTCGGCCATGATAGCATTGTCTTTGACATCTCCGGGCAGATAGGCGTAGTCGCTAGGATCAACGATGGAAACCGAGCCCAGCACAACAGAGCTGAAAGCAAACAAAAGAAGAGACTGAATGGCCATTTTGTCAGGACAGCTTGCGAGGCGAACAGGTTTCTCGAGGTGTTGTAGTCCGAGTTGCTGGCGTTTTATCTGTATGTACACGAGTCCAATTTATATGTTTCTCTGCCATATCCTGGACGCGGCCAGGCAGACGAATTCATCGCAGGATCTGCATCATCCACAATATTCCTCGTTGGGAAAAATGAATACATGCAAGGAATCCGGGGTAAGTGGAGCCGTAGCGTCTTGTCGTTTCTCAAGTTAGATTGAGATGGCGGTCCCGAATAGGAGGAAAGCGAAGCTATAATGAGATCGATATTGAGGGACGCGCGGCCTGCAACGTATCATATTAACTGCTTGGGCCAGTGCGCCTAGTAATAACCAATTGAATTCTAGTATGATCGCCAGTGAAGAAGTATAATGGATACTCCATTTTATCTCAACATTCTAGAAGAGCAGTGGTCATTCAGGTGAAAGAAACCAGCTATGACAGGATGTGAACTCGTTCGACAATAGCCAGTGCAGTGATCCATTCCCAACACAGTCTGTCGAGACACAATATGTTGTGATATCTAAGGTCGAGTTCAACGCTGAGATCATGAAGGCAATTAATATTCTTCCTATCAGCTACAATGAAGGTAGTAAAAGAACGCTGCATAGATATCTATTCAATTGGCCTCATTCCCGAAACGTCGGGCACTCCGTCTCCCTCCACCACCCTGGCGCTTACGATCTCATATACCGGCAGCTCTGCGAGTCGAGAAATGACATGATGTAGTGTAGGCAGTTGTTCCCAGTCCAGCGGGTCAATTTGGAAACTGGCCTTGGAGGAGGTCCATACCTTGCGTGGATTGGGGGTGGGCACAGCCTCCGAGAAGGGATCAAAGGCCGCGTACTCTTCAGCTGCTTTGTTCTTGTTCAATCGACCGGTCTGTGGGAGATATTTGTATACCAGGATCCCAGCATCAGCTTCTCCACTGAATCCTCCGGGGGTCGACGCTGGGTCAACTTCGACAAGATCTTCAAGTAGGAAATGGCCCCAGAGAGCGCCCTGCCACCCTGTACGGATCCGATACGATTTTGCCCGGCGGTAGATGTCCACCGACGTATATAACTTGGGAGCGCCCAGCTCTTCTCTTCCCGACACGATTGGGTCGGTCAGTGACTCAAAGAGGATGGGCAGGTAGGAGCCTTGAATGACGGTGCCGTCCTTCTTGACGTACTCGACACCATGGACATACAAGCCGATGTGAGAATATCCTGAGCCACCCAACCACTCCATCTTGTTCAGGGTAGTCTGCGAGAAGGAGGCATATGCCACAGTATCAGGAGCGCTGAATCGCCAGCCACGGCGGCCCGGGGGAAAGAGGTTCTGTAGTACGGTACGTGAGGTCTTGAACTTGATCGAGGCAGTAGTGAAGGTGGATTTGGTGCCATCGCGGGGGACGCCCAAGTGGTTCTGGCGCGGACCGGGCATAGGACCAAAAGCGATGGGCATGCGCCAGTAGGGATTGGGGATGCGTTTCCATGTCCACTCGCGGAGTCTCTGCGTCGAGTTATCCCACTCGTCGTGGCCAAAATTGTAGTTGGTAAAGCCGTACACTAAGGCAGTTAGTGTGCTATTTTCGACAAATGAAAGGTGGAACACTTACTGTCAGGGGTTTCCTGTCCATCGACACGGTCACGGCCGGCCAACCGAGAGTATTGTTGTATGAGGCTAGCGCGTTCATGGCGAATCTCATCATACAACTGAAGACGCTCTGGTACTTCCTCGACGGTCGTTCCCAGAGGCAGCACTACAGCCAGAGAAGCAGCGTCTTCTATTGCAACCGCCGCCCCCTGCCCTTGATGTGGGAGGAAGGGATGGGCGGCGTCGCCCAGCAGAGCCAAACGCCCCTCATACCAACKGGGAATCTCCTCCATATCTAGCAGCTTCCAAACCCGAACACTCTGCGGATCCGCCATGCTCAGTAGCTTTAGCACTGCAGGATCAAACGAAGAGAAGATCTGGAGCATCTTCTGTAGATTGCCGGACTGGCCCCAGCTCTCGTCTGCCTCTTCTGCCGACTCCTCTTCCGGGTGAATCAATACGAAATTCAACACTGTGTTGTGCGATGTGGGATAGAGTACAATCCGCCGATCAGCGCCGTACCAGATGGATAGCTCTCCCGGACGCTCGACTAGAGCGGCAGTTTCGGGATCTTGCAGCGCTGCTTGCTTGGATACGAGGAATCGAAAAGCGCTTTTGCCGCAGCAGGAAGCCTTGACATTTCCGCCTGGAATTGCGCTGCGAGTGATGGAGTGGACTCCGTCGGCTCCAACCACCAGATCGCCCTKGAACTGGGTCCCGTCTTCAAGTGTAATGGTGGCTGTTGCTGGGTCGACCTGTACTACCCGACTGGCGGTTCGAAATGGGATAGCCTCGCGGCCCGCATCAGCGCTCATGGCTGCCCTTTTAAGTTGGCTATGCAAATCAATGCGATGAGCTAGGAGCCATTGCTGAAAGCGGTTAAATTGATGCCCTCAAGTCTACTTAGCGGTGGTACTCACATGCTGCCATCTTTTGTTTTGCTCGGTAAGATCGATAGCTCGTTCAATTTGGCCCTGAGAGGTATATTCAACAAGCTAAAGGATTAGATTTAGTATGCGAAATTTCGATCAATAGTATGAAACTTACCCTCTCCATCAAGTTCGCGCCAAACTGCTGCGCATCAATACCCAGTCGCTTCAGGATTCCATTGGCATTCGGGGCAAGATGAAGTGCTGCGCCGGTCTCGATAGCCAGTCGAGATTGCTCGAAGATCTGCAATGGTTAGCCGTCTTTTATTGTCATAGGCGGATCGGATAACCCACCTGGACATCATGGCCTTGCCGACGAAGAGCAATAGCAGCAGTAAACCCACCGATTCCACCTCCTACTACTAATACCTTCAAAGGAGATGGGCTGGTGGTCTGGTCTGTCGCGACTGTTCCGTTAGTAGCTGCCATTGTGTGAGATATTGACTGTAAGAAGAAGAAGAAACACGACGGGTAATAGGCAGCGCACCGCAATGATTACTGCAAGGGAGGACCTTTTGTACGAGTCATGATCAGTTTTATTCAAATAACTAAAAAACAATATCAGGTGGGGGTAAGCCTTTCGGCTTCCTCTCGCGTCTCTTGTCGGCAAACACATACTTCGGGACCATCGGGTGAGGTGGAGGGGGCTGTCGTCCACCCGAACTCACCACGTATGCATTACCATCGTCTGGTGGTCCAGAGAGAATGTGGTCTTCTAAAATTTCGGCACAATCAATAAAACAACTGGTTGGATTCGTTTGGGAGGCACGATAGTGTGGGATCTGCGGGATATTGAACAAGAAGCTGCCACCTGGATCTATACGGCCACATCATGGCTGTTCAAAGATATGTTGAAAAGATACTTCTAAAAATAGTAGTATCTCAATCTGTCTACCAAGTACATTGACTTGCAGAGTCCACTTTAATTTTGTATTCGAGATCATAGGCCGGCAGGTTTACGGATAGTATTCTCGTGAAGAAGCTTCACCAAGCATTGACTCGGAATGTGAAATAGACAATTCAGTTTGGACATAGAATACTCTACTATACTCTACCTGTCCCTTTCAATCCATTCAAACTGATCACCGAGATAGTTGTTAGCCCGAAGATCGCCAGACCGTGCATGACCCTCAAAGTTCTCAGCGCGTGCTGCTCTTCCACACAGCCGTCCCAATTCTCCGCTTGCCTGACGGCTGGTGACTTCTTGATATGTCACGGTGCGAAGATACTTTCCCACCCACAGACCTCCCGTATATCTCGCAGCTTTCTTGGTGGGGAGGACGTGGTTGGTGCCAATGACCTAACTTGATCAGCATGGAATATGTCCTACTTTACTCAAGGGCATACCTTATCGCCGTAGGAGACACAAGTCTTTTCTCCAAGGAATAAAGCACCGTAGGCATTCATTTTCCTGAGGGCTTCGCGTGGCTCTTTGGTGAGGATCTGGACATGCTCGCTGGCATATTCATCCGCCAGTGTCCAAGCTTCATCAAGCGAGTCCACAACGATCACCTCGCCGAACCGTTCCCACGAGGTTCCCGCTAGTTCAGCGGTCGACAGGTTCTTCAATAGCTCGGTAATAAGCCGCATCGATTCTCGACCAACGGCCTCGGACGTGGTGATGATCACCGCGGGCGAATCAGGCCCATGCTCAGCCTGCGAGAGAATGTCCGTTGCCACCGTAAAGGGATCGGCCGTCTCATCAGCCACAATAAGAATCTCCGTCGGTCCCGCGAAAAGATCAATCCCAATTTCGCCAAACAACTGCCTCTTCGCCTCGGCGACAAAGGCGTTGCCTGGCCCCGCGATGAAATCCACCTTGGCCATGGTCTCGGTGCCCAGTGCCATGGCTGCAATGGCTTGCACTCCTCCAAGCAGGTAGATTTCGTCTGCACCTGCGAGATGCATGGCTGCGATGGTGGCGTGAGGGATCTTGCCTGCGATAGGAGGAGTACAGCCAATGACCTTTGGGACGCCAGCTACTTTGGCTGTGAGAATGGTCATATGGGCGGAGGCAAGGAGGGGGTATCGCCCGCCTGGGATGTAGCTGTTATTGTCAGTCTAGATTGCACGTTTTGGTATCTTTTCGGAAGTGCCTACGCTCCAACTGTCTGGATAGGCAGATTTTTCAGTCCAAGGAACACGCCCTGCGTTTGTCAGTACAGCTTGAGAAGGCACCGATAGTCAGTCAGACTTACTGGCTGGATTTCGTACTCAAAATCTTTGATCGAGTCACGTTGCGCTTGTGCAAACGCCCGCACATTCCTCTGGACCTGCTTAATATCCTCGATTGTTTGTGCAGAGCAGGCCGCAATGGAAGCCTCAATATCTTCTCGGGAGAGTTTGAACGAGGCAGGCGACCATTTGTCAAACTTCTCCGAGTACTTGCGCACTGCTGTGTCTCCATTGGTGCGAATGTCGTCGATCACGCCCTTGACAATGGTGCTAACGTCGACTTGGGGCGCTGTCGAGTTGGACGCGCTATCTGCGCAACTCTTGAGGTGACGTCTTGCCATTGTGCCGTTGAGTCCCGTTTATGGTAGAGCAAAGATTATAGGTTAGAATTTGTGTATTTCATTAATTCCGCCGTCCATGTTAGAGTACATATAGCTGTAGTGTTGTTATGCAGTGCCATCAGCTCCCGTCGGCTCCACCTGAGCCCGCGTCGGCCACAACTCCGAGACTGAGAGTCCGGCTTTGACTGCGAACCTGGAGAAATGCAGAGGTCTCGCCGAGAGTACCGTGAGAGTGAGAGCACCCTCGGGTCATTTCTAAGCCCAAAAAGGAATTTGAGTTATTGTCTCAGTCCTCATCCAACTCGTCGAGCCTTAATCTCAGCCTTCACTAAGAACCGCCAAACTTGCACTACTATGACTTCACCAAAGGTCGCTTTGATTACCGGCGCCTCCAGAGGCGTCGGCGCAGCAATTGCACGATGCCTGGCCGAGGAGGGCATGAACGTCGTTATCAATTACAGTTCCGATCCTGCTCCGGCGGAACGATTACTCCAAGAGATGAGAGCTTCGAATCAGATCAAGGTTCCTGGGGCAAATGTCGCTCGCTATGCGGCAATCCAGGCGAACCTGGCCGACCGAAACGGCATTCAGCAGCTCGTTCAGCAAACCATCCAGGCAATGGGCCGGTTAGACCTGGTAGTTTCCAACGTCGGTTGGACGCGAATGACAGATTTTATGAATCTAGAGGAAGCAGATAACGAGTCGGACTGGGATACATGCTTCTCGATGAATGTCAAGAGCCATTTCCAGCTTTTCCGGGCTTGTCAAGAGCATTTAGAGCGGAGTGAGGGGGTATTCATTGCTACAGCGAGTGTTGCGGGGTTGAAGCCTAGTGGGAGTTCATTGGTATGTATCCCTTAAATTCAGGGATTAACGAGTCCCGCAAATGGTGGTCTGACGATACTAGCCATATGCCGTGACCAAGGCGGCTCTTATCCATCTCGTCAAGAGTTTGGCCGTCATTGCAGCCCCGAGGATCCGAGTCAACTCGGTCTCACCAGGGGTTTTGCTGACAGTGAGTGACTCGTTGGACTAGACCTTAGAGCAGTATCTAACAGACCGGACTAGGACTGGGGTCTTCAATTCCCAGAGGAGAAGCTCAACGCTGTGAAAGAAAAGAACTTGCTGAAACGATTTGCAACTCCGGAGGTATGTCCCTAATACACAGTGATAGCGCTATTGGCTCATGGACATGATAGGACGTTGCCGAACAAGTCAAAGTATTTGCTACTTCAAAATCCATGACGGGGGTAAATGCAGTAATAGACGCAGGCTTTTCGCTTTGAGCCCTATTCATGAATTGAATTCACATAGCAGGTTAGAAAGTAATAAACTTTTGTACAAGATACATCTGCTCCGTGTCATTGATTCATACATTCATATATTCATCATGCCATATCCCTCTACCGCCAGATAGTTCTGGCCGAGGCCACATTTTATTTGCTGGCATCTCGCAACTTCTCAAGAAGATGGACCAAGTTATCCACCAGTGGCGGAGCCTGTGTGAAAGTTTCATGGTGGTGATTCTGCCGCATGACTTTGATCATCGTCTCCAGCACTGCCTGGGGATCACCGACAAAGACTGTCTCTTCTGTATGACCAAGGCCCTGCAGCACTGGTATTCCGCGTTGCAGAGTGATGAAACGCTGTATATCCTCACTCTCTAGTCCATCTAGCCAGATCTTGTGCTGCAGTGCTGGACCAGCCAGCTGCTGACCATGATTATCCATGTTATGGTAGAATACCACGCCGTAGGCCCACAAAGTTAGACTGGCATGGTATAGCGCAATCGCCATGAAATCTCGTAGAGCTTGCAACGGAAGAGCTTTGATACCTCGAACGACCTGGCCCGCATGCCATATGGCGTGTCGGGAATGTTCGCTCTTGAACCAGTCACTAAGAGCAGGTTGATCCCAGGCGCGGCTGGCATCGTCCGAGGTAGCCAATGTCTCGACCTCCTCCAGTGACATGTACATGTGCATGACGATAAAGTGCAGCTGCACTGGGACTTCGTCGCGGTATCCCATTCGAAAACATTCGAGTATCCTGCTAAGCTGTCCATGCCGAGAGGCCATGAGCAAATCATTATCCCAGTAGCGGCTGTGTCCGTTCAGAAGAGAGCTCAGCTGGCGGTACTCCCATACGAGGCCCCATATACAGTGCATGACGGCGCCGCAGGTAAGACGGATGTCCGCAACCTGACGACTGGTTTCCAGAAGATCTAAATTCGCCACACACTCGTTGAGGGTGCGAATTCGACCTGTAGAGGGCAGACAAGATGAATGATAGGTTTCCTTCCAGTGAGACGCGGAACTCGCTTCCCAGAGGTACGAAGGGGCAGGTAGAGGAGGACCCATTTCAGCGTAAGTAATCAAAGGGCCGGTAAAGAGAGCCATGGAGACTTGAGCTTCTAGTCGAAACAAGCGGTACACAAGCCTCTTGTATGCTTCTTTGTACACCCAGGCACGCCATGTCTCTTCCAAGCTCTGACCAGACTCTTCCAACCGCGCCGGCAGGGGCGGATAGGCTGAGTGGTGAAAATTGCCGCCGCGACGAACCATAGTCACCAGAGGTTGGCGGAAGGCCTCCGAGATCTCGATTTTTCGGCTATTGCCACTCCACAGACCAATTTCTAGGTATAGCAAGTATGCTTGATGTAGGTGAAGGTCACGGATGGTAGTGTTGTTCCCCTCGAACACCGAAGGCAGCTGCAACCGGACGACTTCCTGCATGGCAAATCCTAGTTTGCGTAGCGAGGGATCTGGTGTCAAGACGGCTCCAGCTGCTGCCATGGCGAGAAGCAGCTCTGGACACACCTGTCGGGGTCGAAAAGTGGCCCGATGGATCCAAGAGCTTGCGGTAGAGAATGGGGCGGTCAGGTAATATCTGATCAGGCTGTCGAGAAGCTGCACCGATGGAAAGGATGACAGAACCGCCGAGATAGGCTGTTTCATCTGGCTGAGAACGATGCCCAGGATCTTATCACGGGAGTGAAGATCGAGACTATGGTCCGTTGTCGATTGGCTGTTTATGTCTTCCAGACTCTGGGGGGTCAGGGTGGATGCGCCGGTCGCTTCATTGGGCAGTAACAGGTTTTCGTGCTCGCAATAGCCATGATCTTGAGGAGCAGGAACGAAGCGCCATCGCAGTCGCTGCATAGACCGTGCGCCTCGGGGATTGCTCTGTATCGGTGTTTCGCGGGTCTCGTAGGGCGAACCAGACAGAGACAGACTCGGTGCTTGCTCGTCAAACTCAAACGGGACGTGGCTATTGTATGATTCGAGGAAGCCGAGATCAACCATGCTGAAGTCGAGATCGGTCGGCAGGCCAAAGGTGATCGACCCCCGGGGTGTCCGTACGCCACTGGGCGCATCTGTAAACAATACACTAGTGAACTCATCCCTGAGCCCTGATGGAACGTAATCCGGTGGCATATGGCTGTTTCCATCCAAGTCGATCGACTGCGAATGGTCCGGCTCCTGTGAGGCTGGAATATCCATTGGAGGAGTGATGAGTGGCTGGGATCCCTCAGATAGTAGTGTATCCGTTTCCCCTCTCCTTTCCTCTGAGTTGTGGTTGCTGTTTACTTCCGCAGCACCCGGACTGTCCGGATTGGCAAAGCGAACTTGAACGCCTTCAGTGGACTTGGAAGGAACCACACAGGCAATATTTCGCCTGCGGCATCGGGCGCAGGGTTTTTCTTCGTCGCATTTAAGATGGTTTTCCGCACACGCACCGCATGCTTGAGAAGCCCGGATGATGGGATTCGAGCTGCCAGTGCGGGGACGCTTCTTGAGGGCCTGCTTGCTCCCTGTGGTAATATGCAGAGCGGAATGCCGTCGGAGCAGATCACTAAAGTTAACGTTAATTGGAGCGATAAGGTACGATGGCGAGGGAAACAGCACATTCTGCCAAAGCGCTTACTACACACAGAGCATTGGTGGGGCTTTTCCTGGGTGTCTGCAATAGACTGTCAGCAAAACCGACCAACCGACAACAGCACAGTCAACTGGAAGCCGCAGTGACCTACGTGAAAGAACATGGCGGCGCAGATGGTCGATCCGCGAGTAAGACTGAGAGCATGTTCCGCACTGATACAGGTTTCGATGCACCGAGCTGCCTTCTGGCACCAAATCTGGCTGTGACTGTGGTGTGATCATGGTACCTAGCGGAGCTCCGAACGTGGAGAGCAACGGGTGGGACAATGCGGAAGCACATTATTACCATATATCAAGGGGGCATACCCTTGGGGATTACTCATTTCTGCCGGACTTTGCCTTTTCCCCCGCATCAAATAGCGGGGATTGAATTATAATAACCAGTCACTATGAATCTAGACTTTACACCACGGAGAAACCCCGCAATTCCTGTGAAGAAAGTCTGGGGAGTGCACGATATATCTACTACTACCTATTGGCCATGGACAGACATTATTGGGAAGGTGGGGGAACACAACCGGGTTCTCCACATGATATCCGACCAGGATTTTTTACTCACGACCAAACGCTGCGGGGTACTGAAATCGCCCACAAAGTATGATGTCCTGGTGGTCATTGTTGAGACGCACGTAAAACAGTTAAGCTACTGCCGGAAACACAACTCATGGGAACAGAACCGGTTCCGGCGCCAAAGGGACTGGGCCTTCTTCTTCCTGTGCTGCTCAAAAGGCCCTAGGCTTAGCTGGTTGGCGATTCGCCAATACCTTGAACATAGCATGGGTGAAATCTGTTACCCTTTTAAACTGTTGCTTCGCAGAATCACGGGCTTTAGGCGGGTACAATGGTGCAGAGTTCATGGCAACGTCCGTCTGGGAACCAACAGCAAGGTCGAATGTCCACTTCTCCACCTTGAAATCCGACCTACGAAGGCGAGAGCCCAGCAGCTGGATGTCGCCCGACGATGCTGCACCAGATGACGAGAATCAACGGGCGATCCATGCCTGCACAGCTGGAAGAAGCCAAATACAGACCAATGGTGATAATACTGCTGCGTCTGAGTTGGCTCATATCAGATATTCCGGTGTTGGCGCAGGCGCGGAGGAGTGAGCGATCCATCAGTTCCTATGGAGATGACAGCAATCCTAGCACCGGCCGAATCAGCAAGTTAAGCGATTCAAATCGAATCTGGCCAATGGTTCGGCCGCGTGGTCTGTGATGAAGGCCACGCAGTCAAACCCATCCGGACACGAGTTTATCAGGCCGTTGCCCGACTCGAAGCCACCCCACACTCCTGCATAACAGGACGTTTGACAGCTGCGGCTATGTTGCAATCCTATATTCCGGGCTTAGGGTAGCGGATCTCACAGGACGAAGCGATGGATAATGTCGAATTTGATTGGTTTTTCGAGTACCAGCGATACGCTAACAGGGCAGAACTGCCGGCCCTTCTCCCATACCAGCTCCTCCCGCCGAAGGAGTTTGTTAGCTTGTTAAGCCGCGGCCATCTGACCCCGAGGTACCTACTGGGACCTCCCAGTAATAATGCGCATGCTGTGTTCCCTTCGCACCCTCTGCTATCCAACACCTCCGAATAGATCCCTATATGGCTATCTACGCGCCACATGCCTCTATATCTTATTTGATTTACCACCGGACAGCATAAATATTACGGTCAGGGTAGTAACCAGGATTTGCATCTTTAGCCCAGGTATATAGAATCCGGACAATTGATGGACTCGTTATTCCCGCCGCCGGGTTTCTCAAGTGCTTCTAATACTATTGGTTGCTAGTATACGCGCCATGCAATGCCACGTCAAGAGCACATTTTTAGTCATTGCCCCAATTCATTTGGCAAAATCTCCAGCTCTCCTTCACATACGGGATCAAGATGTTCGTTCTGCTTACTTCGACCATAGACAAAAACTTGCACTTGAGAGAGTGAATGTCAAACGTTTTATTATCCATAAGGGCGGGAAAGCGGGAGCCACCTCGATAACGCGCCAGAAAGGCATTTTTCCCACTTTCCTCCTCCCTCCGGCAGATACTCTCAAAAAGCAATGTCATTCCTTCGAAAGGTTTCAGAAAAGGTCAAGGCGGGATTCGGGTCTTCGCGAAACGTAAATGGTGGTTCCGATTCGCGTAAAAAAGCACTTCAGATCAGACCTCTTGAAGAAACGTCCGATCGAAAGGAATTCAGCTATAATACGAAGCAACAAGCGAACGATGAGACATCTGTGTCTATTACACCGATGGGAGACAGGACTAAAAATCCTAAGGTCGGAGAATCCACGCCGCCCGCTAAATCCGACGGAACAGCGAAAGAGGCGACAGGGGCATTGAAGCCCATCTCTGAGCTCTGGGACGAGGCGTTCAGCGAGTTGAGTAAAAAGGATCCGGACCTTGTCAAAGACTACGAGGATGAGGTTTACGAGAGCCTGCAGCCATCAACGGCGAATGGAACAAGTAGTAGTTCTCGACTTCAGCAGATGGAGGCCCTGATTGATCTGAAGATACAAGAAGTGGATAATGGCAGGTGGAAGGTGCGCTTTAAGGACCACGAACTCGCGGTGAAGGACCTGGTGGAGCCGGTCGTGGGGATCGTTCAGTGTAGGTTCCCCTAGGAACTCAGTCATTCACAAGCTAACCAGCTATAGGGGCAAAGGACTATGTGGGCACAGCTCTTGAGGCATCTCCCACAGCATCATTAGCTTGGGGCGGAGTATGCTTATTGCTTCCTGTGAGTTAAGGCTGTACGAATTCTTGGATTAGTACCCTTTCCTGACCCAATTCAGCTATTCCTCAATCCTTCCACCCAAGAAGTCACTCGTGTGCAAGGTTTGAACGAGATCGCAAGCATCCTAAGCCGCTGTACTGTGAGGGAATCTCTCTACCGCCACCGTTACGAGTTGAACGATGAAAGCTCCAAAGTGGGAGATTTTAAATCTTCCCATTTAGCCTACCGGGGGGCTATCAAAGCCCTCTATGTAGAAATGCTAAAGTTCCAAGCCACTACCGTTCGATACCTGTCCAGAAACACCTTTCGACGCGTTACTGCGGATATGGTAAAATGGGATAAATGGGATGGCTTGCTTGGGCAAATCAAGCAACAAGAAACCAATCTTATACAGATGGAAGACCAATGGAAGCTGGTAAAGGAGGAAGAACGATACGACCTGCAGAAGAAACAACACGAGAACCACATGAAAATGCTGCAGGCAGTGGATGAGGAAATCATCCGCGTAAAAGAGGTCATTGCGAAAGCTCAGCGAGACGAGAATCGATTAGAGTTATTGAGATGGCTCTCTGAAGTCGACCCGTCCCTGGACTACAATCACGCCCGGAACTTGCATGCAGAGTCCACCGGCGACTGGCTGCTGAAGGAGAACGAGGAGTTCAGACTATGGAAAGGAACACCTAATTCTTTCCTCTGGCTGCATGGAAAAGGTGAGTAAATGTTCCTCTGTAGGCAGTACCAGAACTAATTTGCAACCAGCTGGGGCCGGTAAATCATTCCTGAGGTCTTCAAATTCCCCTTTCCTTTGAAGCACCCACCGCTAACCAACTCGCAGTTCCATCGTGATCGACCACCTCAAGGACCCAGATCCACACAGCGCATTGGCGTATTTCTACTTCACCTTCCGTGATCCCCAGAAGCAAGACAGCGAAAATATGATTCGCTCGCTAATCCGCCAACTCTGTGGGGGGCGACCTGACACTCCCCAAGCGCTGTCAGAGCTGGGCACCTACCGCGACCGTAATCAGCAGCCCGACCTCGACACGCTAGAGGCCACCCTGCGAGCCGCTACAGTGGGTTTCCAGAAGATCTACATGGTCGTAGATGGTCTTGATGAATGTCCCTTAGCTGGAAACAAGCGATCCGATGTTTTGAAACTTCTCAAGCGTATCCGCAGTTGGGGTTAACCTCTCTCCACATCTTACTGACAAGCCGGCTTGAGCGAGATATTGCACGCGGACTCAAGCTGCGACCTGCGGAGCCAGCAATAACTGTGATAGATCTTGAGGCTCAACAAGAGCAAATAGACAAGGACATCAGCACCTTTATCGATCAACAGCTCTCCCTTTCGGATTTTCCATCTTGGCCTACCGAGACAACAGATAATATCAGGAGAACTTTGGTCAAGAACGCTTATGGGATGTATGTATGACAATAATCACCATATCAACCACACCACTATGTGAAGCTAAAGGAGATATGAAGGTTCCAATACGTCAGCCTCCAACTCGAGGCGCTCAAAACCGCGCAGTCACCCAACGCCGTCGAAAGGGCACTTAAAGACCTGCCAGTTGGCTTAGACGAGTCGTATGAACGGGCTCTCCTACGCATCGACCCTAATCACAGAGTCAAGGCGCTCCGCGCGTTACAGTGGCTGTCATTCTCCCTCCGCCCCCTCTACCTAAGCGAGCTCTCCGAGGCAGTCATCGTTGACAAGGATCTACCCGCAACGGAATGCTTCAACGCAAACGACAGGTATTACAACCTGTTAGACGTAGCCACCTTGCTTCCCGGCCTCGTGACCGTCACCCGGCGGACGGCCACCGAGCCGACCCTGTTGAATATGTCCCTTTTCAAGCCCCCCATCCAGCAGAACCTCTTCGACCCCGGCTTAGCAACAATCCGATTCTCCCATTTCTCAATCAAGGAATATCTAACTTCAGCACGCATCCTGGAGGGTCCGGCGTGCGGCTTTGCCATGATCGAGAATCGATCGCACACTCTCATAGCTGAAACCTGTCTCAAGTACCACCTCTACGTCTCCGAGGTAGCGATCCCTGCCAGCGACCTGTTCACCGTGAAGGAGAATCACCGGTTCTGGCACAATTACGCTAGATTCTACGGACCGCAACACGTAGAATTAGTGGGGCAAGGAAATGATTGGAGTCCACAACTTCGCGACCTCTTTCGACAGTGCTTCGACCCTCGAAGCGATTCCTTCCAGTATTTACTCGAGGAATTCTCCCCAAGGCAAGTCTACGAATTGCGCGGCAGATCCAGATTTGTTTCGTACGAGGTTTCATCCTCACTGTATTACGCGGCGAGTTTCGGATACGTGCATCAAGCATCCTATATATTGGAGAACGGAATTGCGGACATCGATGAAATTGGAGGCACCTACGGCACGGCGATCAACGTGGCTTCAAATCAGGGCCACGAAGCCGTTGTACGGCTGCTACTTAATGCCGGTGCTAATCCGTACCTAGGTAACAACAATTATCGCTGTGCGCTAGAGGCAGCCATCTCAGCGGGTAAAGGTTGGTGCGTGGAAATTCTGTTGGAAATGCCAGACGTGTTTGAGCAGTGTCGGAAGGTCCAGTACTGGCCAGTGGTTGACGCAGCGAGCCACGACGAGGTAGAGATCCTAGCTCTTCTACTCCACCGAGGGGCGGACGTCGAAGACCATCAGCCAGGCGGGGAGACAGCACTGCAGAAGGCAATTCAACGGTACCGACATCGGGCTCGGGATTTCTTACTCAAGAAAGGGGCGGATGTTAATGCGCGGGGAGGGGAATTAGGCACTGCGATATGCTATGCAGCTTTCGACCTGAATCTGGATTCGTTGAAAGTCCTTTTCTTCCACGGAGCCGCGCTGGATCTGCCGGGAGAAGCATGGGACGATCTTGTGAGACCTGCAACGCAGTTACCAGACGGGCTTTATTATATATCAAAGCTTGAGGAACTACGGGAAATGTTCGCGGAGGCACGTCGCCGGCCACAAGGCATCACTGAGAGGGAGGTGGACCATTATCTGCAAGAATTGTTTGTGGACCGTTTGCCTTTGGAGGTGATCGACCCTGAAGTAGAGGCACTAACAGCATTAACCCAATTTCCCAATGTGGTTGGTCAATATCAGGATACAGCGATAGATTTCTCGTGATGCTCCCAAGCATGGACATCTGGCTCCCTACCTTCGTCTGGGAGAGAACCGCTGGAAGCTTATTGTGAGATATAACATTTACAATCCTTTCACTAAGTGGACCAATGTGCCAACCACCCGTCACCATCACCACAAACCCGCTAGATGATGCTTGCTTTCAAATGTGTTGACTCGATTTGAACCTTTCGATATCAATAGAGAATCCCGAGCCCATGGGATTGAGTGACACCTCCTTTTTACTCGTCTATCCTCGTATTCTTCCTGGCCGCAGAGCATCTGCGGGGCTGGATCGCAGCTTTTCCTTGTATCATAGAACAAATGATGAATAACCGGGTTGTCTTTGCCCCAGACTTCGAAGGTTATAACCTCCTCCAACTATTCAAGGACACCACTAATAACGCAGGTCCAAAATTAATAAAATGAATTTAAAATGAGATAAATCTAAATCTAAATCTAAAAATTATTCGAACAGTGGGCCAGCTGAACGTGCTGTTGAGCATGTTTGAACACACCTTGTTCAGCATCCATCTGGCAACAAGCCAATACGCAGCATACAATGTGTGGCCTTTCGGAAAAAATTTATTTGGCAGAAAAGAGATCGGCCCAAAGAAGACCTGATGAGGGGAGGGCTCACGGGTATAGCAAGATGTGTGGTGCCAGGGCTTGTTTGGGCATCAGAATCAGAGGGACTGGCCGTGTATTTACCATCATAGCTGACCCGACATGGTTCTGGGCTGCGTTAAAGTCACATCTGGTACTTGGTTCCCATTAACACATACATGGTGCTCTGCTGAGCCGACTCCACTAGCATTTTTTACCTGTGTTTTTGAGACAATCGATCCGTCTATCTACCAGCTTCCCCCTTAACACAGATAACCTCCCCCGACAGCACCGAAAACCACGCATCCTCCTCAACCCCCCACTCCCTCCACGCCCTCGCAATCTCCTCCAACTCATCCCCCCCAACACCCGCATTCTCCCTCGCCGTCCGCCCAAACTCCGACGCCACCGTCCGCTCCGCCCAAAGCCCACTCCACCAGTCCACTTCCTCGGGGGTACTATAACACCAATTACTCGAACTACACTTTATTTCTTGGCGCGCAAAACCCGCCTGCCTCGCCCAGGAATGCACCATCCGCCCCGCATTCGGCTCCCCGCCGTTCGCCCTGGTCACCTTCAGGTACGTCTCCCGCCAGATGTCCAGCCCAGGGGTTGCAGGGTACCACACGAAGCCTGCATAATCTGATTCCCGGGCTGCAACAAGCCCGCCTTCTTTCGTGACCCGGCGCATCTCCCGGAGGATATGGACCGGGTCGCGCACGTGCTGGAGGACCTGGTGGCAGAAGACCACATCAAAAGAGCCCTCGTCAAAGGGGAGGGCGTTGCCGTCGCCGGACAGGAAGGTGATGTTTGTTAGGGAGTTGGAGGCAGCGAGGGCGCGGGCTTGCTCGAGGACTGCTGGGGCGAGTTCCAGGCCGGTAATGTGGCCGTCGGGAATCAACCGGGCGAGATCCACGGTTATGGTTCCTGGGCCGCAGCCGACGTCTAGGATCCGCATGTCTGGGCGGAGGTGGGGAAGGAGGTAGGCGGCGGAGTTGGCGGCCGTGCGCCAGGTGTGGGAGCGGAGGACCGACGGATGGTGGCCGTGGGTGTAGGTTGCTGATTCTTTTGTAGTCATTTTGAATTGAAGATATAAATGTCGTATAGATGGAGATGAATGTGATGATGTGGTTGTAGCTGTTGAGGGTGTTGGAGATCTTATAGTTGCGGGGATGTATACGAGCGCTCCGACATCGGAGGGTCATGTAAATTGTACTTTATACTTCGTGACTGAGGACGCATGAGGACAAATGAGTCATATCGTCTATTGCTCTATCTCTATCATATACAGCTGAATATATACATATAGAAAGAAAATTAAAGCTTGCTCTTGGGTGCGTTCTTCAGCACCGCCTCGTTCCACGGATACGGATCAAACACCAGATCGTTGACTGGATTCTGGCTGGCCCGGTTGAACAGATCAGGGTATACATCACCGTCATAGCGACCCAGACTGCTGTCCAGCTGCCAATCAGGGATCTTCCAGGCATCCACCAGGCGCACCGCATGAGGTCGGATCTCGTCCAGCAGCTTCGTCACCGCGTTGGTCCGGGTGAGAGTGATCTGGCGGATGGTCACGGCGCCAGAAGAGAAGAACTCGGCTGCCTCACGCTCTAGCGTGTGCAGAGCGTACAGCCGGAAAAGGTTGTGCATGATCTTGGTCGTCTCCGGGCCGAGCTTGGCGGTCAGGTCGGGCGACGATACCGCCTCGTAGAAGTTCTTGACCACCAGGTACTGGGAGTGGGCCGTGGACAGACGCCAAAAGTCGACCAACAAGCTGTTCCATGACCGCTTCTCAACATCCCGGTACTTAAGAGCCTCAAAGGTGAGGTGTGCTGTGCGCCAGGCGAACGCGGCAACAATGTCGCTGTCCGCCTCGAGGATGTCGAACGAGGCACCCTTGTCCCGACGGGCAAGGTACGCCTGGAGGATCTGGCTGGTGTCGTTGCCGGTTCCCTTGCCGGCAAGCACGGCACGAGCGGATTTGAGGAGCTACCTAGCATTAGCATTGTCTGACAAAAAAGCACAAAGAAACTTACGTAGCGGGCAACCTGCTGGGTGAGCATGTAGTTGTCACCCTCCCAGGTCAGATTCGGAAGATAGTCGGAATAGTATGGTCCGATGCCGCTGTAGCTGCTGTATCCGTGACCACCGCAGGCGCGACGGCAGATCTCCAGCCCTTCTCCGGCGGTGGTACTGGCCAGCGCCTTCAGACCACACGAAGTGGCGTGCAGGTCGGCCAGCAGATCCGACCCGGCACGGAGGGCCTCGGGGGCCGCCCCGCGCTTGTCTTGTTCGGCCTCGGCGGCGGCGCGCTTGTTCTGGTTCTCCTCATACAGACGCATCATGCCCCGGCCGGTAAAGTGCAAGGCATACATGGCCGCCAACAGAGGCAGCAGACGAATCTGCACCATCTTGTAGTTGAGCACCTGGGTCTCGCCGGCGTCCGCCTTGGCGTCGCGGTCCTGGAACTGTCGGCGGACCGCACAGTAGCGCGTGGCGATGGTGACACCGCGGGCCAGCACGGTACCGGCCTGCAGGACGATGTTGGAGCGCACCCAGGTCATGGTGCCAAACACCAGAGCCGGCGAGGCGGGGCGCATATACTTATTCGTCTCCGTGTCTACGCGGGAGAAGCGGGCAAGCATGTTGATGTGAGGGATCTTGAAGTTGTTGAAGAGGAGGAAACCATTGTCCATGGTGCTTTAAAAGTCAGCAGGGACCAAATTATGGAAGGGTGATGCTCACTTGTAACCAAACTTGGGTCCAATGTCACCCACGTAGATATTCTCCAGCGGCTGATGCGTCTCGAGATCGCGGATCTGGACGATGAAGGGGTGAGGCCCGTAGTTCTTGCCAGCAATGAACAACTGCGCCATCACCACCGCATGGTTGGCGGTCCGTCCGAGGGATCCGATCCACCACTTGGATGCCGTCAGAGAGGGCGAGTGGATGGTGAAGGTCTTGTCCTCGGGGTTCCATGTAGCGGTGGTCTCGAGACCACGCACGTTCGATCCGTGTCCCAACTCTGTTTGTGCGTAGCAACCGATGATCTGATACTTCTCGGCGGGTTCAAGGAAGAGCTTCTTCTGTTCGGGGGTGCATTGTTCGCGGAGAGTTACCTGCAACACCGCAAACATTAGCGCAAGCCCTGCCGTAATCGCGCGGAAGTCAACGTACCAAGAACATGCTGGCATGGAGACCATAAGGAGTCGGCTCTCCAATCATCTCACTGGCAAAGTGGTAATCCTCTGTCGTCCAGTTGTATTTCTCCTTCAACTGCTGCAGTCGCTTACCCTTGGCCAATGCCCGCTGGATCCGCTCGGGACGACCCAGGGAGTGCATCTGAGACTTGTCGAAGACCTTCTCGGGCGAGAGAAGCTCAAGGAAGCGCTGCTGCTTCTCCAGGAAGGCTTTGGTGTGTATGAACTCCGCAAGCTTGTCGACCTCGACATTGGACTGGGCACGCTCCTGCTTGAGCAGGTCGCTACCCTGTGGGCTCGCAGGCGTGAGCGCCTTGACCCAGTCGGGAGGAGGAGAAGGCATCGTGAATGAGTAGTATACGGGGGAATCTGGGGAAGGTGTAGATTGGACAAAACGGAGCGGTAGATAGATGAAAGAAATGGACAATGACCCTTATAACTTTCTTTGCTTTCTCCACGGGGAAGTGGATTGGGGGGAAAGTGAAGGGAGAGAATCACCTCGGCCTGTGGGCGGCGTTTCCGGATGGGGAATCAACCTCGGCTCAGCCAGGTTGGTGGCCTGAATGCCTGATTTTCAGTCGGGCCAGAGTGTACGGAGTATTCCGGCCAAGTACCGTGACTTTCGAAGGGGAATAAAAAGGTTGTTTCGGTCATGAAGAAAAGTCATCGGAACTGAAGGTAATCAACGCGCCGAGACAGATCGAATGACCAGGATGGGCAAGATCAGCCATGCGCCGGTATGCAGGGATCTCAAGCCTCATCGGCAATACCGAGGAGCACTCTGAATTCCATTTATTATCGTGTTTGATCATCATTGGTCAAGAGCCTCAATGTGATGAAATGAGATGAGATGAGATGAAGATGCTTCATTTCTTGATTTATCATCTCTTATTCTATGTTGTGTTGCCAGTTGACTCGGCGTTGCGACGCGTCTTCCTCAGCGAACATATGCCTGATCATTCAGGCAATAAGGAGCTTGGCATTGTGCGGCATATATTTTATTCTAGTCCGTATCCACGATCCATTGCCCTGGTATTCGGATTATGCCGTACTTCATTTTAACTATTTGGAGCTATTCTATGAGCACATGCTAGAAGTCAGGTTCACATGATCTCCATTGACGTCGCTGTCCCTTTGGTCAAGCGAACCTGACTCTTTTCGTGGCATCGTGATCCATCCGGGGAATCCACAATCACATGCCGCAAAACCATCATACAACAGAATCACTAAAATCGACGGTTTCCCCTTTCACTCGTCTTGGACATACAGCTAATACCGAAGCTAAGGATGTTGCCCCTATCTTGCGACAATTGAAAGCACCTCGTTCTCTGCTCATGCGTCGAGGATGCAGAGCCGAGCAAGCAATTGTTAATTCAGTCAGACTCAGTCAACGACGGCTCATTATGACAAGTGAAGCATCAGAGAACGTTGCTGAGCTCTCATGCTTGAACTCTTGCGACTTCCGGCTAGCCTGCCTCAGATCCATAGATTGTAGCTCAATGCGCTACGTATGGTCATGAGCACACAGCCTGATCGTGAGTTGAAGTGAAGCCTCACGTCTGAGGAAGGCAACCTCTTTGCATATCAATCGACAGGGAGTACTGGTATAAATACACATCTTATCTACATCTGCGGTTAAATCGTCTGTGAATATGGGTAAATGCGTTTAGCCCCGATCCGGCAGTGATCCTGACGGACTGATTCTGGACTGGATTTCTCCACCAATCATCAGAAACCGTCAAGTTATCAACCTCCGCTATATAACATCCCCCGCAATAGCTACATATCTACCATTTGCATCAATTTGATGAATTCTCAATCAGGAGAAACACTATAGTAGTGTAGAATGTACAACAATCCCATACTCCGCGGGTTCAACCCGGACCCCTCCATCATCCGCGTCAACCATGACTATTTCCTCGTCACCTCCTCCTTCGAGTACTTCCCCGGCGCACCAATCTACCACAGCACAGATCTAATCCGCTGGTCATTGATCGGCCATGCCCTAACAAAACCCAGCCAGCTGCAGATCCACACCCCCGAACCCGGCGGTGGGATCTGGGCAACAACACTGCGCTACCACAAGGGGATCTTCTACATCATCGCCGCCAGCTTCGAGCGGTACCGTCCCCAGGAGGACGACCGGGTCTGGCCGCGGGGATTCTACGTCAAGACAGAGAACATCTGGGACTCGGATTCGTGGTCTGATCCCGTGTATTTCGATCAGGTCGGGTTTGACCAGGATGTAAGCCTACCCAGCCCAGAACCTGGACGAACCACAAAGCACGAACTCAAGAGTAAACTAACGGAATAGCTCTTCTGGGACGACGACGGAACGGTGTATCTATCATCGACATACCGCAAGCTCGTCCGCACCCCCAACGCCACCCTCAAGGATTTCGCAATCCACATCGCAACCGTCGACCTCGAGACGGGTAACTCCACCTCCGAGCCGAGGCTGATCCGCGAATCGGCCTCAGGGGTAGCGGAGGGCTCGCATATCTTCAAGCGGGGACGGTACTACTATCTCTTCACGGCGGAGGGGGGCACCGAGAGCGGGCACTGCGAGTGGGTTTGTCGAAGCGAGGTCAGTCCGTTCGGCCCGTGGGAGGTCGGGCCGTGTAATCCGCTCTGGCGGAATGGGGTGGACGACGAGGTGCAGAACACCGGGCATGCGGATCTCGTCGAGGACGCAGAGGGGAACTGGTGGGCGATATTTCTTGGGGTGAGGCCGGTATGGAAGGATGGGAGGTGGGAGGAGTCGGTTTTTGGTAGGTGGCATTCACACTTGCTGGCATTTATCGCTGAGGGTGGCTGATCAATATCCTGATGGCAGGTCGGGAGACGTTCCTTGTTCCCATGGAGTGGAAGGACGATTGGCCGATCATTAATGGTGGGCAGAAGATTACTCTCAAGTCTGGACCAGGGCTGTATGAATATGAGCCGCCAGTGGCGTGGAGGGATGACTTCTCCGATCCCAAGCTACAGCTGGGGTGGTATAGAAAAAGTACGCGCAGTCCTACCATAGTTAAGCTTCACTGACGAGACAGACACACCGGTGAAAATCGACTATTCTCTGACGGAGCGACCTAACCATCTGCGCCTCCACGGCGGCCCATACAATCTCTCCTCATCGGCATGCCCAACTCTCTTCCTCAGGAAGCAAACATCCCATCACTGCACCTGGGAGACACGACTATCCTTCCTACCCTCTTCCATCCACGTAGAAGCCGGCACGGTAGTCTACTGGAACTACTTCACCAACAGCTCGATCGGCATCCGGCTATCCACTGAAGGAAAACGTATCGTACGCTTTCGACCGGCAGAAGGCGCGATCGTTGACCGGGAGGTGGGCCCAAGCTCCGACCTCTTCTTCCTGATCGAATGCGGAGACAAGTATCGCTTCGGATTCAAGGAGGTCATCGAGACAGGCGAATCTCCGACGCAGTGGATTGGCGAGGTTGCGAATAGTGTCATGACCAGAGCACCTCCTGTCGGGGCTCCGTTCACAGGCATGATGCTGGGATTGTATAGTTATGGCGAGTTGCAAAAGTGTCTCACGCCAGCTGATTTCCACTATGCTGAGTTTCGGTGATTCTCCGTACATTAGATCTATATGGTGAGCTCCTAGCTCTTTTTGCTCTGCTAAGTCGTCAATGGTGTCTAATAACATCCTGGTACTCTCTTCCAAACTCGGTAACCGGAGATTAGCAGAAAAATGTCAGTCTATATGATAATCTTGATCTTGAGTAGTTGGAATTGCTATTCCTCATCTTTTCGATGCCTAATCAAAGACAGAAGCGGAATCGCGGGTCATCATCGCCCATGTTTTCCAGCACGCTTGGATCCAAATTCAACCGATAGTCCCTCTTGCCTTCATCCCGTTTCTTATTCTCCATCACGACCCCAACAGCAAACACCGTACTCATGATCCCGCAGAGCACCATCATCGCCAGAGACACACCATATCCGACGAGATACCGCGGCGCTCCATCCTTGTTGAAGATGTTACTTGCAATAATGCCTCCAATATTTCCGAATCCAATTTGAATAGCCAGGCCAATAGCACGCTTATAGTGCCCGCCCAGGTTGTTCGCCATCCAGACGATCGCCACCGGCTGGACGATATAGCACCCCGTGGTCACGAAGAAGACGGCCATATACCGCACATGCACGTTCAGGCCCCCGAATTGCGGGAGAGGACCTTGACAGAGGAGGATGATATACCCGATGCTGGCGAAGAGGACACCGAATATGATGAAGCCGTAGCGATGGCGCATCCGGTCCGTCAGGTACGAGACGATCAAGGTCACGACCGCGGCGACGGCCCAGACGGGGATACTGTGGATCTGGCTGTCGATGCCGGAGTAGCCGAGCGAGTTTACAATGGACGGGATGAACAGGGCCGTTGCGTACCCCGACACGGTGATGCTGATGTAGATCAGGCTACCGACGTAGATCTTCCAGTCGGACATGATCCGCCACCACGCGGCGCCATCCAGGCGATCCATCCTCGCCCCGTCGTGTCCGCCTAGATCCCGCGCGTTGCGTTCCTTGAGCAGAGCCTTCTCCTCGGCATTGAGGAAGCGAGCTTGCTCGGGCCAGTCGGCGATGAGAAATTTGGCGGGCAACGCCGAGGCAATCGACAGCAGGCCTTCGATGATGAAGATCCACCGCCACCCTGAGTAGCCTGCCAGCCCGTGCATATGGTCGAGAGCGTAGGCTAGTAAGCCGCCAAAGGCACCGGCGACCAAGCCGGCTACCCAAAGCAGCGAGAACCGCTTCTGGAAGTCATGACGGCAGTAGTACATGGACATCAGGTATGCGCAGCCGGGAACGAAGCCTGCTTCGCATAGACCCAGGAAGAAGCGACAGGCGACCAGGCCGGCTTTGTTCTTCACGAGGCCCTGACACATGCATGTTATACCTGAGTTGTTAGACAGGCGCAAGAGAAGGGCAAGGGAAGGGCGAATGCTCACCCCAGCAAAAAGTCAAAGCACTGATCCAGGTGGACGGCGCAAACCGCTTAAGAACAATATTACTCGGGATATCCGCGATGATATACGGGACGAAGAAGATCTGCATGGCAAGCGCCATATCATTGCCGTCCATTTTCAACTCCTTGAGAATCCCCAGCACCGCCACATTCCCCAGGTTGATTCGATCGAGGAAGCCAAATACGAAGATGACCCAGAGCGGCACCATGAGATGCAGGTCGATCTTGCGCAGAAGCGCCTTCTCTCGCTTCTCGTTGATCTCGATCTCGGGTACTGCGGTTTCCAGGCTACTGCCCGTCTGGCTGATCTCATGATCAGGCTGTTTTTCCATGGCGACCAGAGCAACCTGTTCCCGGTGAATTGAGAGATTGGGATGCGAATGCTTGAGGTTGACTGGAGAGAAAAGAGTCGAAAAGGCTTTTAAACGTTACAGCATAGCGTGGCAGCCACGGAGCCTGCTACTCAACAGGAATGTGGCAAGAAAGGAGATAATCCCTGCTAGAGGACTTGAGATAAATAGATAATAATGTAACATGGCCAGAAAACCAAGAGGAAAAATAGTCTTGTCCAAACGGACATTTATCCCCTCACGGCACAGATCCCTGCATATTGACGGCCCACGGGCTCAACATCAGTCGTGCCGGGTGTCGATCCCTTGCTCGAGTCTCGCAATCGCATGGATGGTGCACGACTAGCGAGAGAACTAAATTTTCTAGGCCGGCGGCGATGGCGGTTAGTGGTTAGTAGTCATCTCGGTTGACGGAGCGGCACGTATCGATAAATTAAACAGTAAAACAAGTGTGCTTGTCCACTCAAAGCTAAGAGGAGGATTGGACCAGCGGATGAACAGTGCAGGGTAGTTTATTAAACCGACATGGGTTGCCTCAATATCATTAGGCCATGCCAACCCGGTTATTCAAGGAACTGTAACCTCAATTAATCACGCACGAATCGCTGCTGAGACATGGAAATTTTTGCTGCTGCACATGCCACCGAGTTTGTTCATCCTGCCGCCTGGGTGAAGAACGACAAGGTGGTGGACAATTGCTGCGGTTAATTGGCTGCTGCAATATCGTATTAGCCAGGTTGTTCAGAAATTGCGCAAGTCCTGGTCTCTGAGCTCAATCTCAATTCTCCGCGACACGAAGAGATCATTCGTGACATGTCTGAGCTGATCCCTGTCTCTGCTTCTGAGCCCTCTGCATTTATGTGCAGGTAGTTCCCTGCCCTCCGGCCCTGAGGCAAAATGCGCGATATGTGTCAGTCCGCAGGCCATGCCTTTGTTTAGCGACTATGGGGATCACGCGGACAGCTCTGCGCGGCTGTCCTATCCATCGCTGGTCTTTGCCATCGTCACTCCTCTCGTGGTGATTGCAAGACTACTCGGTCGCCGTTTTCTTTCCGGCCGCGTTGGAGCAGACGATTGGACGATCCTGGTCTCTTGTGTGAGTATCAGCAACATGCAGCGTTTTATCTGTGCGGTCGTTGACTAAGCTGGACTTTCTCAGGCGTTTGTGGAGACGGTTTCAATACAGATGATCATCGGTAAGTCGACGGGCACTCTGCCAGTGATGCAGCACAGCTGATGACATAGTTTGCGGATGGGCATTTGGCAAGCATCAGCATGAGATGCCGAAGGAATTGGTTCTCAAAACATTAAAGGTGTGTCTGTCAACGCAGACAGCTGCTTTCACAGCTCACATCGACAGCTCTACTTCGTGGCCCAGATCTTCTACAAGGTCAACCTCGGCTTAACCAAGATCAGCATTCTCCTCCTATACATCCGACTGTTTGTTCATCGCTGGTTTCTCAGGACCTGCTGGGTGTGGATCGCCATCATCGTCTCCTTCACCATCGGCACCGTCTTTTCCAGCATCTTCCAGTGCACCCCCGTCCAATGGGCGTTCGACAAATCCCTCCCCGGCCGTGGCACCTGCATCAACATGACGGCCTTCTGGTACGCCAACGCGGCCTTCAACATCCTCACCGACCTGGTACTGATCGCGCTGCCCATCCCCATCGTTCTGAAACTGCAGCTCCCGCTCAAGTCCAGGGTCGCCCTATGTGGCATCTTCGCTGTGGGTATTTTGTAAGTCTTTTCCTTACATGCCTCTAAGAATGAATAACTGATTGACTGGTAGCACGTGCATCACCTCCGTCCTGCGCATCACAACCCTCAACGTCGCAACTAACCACCTCGACACAACATGGAACAGCATCGGCTCGTCCATGTGGACCGTCATCGAATCCAACCTCGGCATCATCTGCGCCTGTCTCCCTGCGCTGCGCCGCCCACTCTCCTTCTTCTTCCCCAGACTCTTCAGCAGATTGAACAAGAGCTCTGCTGGCCCGGCCTCGCACGGAAATCGCTCGCAGCCGGTGGACGTGACGCCAAAGAAAATCGAGGGGTGGAGCGTGCTGGATGAGGCCGGAGCGGACGTGACTGTCTCGGCGGCTGAGGGGCAAGAGAGGATGAACCCGGATGCGTGTGTCATCAGGAAGACCACCCGGGTTGTGGTGCGGTATGATAAAATGGATAGTGACATTGAAATGGGAAAGTATGCCAATCGGTGTTGACTGCTTTTACCAATGTTTATTGATACACTAGGTAGACAGTACTAGGTATATTCATATAAGTTACCAGGGTTAATGCTTAATCTATTAATCGGGGTTGACTTGTATKAAAGGGCCAAGGTCAGAGTACAAGATGTGCAAGCCATAGTTCTTTGGTAATGAACTAATATCGTCAACAAGGGACGAATTGCTCGCCATCTACTCGTCACACGGAGATTGATAAAAACTAACGGCTTAGCGGCATGTGGCGGTAGGATCTATATTGAATTTATGGAGGTAGATACGACAGCTCTGGCATCGAGCGTTGCTCTTGGTCGATGCGTTCCCAAAGCAAAATGGAATGACCAGGTGGATACAGGAACAAATAAGAGACTCTTGAAAGACTCTTGTCGATTCTTAGTCTTCTCTTGCTTCCACCAGTATGACAATGCATCCTCGCTATGTATGTCCATCCATCATCTAGTTATATAAGACTCAATAGGGGCTACTGCACCTTAATCCCATGAGAAGTGTGGTCAACTGCATACCAAATGTCGACCGCTTCGTTGTCTATCCCAGCTAGACCTTCAATCAAATTCAAATCATACTATGAGGCTGAGAGCTATCTCGCAAAAGGAGATCCCGGGCCTGACATTCCCTCACAGTCTGTGATCTACCATCCAGGAGGCTCCAGATGGTGGGTAATAGTGACATTCAGATGTGGAGGCTCTCTCAGATTTGGTGAATCAAGGCTGAAGCGAGGCTCTCTAAAAGTGAACGGCGCAAAGAATCTCAAGACTTCATTAATATGGTCACTGGCATCTTGCTAGAGTTTTATAGTGGTGGCTCCTTGCAAAGAGTCTTAAATAAGTGCTGCTTGATAGAATATCTCTGGAAGTGGTGGGCTATGCAGATTGCTTCCGCACTGGCTTGTCTACATAGGGCTGGAATAACATATGTAGATCTAAGGTCCTTAGATACTATTCTTGATGCATATGGGAATGCAGCGCTTATTAATATTAGCGGCATGAGTAGGATTATGCATAATTAGCGCGCGCCTGAGATTAAGATGAAATATCACCTCACACTCTCTTATTTGAGGTATGCTAGATTAATGATGCATGGGCTTATGGAAAGCTTCATTTAGAAATTATATCACAGATGGAAGGCGCCCTTGGAAGGCACCCTCTTTGCATCGGCTTTAGAACATATCACAAGCTGTTTGAGAGAGGAAAACGCTGATCCACGCATGACTATCCAGATGCAAACGCATGTACTGGAATCCCTGAAGTTTATACTCCAACCTCAGGGTATACGCAATCGCAATAACTCAAAGATCGGCTTGCACCTCCTAGTTTTGACTTCGAGATGGATATCATCATTGGGCTGTCTGCCTAGGAGCAGAGCGGCCAAGACCATACGAGCGATTGACGCTTAGTGTCTCAGTACAGAGGGCAATCACCCAGTGCAGCCGAAGGTGGTGCTCTAGACATCGCCTGCATACCGTAACGCGCTCAAGCTTGGGCTTACACTTTCGCCTAACTATGTAGTGTAGATGCTAGCAAGTTCTACTCTGTACATTTGTTGGAGATATTTATATTAAGAACGACATATAGGGAGCGTCTGATGTGTCTGGATTGCGAAACTATCTAAGAAAGGAGCGAAGATATCCATAGCGCAGGAGATGCGCCTAGGTTATCGGTGCGAATCATAGAGAACCTCAAGCATCTTAGAACGAATGTGCGAGTCTCTGGTATGGAGACAGAACGAGAAAGGAAAGACAAAAAAAAATAAAAATAAAAATAAAAATAAAAGGAAAGTCAAAATCAAAATTGTTCGCGGAGAGATCACCGTAAAGATCCCTTTCCACCACATGAATATCACGCCTCGTTATCACCGTACTCAGACGCATTTGTCTGAGTATCAATAGTGGCGACGAAAAACCCGACGATAACTCCGACAATAAACTTCCTTTTTGAAGTCACATATCTCATGAAGACACCGATAAGTAAAACACGATCGCCCCCGCTCATGCTGTATACGACTGGGGTGACCACAACGACAAAGAGGGTTTCCCCGTCGCCATCCTTCCAAATCATCTGCCACCAACCTTCGGCACCTCTCACATTTGCGATAGTACCTGTGTTTGTTTCCGTTGACTTGTCCCTTACATTTGAATCCGTACATTTTTTTCCCACAACACCTTTGGTGAGGTCCAAGCAGTCTCCCAGATCGGGCCATTGTGGCTATCGATCACGTTCG
Organism: Aspergillus pseudoviridinutans; assembly: GCF_018340605.1. NCBI lineage: Eukaryota > Fungi > Ascomycota > Eurotiomycetes > Eurotiales > Aspergillaceae > Aspergillus > Aspergillus pseudoviridinutans. The sequence goes on along the minus strand of NW_025091288.1, from coordinate 391,244 downwards.
CGGGTTGATGTATTTGATAACCTGGGAAGTATAGAGCTTCTAAGAATATGAAGAGGCTCAGGCAAGAAGAAACACAAAACTCGCCGGAGGAGTATGTGCCAGTTGAGAATCAAGACAGAAGAACAGAACAGCAAACCTTCGCCCATTGTGGACTTTAAATGGTGACAGCACTGATTTTAGGCAACAAAGACAAATTGGGCACAAGTTTCGATCAGAATCTACGAGGTTCGACCTGTAGCCTTCCTATGTGAGATCTCAATGAGGCTTGGTAGAGCACCAATGAACACTTGAAGTGAGAATACATGAGCCTAGTGATTGGCGTAGGAGCGTTCAAATATCCAGGAAGGATAGAAGTATCATGCAAATGGATGTCGGGTGATCAGTTACTTGAACCAATAATCACAGATGCCAAGGTGGCCTCGTAGATATGCAAGGCTGTCACCTTCCCTAAGCTATTCCTGTTCTGAGTGATAATGCAGGTGTTTATACTGAATCACTGAATCACATAGCTAAGCCTAACCGGATGTAGATAATATTTGCGCATGTTGAATAGAGCGCAAGCGCAGGCGCAAGGTGGGTCTAGATGATGACGTTAGTGATTTACTTATTTGGATGCTTTGCATTATATATATGTATGGGAGTGGGATTAATAACTACCTTAAAAAGGAAATTTTAAGTATTGGATAGTTCTAGACGGCAATATACGATTGGCTGTCACCTTGGGATCCGTCTCTGTTGTTCTCTGCTAGTCACTACTTTGGGATTGAGAAACTTATACTTCCCTGAGCCTACCAGCCAGGTAGCTTAATATCACACTAACCAGATATACTATCAGTATAATTTCCATCGTGCTGTTCACCGCGCTTCTTCGATTGGTGTGGGGTTACATTGGGTGGCCTAAAGGAGGAGAGTTGGCCCTATCACTTAATACTGTCTTGTTGCTTCATGTCATATCGCAGTATGTCAATGGAGTAATGAAATGATGGCTGTGTCACAAAAGGCTTTGGTTGCAATCTAAGGTCCTATACTCGAGGCTCTCAATAATTCTGTGCCAAGCCTCGATTGTTGACCCCTGTGTGCTTTGTCATCGACTGGGCGTGCAAGTGTCCACTCTCCACATTTGCCTGTGGGGAACACGTCTGGCGACTAGATATAAACAACTTTCATCCAACAGATATGGCAACCAGACTCCCATTCGAACTTCTGTGCGAGATTGCAGGCTATCTCCAACAGGCAGGCTCTTCTCTGGTTGCATATACCACTGTCTGTCGTCGCTGGCAGCCAGCCTTTGAGTTGTTCATTTACTCCGGATTGAAGGTGTACAGCGAGGATGGTTATGGACGCAGTATTTGCCTCAGACAATTCCGAGAATTCACTTCTGGGCCACGAATTGCAAGACGTGCCTGGATTCGTCAGCTGCGGTACTATATTGTTCTCCCCTTTGAACTCCCAGACTGGACGACTCGTAAAGAGGAAGGTTATACCACCAACAATCCTGTTCGACAGGCAAATGATACCGCCTTTCAATCAGCAGTCATCAATCTATTTGACACCCTAGAGTCTTGGGGTAAGAGCCATCGTCTATCTATCGTTCTGGTACTTTGAGGACGTGAGATAGGTGAGGAGCCTTATATAACAGAGAGTGATGAAGCAGTTATATCGCACAGAGATGGGCTTACAGAGTCTGTCACTGTGTATCGCGCGCGATTGAATAGTAATGGTGTATCGATGCTACGCGATGTTTCATGCATTGATAAAATATCACTTCGAAAAGGGATATGGGCAGGGGCCGTGATGCAGATTATTCGACAATGTCCGGAACTCACAGAACTATATATAGGATTGGATCTGTGGATCAGACCAGGACACCTGGAATACATGAAACAACGGCGTCAGGGTATGAAGCTTTCCTGTTCAGCAATACCACCACGGCATATTGCCTGCGCTCTCGATTCCTCGCTGATTCACATGTAGCTGTCGCTGAAGGTCTGAAAGATATCTCCCCCTCTTTGAGGGTTTTTCACTATGACTATGAATTCGAGTGGGATTGGCAGGGTATCGTGCCTGCCTTGAATGTTTTATCCTCAAGCGTTGATATCCTATCCATCAGAATCCGAGAACTGAGTTTTTCCCTTCGTGAGCTACAACTATCGGAAGTTCCTTTGTCCCTGGATTTTCTGTGGCCTTTGGATGAGAAAGATCACTCACTACCAGCCAACACATCTTTGCACTGGCCTAATTTGGAAATTTTGAGTTTATCATTTCAGCCCTTCCTTCCTTCAGGTAAGAACCCTTTCCTCAAGTATCCATATGTTTGTATGGACATTGTAGGTGCAATATGCCAGACATCTGAACCACTAACTTCCCAAATATAAACAGGTGAGCGGATCGTTCACCTTACTCCAGATGGGAGAGCCATGTCCAGCTACGAAATAGAAGAACTGGAGCGACCCCTCGAGGGACCCATCTTCAAGCAAGAGCGGTTCCATCGGCTATTTATCTCTCTGGGTTACGCCGCAAGGCGTATGCCTCGCGTGAGGGCCATCACGTTTGCTCTCAATCACCCAGAACATGTCTGGTTCAGGTTTTCAACCACAGATGGCTCGATCAGCATCAAGTGGGAGATAGGAAGTTTTGATTTATATATGCCTGATGATCGGGTTGCTGCTGCCTGGGGTTTTCAGCTTGATCATCAGCAGCTCACAGGTCTGTATTATGACGCGATTTTGTCTCATTGGTCGCCTATCGAGGGAAATTCTATGTGAATTCCACGAACTTGGAGGTTGGCAGTGCCCGAGACACTCCCCTGGCAGCCTTTTTGGGGGCCATCCAGTTTTCCGCGATGCACCATCCTTTCAAGGCTGAGCGTTGTCAATGCCAAAGCTCTATTCAACATGTATTCGTCGGCTCTTTCTTGAGCATTTCGATGAATCTGAGCTGGCGTTTCTCGAAACTAGTGGTTTCTATTTGAGCCGACAGAATCACCGTCACTCATACACCAAAGCCGAGATCGATTGTTTGGAGACATCAGCTTGGGATTCATTCATATGCGATGACAAGATCGCTCCGACAGACTAGCGTCGAGGCTCTTGCAGCGAGAGCTTGCCCTTTTCTCACTCGAGAGGGTTCGGACTGTCACTTCGCTCAAGCATTTCCCGAGTCAGAGCTGGTCTGCGAAAGACTTCGTTCCAGGGATGGACGTCTCCCTGCGGGTCTATCTCTGGTCGATCGACTAAGTCAGTCAGAAGTGCAACCCCAGGCGATTAGAAGCCGGTTGTGGGTGGCGTGTCTCAGCCTCATTGGTATAAATCCTGATAAATGGCACAACACAACCAAGCACAAATAAAAGCATCTCTTAACAAGCCACTGTTAAGAGTACATATTCACTAGACAGGGGACTGTAGTCTCAGAGCAGTACCAAGCACAGCAGTGATAATGCTAAAAGAGCCAATCATATCAATTATGAGTAATTATAGCCACACTGACAGCCACTACACTCTAAAGTCACATTTCTCTCATAAAGACCGCGCGAGCAAACTCCAAGTGAGTACTCTTTATAGCTGCCCACACTAGTGAATTACACTGACCTGGCTGGAGAAAAAGAAGCAACCGCGTCCCCTGTCTCTAAAGATAATCTGTTCTCCTCTACTTCTACCAGACTTCAAACCCCTCAAGCGTCCCAATGGCGGATCCTAGAAATCAACCAATGACAGCCATGTATGAGGCGTACATGGCAAGGAAAAGACGCAAAATACTCGACAGTGTAGATGACGAGTTCGCCAGAGAAACGAAAGAGCTTGTCCTTAGGTGAGAGATTCTCAGCGCCTCCAAGAATTCCCCCCTGCTCACCGATCTCTCTGGTAGCAACTTCCTCAACCCAAAATACAGCGATTTGGCAATCTTCTGTGATGATGAAATCTTTCCAGCACATAGGAACATCATCTGTTCTCAATCCAAGTACTTTGAGGTAGCTTGTGATGGACGCTTCAGGGTATTTCTCTCCCGTCTATAACTATATACAATACTGATAAGCGATATATCGACAGGAAGGTGACGGACAGATAAGACTCGAAGGTCAAGATCCAATCCTGGTCAAGAAGACGCTTGAATTCCTCTACACGGGCAACTATACGTACGACCCACCATTATATCTAGAGATGGGGCGACTGTCAGAGGCCGAGATTGAACCCCTTGCAGAAATCGGGGGACGGACGGGCATTGTAAACCCACGATTCGGGGAGCCATATTTCGATGCGCAGATGTACGCCCAGGGCGACTATTTCCAGATTGATACTCTCAAGTGCAAGGCGAAGAAGTACTTCAAGGAGTCCTTTTTGAGGTACACTACTCGAGACTCGTACACCTCTGCTGTCATTGAAGTGTACAGCTCCACAGCGGAGAATGATCGTGGACTCAGAGATCTTGTCGTGCAACTTACAACCAATAACCTGCCACTCCTGAGAAGGGCGGCGGATCCTATACTGCACGATAATCTTCTGGAGTGTATTCCCAGCTTCATGCGTGATATTTGTCTTTCTGCGGTGGAGAGGTGCGCTCAGCTTTAGAGAGACTACGCACAATGGGGGTTCTAGAATGCAGCATATGCAGCCAAACGCTGCGCTTGGTCCTTAATGCACTTCGGCACTCGTTAGCTAGGGAGCTACGCACGTCTACGAGCATGGTCTAAAGGAATTGCAAACGAATTGGTGGACGCAAGTTTCATGATTAGCTAGACTCAGGAATGATATTATGGCTCTCGATTATAGATCTTCCAAACATTATAACCATAGTAGATCAAGACCATCCGCGACGGACCCTAAAAGAAGCCTGCTGACGGATATCCCTGCTAGAGCTACCAACATACACCTGGAACGTTCCACTGGGCACAACCCACTTCTGCTGCTGCACATCCCAGTAGCTCAGATCCCGGCGGGTCAGCTCAAACGTCGCTACCCCCATCTGGCCAGGCTGGAGCATCATCTTCTGGAAGCCACGCAGCTGCTTAGGAGGCGTTGCAGGCGCAGAGTCAGGAAGACCTACGTAGAGCTGGGCCACCTCGGCGCCAGCCACCCATCCATTATTTCTCACGAACACGGTAACCTGACCGACCACCTCGAAGAGGTCGGCCGGGCCGCCGGGAACAACCTGGCCGTTAGCCGCACCAGCAGTCGTGAACACGTTCACCGAGAGACCGCTGTACTTGAAGGTAGTGTAGGACAGACCATAGCCGAACTCGTACCGCGGGGCGATTCCCTGCGCATCGAAATGGCGGTAGTCTATGTACAAGCCCTCGGTGAAATCGTCCGTCAGGGCATTGGTCCAGCTAGCTCCGTAGTCGGCTGCCTGCTTGGCGATAGTGTAGGGGAGCTTTCCGCTAGGAGCCGTGGCGCCGTAGATCACATCCACAAGGGCATTGCCGCTTTCCTGGCCTGGAAGTCCGGCCCAGACGATAGCCTTGACGCTGGGCTGGGCCAGGATAGTCTCGAGGATGATGGGGCCGACGCTGTGGACGACGACAATGACGTTCTTGCTGGCGGCTGCGACGGCCTTGACTAGCTCGTTGCCGTTGTGCCAAGGGTCCAGGTTGTTGCGGTCGCCCTGGTTGCCCTCGACGGTGATGTAGCCCTCGCCTGAGTCAGAGTTGATGAAGACGATGGCTGTTTCGGCCGCGGCGGCCGCGGACGCTCCCGCGGTGGGGTCGTCGGTGGTGCTGGACACGATCTTGGTGCCGTCGGCCGCAGCGCGTTTCTGGATGGCGTCCAGAGGCCCGACGAGGTACTGTCCAGTTAGCATGTCATGCTTGAGAAGATGGGTGCAGACTTACAGGAAATTGGGCGGTTCCACTTCCCCAGCCCATTGCGAGCGTGCCATTGTCGCAGCCGCGGTCAGAACAGGCATTGGGTCCGGCAGGGTTGACGATGGCATCGAGGCCGACGATCGCTAGACTCTTGGGCTTGCGCAGGGGGAGGACGCCCTGGTTGTTCTTGAGCAAAACGATCGAGTCGCGAGCGACGGCACGGGCGACGCTGGCGTGGTCGGCTGTCACATCGACATTGGCCTTGCCACCGTTCCATGAACTAAAGGCCACGGGAGGATACCCCTCGTCCTGGCCGACGAGGTACCACGCAGCCAGAATACGAGTGACCATGTCGTCGAGGCGAGATTGCGGGACGGACCCGTCGGCCACGGCAGCCTCCAGATTCTGTCCCCAGAAGATACTGCCGGGAGGACTGTTGAAGTCACTCCCCGGCATGGTCATGTCCAATCCGGACACGGCACTGTTGACGGTGCTGTGCTGCGCATTCCAGTCGCTCATGATGTATCCAGGGAAGCCGAGCTCCCCCTTCATCAGTTTGTTGTTGAGTTCATCGCTCTCGCACGCCCAGGTGCCATTGACCTTGTTGTACGAGCACATCACTGCCGCGACGTCGGCCTTGACCGCGTCCATGAACGGCCACACGTACAGCTCATGTATCGCGCGGTCGCCGATATTCGAGCTGATCGTCTCGCGGTTGTGCTCCTGCTCATTTCCGACCCAGTGCTACTTCATCATCAGCACGAGGCTCTTTAGGTTGCAGAGGAGAGCATACCTTGGCGCAAGCCTGCACTCCGGAGTCCTGCATTCCTCTGATGGTCTTCTCCATAGCAACACCACTCAGATACGGATCAACCGAGAAACCCTCCCAATTTCTGCCTCCGTTGGGATTCTTGCCCAAAGGTCCCGCCACGGGACCAAGCTGCACATTAACACCCAGTCCCTTCGCCTCAGCACCCATTGCTGCTCCCCGGGCATACAGCAGCTGCGGATCCCAGGTCGCACCGGCATTGATACCCGCCGGGAAGGCCGTAACGGGGTTTGCAAACCGGATACCCAGCGGCGAGTCCTGTAAACACAAAGAAGGGTAGTCGATGGACTCGGGCTTGTATGTGTTGCCCACGCAGGGTCCGCCCATCCATTTGACCCCAGTCACCAGCCCCACCTTTTCGGTCTGGTTGAGCTTCTGCAGAGCATCTTTGGCGCGAGAGTACGCTAGATCCCAGTTGCTGCCTCCGGAACCATAGGCGTGGACGGCCACAGCAGCCGCCAGGAGAGAAAGGAAGAGGTTCTGCATGTCGGCGGGCGTCGATGCTGATCACTGGGAACAAATCGGACAGGGAGGCATTCGTCGCTATTTATCCTGCGCCGATCAAATAGCGAGAGGGAAAGAATCGACAGGGGCATAGGCCCCTTGCTTCCCCGCATGGGCCATGCTTCTGTTATTGGAATCAATAGTGCACGGCCACAGCGGGCGGATCGGAATGAAAGATGGAATGGACCCCCTCACTGGTCTAGATTGATTAACTAGAACGCATTTACTGCTGTAGAGCCATCGCATGGCTTGAAGATGCACCCCGACATCGCATCGCTCTCGTGGCACTGTTACATCGCGGGTTCTTCGCAAACTTTAGCAAGGAATTAATATTGCACGGGCCATCATTATTGGACTTATCCAAGGCATGGCCTCACTAGAGTTGGCTAGTATTCTTGTTCTTCCCCGCAAAGGATGGGCGCCATTATGATCGCGTCGTGGAAGCTGGGCATTGCGGGGGGGAAGCCGACAAATCAAAGCCGAATCTACTTGTAGTTTTCACTCGGCCGTGAATTTGCTTAAGTGTTGGCCGTCTCCTTTTAAGGAGGGAGTCTCGTACTGTCGTTCTGTGGCGTGCAATTAAAGGAGCAGAGATCATCGTGCACGGGGATGACAGACATTGCGCACCACATAAAGGACATACGTCGCAAAGGGCTGGATGCAGATTCCTTTGATATTCCTGCTCGTTGACGGTATAGCTCCTCGGCATTTATGACTGCTTATAAAATCAGGCATCTTCCTCAGAGTCGCGCGTAAGAACCCATTTACCCATTCAGGCAGCTGGCAAGTCCAAATGATGATCAGCTTCAGGACTTCCTCTTTCGTGCGGACTTGGCCTTTAACCCCGCCTCGTTACATTGCTAGGCACTTGAGGACATCGGCCAGATGCCGATACCTCCCTGTAAAAGCGAGATAGGTCCGTGTGGCGCTGGAGACAACTCTTGGTTGGCTTAAACTCCGGCACTATTCAGACTTACCATTTCAGGGTTAGGCCAGTCTATTCCGCTTCGTCTATACCTAAGAAAGCATTTAACGGAGATATTACTACTAGCGAATTAGCCATGGGACGATTTGGCTTCTTCAGTTTCATAACCGTCGGCTTGTCGGGCCTAGGTGCCTGTCCCCAGGGTGCAATTACAAGTTCGGATACGGCATTTGCCGGCAGATTGTTTCGAATGGGACACTGTCACGGCGATTGTTTCTGTATACAGAAGGTCTTATAGCTATATTCCCTATATCAGGCTGCAGACTGTTTCATAGGCGAGGGCCATGATTAGGCTGTTGTCAACATGAAACACCAATAGCCCTGAGGACACGATGGCTGCTTCAGGGGAAGGGGTCTTCACCTACGGTTCAGCATCTATAAAGAAGACCGTCCAGGTCGTTGTCTGCTTCAATTCTCTTCCAGTCCAAGCCTTAAGAGAGAATTTGCTACAGAACAATATGAAGACCTTCGCAATCTTTGGAGCCCTCTTCTCCTCCGCCCTCGCTCAAACCCTCTGTGGCCAGTATGCCACCTCCAGCAACGGCCGGTATACAGTCAACAACAACCTCTGGGGTGAGGGGTCCGGCTCCGGCTCCCAATGCACCTACGTTGATAGCATCTCCAACTCCGGCGTGGCCTGGCACACGACCTGGACGTGGTCCGGCGGCGATAACCAGGTCAAAAGCTACGCCAACTCGCAAGTTGCCCTGACCAAGAAGCTTGTCAGCCAGATCAGCAGTATCCCAACCACCGTGCAGTGGAGCTACGATAACACCAACATCCGCGCAGACGTAGCGTACGACCTGTTCACAGCTGCGGATATCAACCATGTCACTTACAGTGGGGATTATGAACTGATGATTTGGTATGAGCTTCCGTTTTGATCAGACTGATTGAACCTAACTGATTGGTGTAGGCTCGCTCGCTACGGCGGCGTCCAACCCATCGGTTCGCAGATCGACACCGCCACTATTGGCGGCCATACCTGGGAGCTGTGGTACGGCGGCAGTACCCAGAAGACGTACAGCTTTGTCTCTGCGACCCCGATCACCTCTTTCAGTGGAGATGTCAAGGCCTTTTGGAACTATCTGGCCAGCAAGCATGGCTACCCTGCTTCGAGCCAGTACCTGATCAGTAAGTGCTCTCACTTCATTAACTGGATCGTGACTGACTGGTGTAGATATGCAATTCGGGACTGAGCCCTTCACTGGTGGTCCTGCCACCTTGAAGGTGTCGCAGTGGACTGCCAGTGTGAACTAGAGCTGGTGAGCTTGGGGGACGATGGCTGATGGCGGGCCATAGCCGCTGTGTAGGTACTGGTTGGAATAAGTGGTATTACGGAGATATTTCCAAATTCCACAATAAGGTAGCCATAGAGACCGAGAATACGAGAAGGACACCTTCATCTCTACTGATCCTAAGGTCTGCGATGGTGTTATAATGTTTCTCTTGGTATATTTGATTGCTCTGAATGTTCGCTTCCTGGTCATAAACAGATAGGGATATACTGTGTAATCAAGAATGCAGAACTGCTCACAATCTCTTTGCATCTAATTACAATGGCTGTCAGCTCGGCTGATACCGCTGCGCCTTTAGCAGCTCCGGATGGAAAGAATGAAAGGGCTGACGACGGTATTGGGCATTGCATCATTAATTTTATCTTTCTCCACGCCGCGAGAGTGTGATATCTGATTACGACTTCCATTTCTAAGGCATCATTCAGACCGTGACCAAGGAATAATCCAATATACCTTTCGTAAGTACTATATCCGTATCAGCTCCGTCGATATACATTGACGATACACCAGCAATCCTTCGAATCAGCCGCAATGACCCTCCTAAACAATGAGTCAGGACTAATGGTACGACTTTGCTTGGCAAAACGTTCTACGCTCGATTTGATTCGGCTTGTTCCAAGCTACTGGCCAGAAACCAGTAGGATTGGGTTTACCGCTTTGTTGAATACAACCTAAGAAGAAACTAGTGGGTTAGACTTAGGCACTAGCCCAGAGAAGCGAGGCGCCCTATATTGCAAAAATGGTCAGCAGAGAGCAAGCATAAATCATGCGCATTCCCAAAGTTTCTGTTCACTGAGCTCTGATAGCTTTACGTCCAAGTTAGCCTGCACAGAATGCGGTTCATGTACGCTCTGGCATTACTGGTCCCCCTGGGCTGTTTCAAGCTCAGTCTGGCGGAATTTGTCCTAGTAAGTGCATCACGTATAATTTCCATAAAGTGTATTTGATGATGTTCATACCAAGCAGACCATGCCATGGGTGGGCTTTGAAAGCTCTGGAAACTACTGGCAGGATTATGAGGGACGCTTGATAAGTGAAGTATGTCAATTGGCACCATCGACTGTCATATTTCTGATCACCATTCAAGAACGGGGACACGACGACGTACGCAATCAATTGCCCTCCAGCAAGTGCCGAAACGGCCTGTATCAGATTTGATCCAGATGCGACATTTATCGCTGCTCCCAGCTGTAGGCCTTCGATGTACCCGGTCAACGGACATGACTGACCAGATCACGCAGCCTACGACTTCATTATGAGCGACTATGCGTTGTAAGTTCTACCGTGGAAATAATCCTGCTACGGCGCTGATTATTCTAGCTATACAAGCACTGGGTGCACCTTTACTGGCTCTCCCACACCCACCACCGCCACTTGCTCGTACAGCCAGTCATKGCACATTGGCTCTCACACCGTGACTCGTGATGAGACATATGTTCTCCCTGGAACCGAGGTCAGGGAAATCCTGTCTGCTACCTTGACTGTGGCAGGGACGGGTCATTTCCCTACTGGCACCGCTGCGACTGCTACAGCAGCTGCGACGAACAAACCGACGGGTTCTACTACAGGTGCGACAGTAGCAGGTACTTCTGCCACGAGCACGACGATCTCTGGAAACGTCGCAGACAGGACAATGGCGCCAATGCTGCTGATGGGTGCGATGGTAGCCGGTATGGTGGTGCAAGCGTAATTTCGTTTGGCCGTCCTTCTCCCAGAGATAGGGCTGTTGTAAGTGAATAGCCTACATATTATTGTTTAAATTGGCCGACTTGGGCCATCGTCTCAAAGTGTGGAACGGGAATCGGCTAGGCTGGCGTATATACCCCTGGGTCTTGCTGCCCTGTGGGAAGAATGGGTCCGCAGGGAGCACGAGCTCGTCCAAGCCGATGTCAAGGCGTTCCTCAGAGAGGCCATGCAGAAGGCTTACGACCTGAATCGGCCAAGACACTCGAACTGAAAGGTGTTGGTTTATAACTAGGTACTGGACGTGCCCACATGCAACAGTGGAGATTGGAGTAGTACAACAAAGGACAACCTACGGCGGAATGAATGTACAGAACAGTCAAAACAAATTTTCTACTGTCACCTGCTTGTATTACCTATGGCCCTATCCCCAAAAGGATGCGATCGTAAAATGAAATAAACCATTGAGCTATCATACTTGTATCCTAGGAATACATCATGGGACGGTATTGATATCGGATGCTCATACAGTAGGGGTATCGAATACTATATTTAATATCCATACTGTATGAGCATTCGGCCCGAAGTGGTGTGAGTTCTCGTCTAGTTGCAGTTCGCTTACAACTTGAAACCCACCCTGACCCAGTGTGATTTGGTTCCGGTTTCACCGCAAACCTGAGAACCGAAACTGCTGAGGTTCTCTAGGCTAAGGTAGGGACCGAATCCGAGCCACTGAGAGTCCGGCGAGGGTAGTTCTAGCTATGCAACTAGCAAGTGGGAATGTCAGGTACTCAAATATTTATATGCATAACCCACCTTTGACATCCACCAGGATTCTAAAGTGATTGAGTTCAACCCCCAGATATCAAACCAATATTTTAGATATAGGTCAGAATTAAATAATACCATACATTTCATATAAAAAAAATATTAATAGCCTATAAGCATGCTAGATAGGCCCTAGACATGACATCTAGTAATGTGGAGTATGTAGCTGCTCTAGGAGCGGTGTAGTGGGAGGTACGGAGTGCGGAGCAGTGCTTAATTTATTCTGGTTGCTTTGTACAAATATTTAGGCTTGGCGCCAAAAAAAATGAGACATCGGACATGAGCTGGAGCCACCGATGTGGTACCTTAAAACTACTTAAACGCAATGCACAGGAAGAATCGGATGTATACTAGTGTAGCTTTCTTAGAGTATTATGAATATTCAGCGGATACAAGAGACTGCCAGTCGCTACTGATTGATTTGCTGGCTCCAAGACTTGCAACTCTCCTAGTAATTAATGCTACCTAGCACAGTAATATTGTAGTTGGAGGAAAAGATACATGGATTGTACGGACTAAGCAGTAGATAATCCAAGCAGGTAAACAAAAATTTTTTGTGACACGACCCATCATTTCCTTAGAGTCTATCAACGTGCTGTGATATGACATAATAAAGAAGCAACAAGACAGTATTAAGTGACAGGGCCAAGTCTCCTCCATTAGGCCACCCCATGTAACTCCACACCCATCGTACAAGCGTAGTGAACAGCACAATCAAAATTATACTAAAAACTCAGCTCCTTATATCCTAGTTCACTGTATACAGAACTGTACTTACGTCCATCGGTTTTGTACAATGCTCTTGAGAGTCCTGATCCGCCGTGAAGGGACTGCTGAGGAGGAAGAGTAAGGACTTGATATAGGAGGTTGTTTATCAGCATCCATCGGATTAAATCTGACCATAGACTAGATTGTGGTCAATGGGAGAAAGGAAGAGCACAGATTTCACAAAATGGTTGCTGCCTCGGAATTGATGATTTTAGGATGAAAACAGATAGGGCCATGCTAGGTACTTAACTGACCCCGTCAACTAACGCTTGCTGACCCCCCCACTTGCATTCCGAGGGCCTTTAGGGCTGTTATCCAGTATCCATATTATGGAGACATGAATTTTATGTAATAGAAAGCTCTAGTACTTCAATAGCACATGCTTTTGCGGATCCCATTACATTATCTTGTAAGCGCAATCTGTATATACAAAATCAAGTACTTCCTGATATCCTACGCTAAACACGCGCGTACTACTATAAATATTCATATCAACCCCTAGGCAACTGAATCTTCCATTGCAGGACTCTCTTTTCCTTAAATATTAGCATGAAATTCTCCGTTTTCCTTCTCTCTCTCTTGGCCTGCAGCCGGGCCACTCTGGCKGCACCTGCTGCCATTGTGGATCTCGCTGAGCTTCCTTCAGATACGAGTCTTGAGATCCGGTCTCCCAACCCTGCTGATGAGCCTCTGGCGATTCTCGAGCAGAGGGACTATAGGGTCTGTGAGATAGTCAATCGAACAATTCGTACCATTGGCACCAGCAAGTTCACGTAAGACAGACACCTTCTTGCAACACTCATATGTCTGGGAAGCTAAGAAGTTCTAGGCTTGTCTATATCACAATGGGCGTGGGCCTTGCTCGATCCGTCTGTGAATATGTCGACGGCAGTAGATGTGGTGATCTATCGTACATTATCCAAGCCGGTCTAACCTTGGTCTATTATGCTGCTGCGCACTACTCCGGGGCCGTCCCGGAAGGTCTGCCGACCAAACGTCAACTCGATGGTTCTCAGGACTATGTGCGCCTGTGGGAAACCATGTTGTCTAGCAGCGGTGATATCTCCTACGACAGTCTCGCACCACTTGCATTCAACTCCGATGATGCCACCCTGACTAGGCGCCAAGGAGAGCCTTCCCTTGTCCACCGTCTCCAGGTTGCTGGTTTCACCCTTGACAACTCCCCCAAGCACGATATCATTGCCAATCACTATGACAACGGTGAGACTGTTCTCCAACTGCCCCTTCCAGGAGGGAATTATGACGCAAATGCTACTGTGAGCTCCAATCTGCATAAACGATTCGATAAGCCGGGTTTCAAAATCTCGTTCACTACCAGAGAGAGGTCGAAGCTTACCCAGGACCATCAAAAGTCTATGGCCCTTGCAGGGGCTGCTACGTGGGCCGTCTATGCGGATAACGCCAGCCACAAGATGAATGATTTTATCGGCTTCGCAGAGACAGAGCATGCGGCGAACTTCTACTACCGGATCATTCCCGAAATCAGAGGGTTTGGAACTAATTACGAAACTGTTGATATTTGCGGTGGCATGGCATCATACTTGTAAAAAGGCTCGGCATATAGCAAGTTTACTTACCAGACGACGCGTGGCTACTACCGGCCAGAAAATATTGATCTCTGCGGTAAAAACCACACCAGTGGCTACATCCAAGTGGGTTCGTTAGATAATATGCCAGAGTCATGAAGCTATAGCTCCTTGGTTGGACGTACTATTATGTTGACGGGATTGAGAAGATTCCTATGAAGCAATCGAATCGCATCTTGAAGAACTGAAAGTGTTGGACGAGGACGGTGGCGTCGTGACTCCAGCTGGTTATGGAAATAGAGCATTCGGCAAGTTTTGCCGACGTAGCCACACATATACGTGGACCTATACATGCAGACCGGCTCGTAATAAAACAAAGGATGAAAGCGTCCTGGTCTTCAAAGTTGGAATACGAACCTCGACCGGTTGATATCTGTAGAGATGCAAATAATAGCCGAATTGTAGCATACATGAATTTGTTTTGCCCGCCGTCTTTCCACTGGCTCGGATAATAAGATATTCAAAGTATGTGCATGATTATATAGACCAGACTGCAGTAGGAAACGGTAGCCGCCGATGCAGCCTTCTTATAATCTCTTCATACATTGGCTCTGTCTCTGGTGATATGACGCCATGGCGAATGAAAAAGTCGATAACCACAACCGCACTATTTGGTTTAAACACTCCCCTGCCCAAGGCGTCAAGCACCTGGTCCATATTCCAAAGTCGAAAGTCTTCCACTTCCGAATCCTTCGGCCGGGGAACCACCCCTTCGTCCAACTGAAGTTCATATAGGTATTCGACCTCGGGTAGCAGAACAGCCGTCGAGACCCCGTCTGTCCCCAGCGCAATAGATGACTCTTTCATGTGGAAATATGAGATAGCACCGACGTATCTCATGCCACTCTCGATAACCTCACGCCCAATAGACGCCTCCTCTGTAGCTTCGAGGATCATGGCGCTTCGAGGTGACTCCCCCACGCTTAGGGCCCCGGCAGCAGTGCAATCTAACATACCCGGATAGGTCTGCTTCTGCATCGAGCGCTTAGCGATCCAGAGGCGAATACCATCTTTTGCGTCCTTGACGTAGCAAAGCATCTGCACACCGCTCGTTACAATGCCAAATAGTGCGCTCGCGGACCGTTCGATCTCTAGGATCACGTCGCCGCCGGGCCCGTAGACTGGGAATCGCTCGTTGCGCCAGCCCTTTAGGATATTGGTATACCCGGTTTCAATCATCCTGTTGAGTGCGTCGTGAATGATTCGAGTGCGTGTGGACGCTGCATTGTCCGGGGGGTTGATAAGGGAAATTGCTGCGGAGTCGATCATCCAATGGTCTTTTGGCCAGGTGATGCTCTGTACAAGGGTGTTTGGGATGTATCCAAGAGTTGCATCGATGCCTTGTACTTTGAACGCGTGGTAGGATTTGAGAGTTTCGGCGAAGCGTACTGGTTCCTCCTCATGGTACGGGAAGCTACGATGTGTTAATATCTATGCATTGAGAATGTGCGAGAGCTGTAGGGATACATGCTTATCTAACTCGGAGACAATGTCAAAGAGGGTTTTGGACATGGTGGTATGTGCTGTAGATCCGATCGGGGGATGTTCGAGGTGGAAGAATGTGGCTGGCTTACTCCTGGTGTGTTGCTACGTGTCTCCGGTCTTATCTTAATAGATGGACTATTAATTACTGATCTCTCTACCCCTTGGGCAGACCGCATCCATTCAATTATGGAAGGATTACCTAATCTGTACCTATCGTACGTCTGGAGTACAGAGGAATAGCAAAAGGCGGAGGAACAAAGCAGAGCAGACGTTCAAAAAAGGGGTTGGCTTGCATAATTGGACTCCTTTATCTCATCGTCAATGGAACAGGTCAAGCAACTGCCGAAAGCTTATTTGGTTATATTTTGGTCGCTCGGAGTCCAACCTGCCTAGTCTTTCAAAGCAACTGCAGTAATATAATTACAAACTTGGCGTTTTGCTGTGAGGTCTCGGCCTGTGCGTTTAATCGCTCACTTCCAAAATGTCAAAGCCTACCACTGTTTTATTTTGACACCGGAAACCACTGGTTACGTTATCAAGCACATTCTTGGAGATCTCAGCTTTCCGAAGAATATAAAATCCGCGGCATTACCCGTGACATGTCAAAGGAATTAACTCAGGAACTTGTCAAGCAAAGTGTTGAGTTTGTTTTAGCACGCGGTCAAACGCTCCATCGGTGCGCCGAGTATTGATGTAATATATATAGGCCAGTATGAACTCCGTCCAGTCTCTCACCAACTCTCTGAAAGGGAGACACTTTCGTCTTAGTCACCAACTACTCGGAGGCCGCCAATGGCGACACTAGATATTCCCAGGGCAAGAATGTGACAGAGGTAGCTAACAATATTAGTGACGCTACTGCTATTATCTCTACTAGCTAGAAATGGTTGTCCGGACACCTTTTCGCTAAGCCTTTGATATATGACAGGTATGGTTTACGAGAAGTAAGGGAAGTAAGGAAAGCAATGATATGTAACTCTGTCCTCTGCTGCCGTCTCTCAGCAAAGTCAGCTCTTGTTGTATACGCTCGTTGCTATTGTCTTTTTGCATGTAAGAGATAGTGGTACTAATGAAGCACGTTTCTGAAGCGATAAGGTGGAGGCTAAGCATGACCAGAGTATTAGGAGACTGAAAAGACCTTGGCCGAAGGTATCTTTGTGCCCTGCACTAGCTTCAGGCAGATAACGTTTGTCTGCTATGGCTTACCTTGTGCCGGAGATACTGCTCGTCAAGTCCGGATCAAGGTCAGCAAACACCATTCATCGCCCAATTCGGGAGTCTGGTTCTGACTAGTGCTTACCAGGGCCAATGCCAAGATGCTTACCCCCGGTTCCTACAGGCCCTAAAAGAGTATATTCTGCACGTGGCTTACGGGCTATCCTGAGTAGGACAGCAAAATTTCTCGGCATTATGGCCTATGCCTATTTCTTCTGGCACAGTCTGGACGTATGCGCCAAGTAGTCCGCACCCTGACTATCAAAGTCCGACAATCAAACATTGCTCGATCATTAACATATCGTCTTAGAAGTAGTCCAACATGACTCAGAGTAAATGAGTCACAGCAAATATTGCAATACTCCACGACGGCAGGGATTGTTAGAAGGAAGCAACATAAAAGGTCCAGAGAGAAGCACATATCTCTCAATTGAATTTCTGTATAGTAGTCTTGCTCGGTGTATCTTGACTACCCTGCATCAGATAAAATGTCTCCCCTCGTCTGGCTCATTACAGGATGCTCCTCCGGATTCGGCCGGGTCTTCGTGGAGCAGATTCTCGCTCGTGGAGATCGGGTCATTGCAACCGCGCGCCGAGCCGAAAGCATAGAAGATCTGAGGAGCAGCGGAGCCGCCGTCTTGCAGCTTGATGTGACGAGCGACCAGAAGACTCTCAATGAAACAATAGCAAAGGCAATTGCGATTTACGGTCATATTGATGTGCTGGTGAACAACGCTGCTTACGTTGCTGTTGGTGCTTGGGAAGATGTTTCGTTAGTGCCCCTGCTTCCTCTGAAATTAAGGAGAGGCAGTGAAAGCTTATATACCGCAGAGATGAGGAGTTCCGTGCAAATTTCGATACAAATGTTTTCGGGGTTTTGAAAGTCACCAAGGCTCTTCTGCCGCACTTTCGACAGAGGAGGTCAGGGACAACTGTCTTCATCAGCTCCCGATCAGGATGGTATGGTGACCCGTTTGTTGGTCCATACTCTGGGACCAAGTTTGCCTTAGAAGGTCAGCAGCTTCGTAATCTCCGTTGACCGAAGCGTCCAGTTGACTAAAAAGGCAATGCAGGCCTCGTCGAGAGTCTTTGGAGGGAGACCGAGCCCTTAGGCCTACGGACTCTCCTGATCGAGCCAGGCCGGTTTCGAACACTGCTACTCTCGAGCGCGAATCTGAAAATCTCGCAGTCCAGCATTGCTGATTACGCAGGCCGATCCGAAGATCTTCAGAACATGCTTGCTATGGAGGATCGCGCGCAACCCGGGGATGTCGAAAAAGGTGTATCCATTATTTTGGACCTTGTCAGAGCAGAAGGCGTCGCAGCAGGAAAGAAGATCCCTTTTCGGCTACCGCTTGGTACGGACTGCTACGAGACGATCAAGGAAAAATGCGAGGAGACATTAAGACTTCTGGATGAGTGGAAGGATATTATTAATAGCACGAATTATGCTCGCTGCTAGTTCGGGATGAATCGAGATGTCTCGAAGACTCGAAGACCCTCTTAAAAGTCAGATACTATTGATCAAGTTGGTTATAGCGAGCCCCGTTACCAAGTCTGTATAATAGGCTTTGCTACTGTACTTGCAGCTATCAACGCAGCCGTCCAAGGATGGAACCTCTACCCATTCTTCCTCCTGCTTAATTTCAATGTATTCACCAAATTGCTGTTTAAACTTATCGATTGTTGCTTCAGGCCCCCTGTTGTTGCGTTAGATTGAGCTGGACTATCGATGCCATCTGATTTACTGGAACCGAAGTAATATAGGATAGGTCATAAGGGAAGAGAGCTTCTCAGCGTCGGAAGTATTAATATAACAGACGAGAGTTAAATCTGAACTAGCCAAGCGGACTTACGATGCTTACTCGTTCATTTCCCTCAGATGGGAGTCCGACTTAACTTGCACCTTGAGACGTTTCTAATACAATCGATTATAGGTAAGCAGCAGCTCACCTTGAGATATACAGTATTTCCTGGCTTAGCTCATCATCAACAAACCTGAACCATGGTTGCAATACTTATAATCCAGGTGACGATAAAACTGCCACTTCAGGAAGTGATCCGCTCCCAGAGCACAGGGTAAGTTGGTACCTTACCACCCTGGGCAGCTCATAGAGCAAACATAAGCAGCTCCTAGGCAACCTCACTACCTGATAGCTCACCGTAATACTCAAGCTAACCAGCCCATTTAATCTCCTTTCGCGTCTCCATTCTTTCAGATACCCTAATAATAAACACACTACTTACTACCTACTTTCAGTAGTCCTAGGAGCAAAGGCTAGGATATAGTACTATCACATTACTTTAGCTCACCCCCTCTTATACTATTAGTTAGTCTCCTTAATCTACTTTTCAACCCATGTAAGAATTTCACAGTATTTACACTATACTGACTATACCATTCACTTTTTCTTTATAGTAGAGGCTCTATCGCACTATCCATTCTATAATACTTAACATGTCTGGGGCTAGCTCAATCCTAGAACCATTATACACTATTAATCTTAGGCAAATATTCTCACAAGCCCTGCCAGAAGCCTTAGCTGCATTAACTGCTATTCTATATAAAGGTAGACATAAATTCAGTCTAAATATTACTCAGAATAAGAAGTTCATTAGGTGATCTATATCAATCTTATCTTCCTGGGAACACTTCCTTTAGTTAAGTCACTATGAGCTTAAATAAGTTTCTAGTTAGCTACATCTAATGGTTAGGAAGCTATTTTAATTATTTCGTCCGCTCACTGAGCAGAGGAGTGAGCATGGAGAAATGCTTTCTCTACGGCGCGTTACAGAAGGAATGGCAATGAAAGGGTTTCTCTAGACTTTACCCGGAGTGTGACCTCGATTGTGCTGGAGCAACTTGATGTCTCGGAGGAACTACCGGAGCGCACCTGTAGCCATACTTGTAACCATAATCTTACTCAACTCATTGTTAATCCCCTTTCCTTAAGCTTAATGCCCACCTCCCTTGCCCACCAATCCTGCCATTTCAAAGCCGTGCCCCCTTTCCTCGAATCTTCGATCCAAAATACCGCAAGATGACTTCTAAGAAGCTCTTCCACACTAGATTTCAAGAAGGTGCTTTGAGCTTCTTTGCTACTCATCTCGCCACGCTTCACTTTGCTCACTGCTCGCACGAAAGAGAGCGCAAGGCCATCATCACCTCCACCATGATGTCCGACAGAAGGGGTGTTATATACCACCTCTGAACCGGAGCGAAAATCATTCACGCGAATGGTGTCTGAGTCGTAGACAATTTCACCAGTGGTGCCTGATATGCGTCCACGACGCGTGCTAATAGCCTCGGTCAGAGCAACCAGATGAAAATGAGCAATCTTTGCAAAGCGGGATTCTGGTCTCGCGTCTGGATTTCCTCCAGTGCTTGGTCCTTTTGTCTGGCCTCGAGAAGGTGGCAAAGGGTCATCATCCCACTCTATCGTAACCATCTGATCATCACACACGTCATTATCGGACTCCCAGACACAGCGACCATACCAAGGTCGCCGGCTCACTTCGTCCGCTGGTGTGCTTTCATCATAGTCCTCACCTAGGACTCCTAATAAGCGCTTTGCCGCAGAGGACAGACCCTGGTTCCGAACCACCTCCTCGATATCAGGCACTATGGCATTGACAGGCCGATTACTGTTGCCTGCTCTTAGATGCTGATGCAGATAAAGCGATTTGGCACTGTACTGGCATGTTGTCTCGATAGGACAAGTCAGGCAATTGGTAGCTTTGCCAGCACCGGCAGGTTTGTTAGCCTGTCTGTAGAAATGTAGGCGGCCTGAGGAAGTCACTTTTGACGGGAGGTGGGGTGGCTCGGATGAAGAAGGCGAGACAGGTGAAGAGAGAAGCCAGAAAAGAAGATCAATATCGTGGCATGATTTCGTGAGGAGCGAGGGTGCACTCCTGGATTCTCTTCGCCAAGGGCCTCTGGACATGGTCAGCATCTGATGCGTTGCCTCTGTGGTTTTCGAAACATACCGCACATAACAATGTTCAAAGTGTTTCCAACCAACTGCTTCAGTATGCTCCACACTAACAACATCACCTATCACTCTGTCCTCCCGGAGAAGTTTTCTTAACAAGACTTGGGGGAGGCTGTACCGCAAGACCAAGCCAACAGCAAAAAGTGCTTGGCACTGCAACGTCTCCCATGACCGCAACAGTGTTGTATAAATTCCAATAATATCGTCCAGACGCGTGGCTAGTGGCTTCTCGCACATGATATGCAGCCCCAGTGGTGCTAAAGCCTGAACTACCGTCGCATGGAGCTCATCTAGCAAGCACACGAATACGGCATCAATCCCTGGATCCGTCACCATTCCAGTTGTGCGTTGCAATTCCCTTCGTTGAACTTCATAGCTGATAAAATCTTCCCAGCTTGAGAAAGCCTGGCCCTCTAGAGGCCCACTTTTGCCCCAGATGAACCTTTCGCCGAATGCTTGCCGCTTAAATGCAGAGGGCTCAGCTACAGCAGCGATGATGCCCTCGTCAGATGTATGAATTGGCTCAGCATAAGAGTAGCCACGGTAGCCTGCACCTATTATAAGGATGCGAGGTTTTGTTTCTAATGGTATCGAGGTGTGGCTGAGTGGGCTCTTCGGAGGAGAGGGAGGAAGGGCAGGAGTGGCCACAGGCCCTGTACGTCTCGCATGCCGAAACGATTGCATCTCTTGAAATGAATGTTTCACAAAGGGATGAGAGATTTTGAGGCCGAGTGTACTGAGGTATGATAGAGCCAAAATCCAAGGATGGCCTGAATATCCCCTATTTATCCTTGAATTGAATCACTCACAGGAGGGGCTGAAAGGTGTTATGTTGGAGCTGAAGGTACATGCATGATTTTAGTGCTCATATTACCATGACAATTTCTGGTAGCCCCATAGGTATGCGAACAAGCAAGTGAGCCGAGAAGGATCAAGTTTCTCTCAATATGAGGCTATTTTACTGCTTCTCGGGGGCCAATTGCTCACCAAACCCTTGCGTTGACGAGTTAGGTACACGTCGGAGTTTGCCGATCTTCGGAACACTTTTCTCGCTTATGTGCATGAATTCTATCTCCTAATAATCGCCTAGAACATAACCGTCTAGATTAGATGTCGTATTAGACCCATCCAGTGGCTACAAGTATCCATGCAGATGGAGTGTCATTATCGCAAACACGAGCCAGAAAACATAACTCGGAACGGTACTTCGAATAATACAAGCCAAGCCCACAGATAGTTAACAAAAGAGAAGAAGAGACTGGGCCGAGGTTGATGGATGATGATATTTCCCCAATTGGTCGTAACGGAATCCATATTGCGAATACCCTATAATCGCATCGCTACCGGATATTAGGCTTATTACGGTACTGAATGTAAGGGTGACCGGGGGCAATCATCAATACGCTTGTGCGCCTACGCCACCCGTGGATTCTTTTGGATATTATATAGACGTGATAATGAGAGTTCATGTAGTATAGTGGTATGTAGGCAAACATTGCTTTCTTTTTTTGCTAGCTCAAGATCTGTTTAAACAAGCCTGCTGAGAAGCGAGGCTTCTACCAAATTCACATGCGAATTGACTTATATTTAGTGAATGAAGGCATGTGGTGTATTATGACCACAAAAGTCCCACTTGGAGATGTTGTTGCCATTCACACTTGCCCACTCTGTTATTGTTACTGTTGGATCGGAAATTGTTAGGGGCGGCTGCGGGTAAGGCGCCAAGCGGGAGGAACCTTGTGAAGTAAGAAAGCAAGCCAAGAAAGTACCTAGATTTGTAGGAGATCGAGGCGATCCTCCGTAATAGGTGTCTCCCGTTCCCACAGTCGATAGCAGATTTGCGACAATTCACGTGCCACAGCTAGGTACTGGCTACATATACGAGAGTGGAGCAGTCAAGAAGTGAAAACTGCAACCTTTGATCCATAGTAGGTATAGATCGGCCCCTTTTGGCACCGCTAGCGGCCCCAAAGTCCATACTGTTGTCAACAAAACTGTACCAAGGGGGATATCCGCGATGCGATGGGATATCCGACGGAGAGTGGGGCCGCCATAAGGCCTCCCATGCGATCTCCACGGTTTTCCTAACGCAGTTTGGACATTCAGGGTCGCTGTAGATGCGGCAAAACCCGAGGATGTAACCTCACTTATTAATGCTTACGACAGTGCTTAGATCCGATCACGCCAATCACGCCAAAATCTATCCATCTCTCGTTTTTGAGGCATTTCCCATCAATCAGCATGTCTGGAATAGATGCCATCGGTACCAGCACAGAGGCCGGTTTTCAGCCTCCTGTACAGGTCAAAAATTTGCTCAATGCCAAGTATGAGAAGACTCACAAGCTAGTCTGCTCTGGCTACGGAGTACTGACAACATCAACCCAAGCCATCACCCTTCTCTCCTACCTCCATTTTAGCCGTTTACCAAGTTCCACACACATAACTCCTTCTTTGTCTCCTTCTCAGGCCTCTTAAATTTTCCGCTGATCCTCAATAAAGCAGAATACGGCTCATTAAAACGAAGTCATCGTCATGCCAGCCTCGTCGATTGTGCAGAGACTTGCGGACGACAAAACCCCCGATTCCCCAACTGAATCTGCGCAGGATTTCCAAGAGGAGCGGCAAATTCGTGGCGTCAGGGTAATAAGCCCAGATATATCGAGTCTCAATGAAAATTACTGATATCTCCAGTGGTGTCTTTTTTTATCGAGCACACTGACGGGCAGTTTTATCTATGCTCTGGATAATACCATTGTTGCTAATATCGCGCCGGTAGGTGTTCTTTTTAAATAGAGAGGATAGAAAAAGTCATATTAAGAAGTACAGGCAATTGTTAATCATTTTGACTCGGTTGAAAATTTGCCATGGTTATCGGTGGGGTGAGTTCGACTTCAAAATATAGCCATGAAACATCTCTTATCGTCTTCGGGGAACAGATTCATGATCGGTGGAGTAGCAATGGTCCTCATTTACGGAAAGCTCTATGCCCTTTTCGACTCCAAGTGGCTGTATATCGCATCCACAGTTATATTTATGGCTGCATCTGCGCTCTGTGGCGCCGCTCCTACTATGAACGCTGAGATAGTAGGACGTGTTTTCGCAGGTGCGGGAGGAAATGGAATGTACTTCGGCATTCTGGCCCTTCTGTCAACGAATACGACGAGTCGTGAACGTCCACAGTACTTGAGCCTGACGTAAGTACGTCCTGTGAGTTCAAAAACAGATTGCTAACAAAGAATCAGGGGACTGGTTTGGGGTCTAGGAACCGTTCTTGGTCCTATCGTCGGAGGCGGCTTTGAACGATATACCTGGCGCTGGGCATTCTACATCAATCTCCTTTTCGGGGCCATTCTGATACCAACCTACATTTTCGTGATTCCGTCCAGAGATCCTATGCCGGGAGTATCATGCCGAAAGAAACTCTCTGGCTTCGATTGGGTCGGTAGCTTACTCAACGTCGCATCGTTTACGACCTTAGTGATGGCAATCAACTTTGGCGGGACACTATATGCTTGGAACAGCGGGCCTATCATTGCTTTATTCATAGTGTCGGGTGCGCTTTGGGCTTTGTTTGTCATCCAACAGGGCCTCATGTTCGCTACCTCTCTCCAGAACCGATTACTCCCAATGCACCTGTTCAAGCAGAAGGAACCGACACTCCTCTTCATTGCTTGCGCTGCAGTAGGAATGGTGACGTATCCGAGTGTATATTACATCCCGATCTATTTCCAATTCACTCGCGGAGATGATGCAATTCGATCTGCTGTCAGGTTGCTTCCCTTAATCTTCCTTCTCATTGTGGCCATCCAATCAAATGGCGTTATGATGTCTCGCCTTGGGTACTATAAGCCATGGTACTTGATTGGGAGTATATTAGCACTCATCCCTGCCATTATGTTTTGTGAGCCTGTCATAATTACTCATGATTATCAAGTTCCATGGCTGACCAAACTATAGCCACGGTTGTCAGCACCCCTACAAGACCGAGTATTCTGTACGGACTAGAAGTTGTGCTAGGATTAGGTGCTGGTTCATATACTCAGGCTGCTTTCGGTGTAATCCAGGCTGTTACCAAGCCTTCTGAAGCCGCCGACGGACTCGCGCTGATGCTTCTGGGTTTGTTTA
The DNA here is from genome assembly GCF_018340605.1 of Aspergillus pseudoviridinutans. NCBI lineage: Eukaryota > Fungi > Ascomycota > Eurotiomycetes > Eurotiales > Aspergillaceae > Aspergillus > Aspergillus pseudoviridinutans. The sequence goes on along the minus strand of NW_025091288.1, from coordinate 366,128 downwards.
CCGCTCTCTTTAGTACTTGCTTTTGAAGATGTCGGTTTCGCTTACATGAGGTTAGCTCAACTCACCGGAATGACCCTTGGACTGTCCACGACGGGCGCGGTCTTTGTCAATGTCGCCCAAAACGGTCTTTTCAAGTTGCTTCCCAACTTACCCCGAGACCAAGTCTCTCAAATAGTCTCGGGAACGAGCAGTGGGCTGCTTAAAAGACTTCCTGAAAACATTCGAGAACAAGCGCTGGATATCATTGTGCACGCTTGGCACTATATGTAAGTGAAACCTAAGCCGATCCTTTTTCCTGATATCTGGGATCCTGATAGCACTTTAAAGTTTTGTCTGTGTAAGCGTTGGTGCTGGAATCAGCTTGGTTTGCGCGATCTTCATGGCCGTGAGTCCTTCTTAATTCTGCTAATACCTTGTATCGAGCGCCATACTAAGTACTTATTTTCAGAATAAACGTGCAAATATGGTGGCAGCCGCAGGTGGTGCTTGATGACTGAGGCTCAGCTTAGTGTCTGCACAAGGAGTTGATATCGAATGTACTTCAATCAACACGCCTCGCTAGCATCTACCTCACTTTACCCCATCTACATACAATATCCAATAGACCCAAATAAAGGTCTTCACTGTAATGACTTCTTTTACAAGCGCGACATGTAGTGGTCATGTCGAAAGACAACTACCATTGGGGGCGTAAGAACCGCGTGCCTGGTTAAACTCCATCAACAGTTTGTGATGGGAGGGTTATCGCGCTACAAACCTACGTACGCGGTGTCCATTCTTCGCCGAAGAGACTGTGTCATTGACAAACCGAGGAATATGACGTAGTGCCTGTCAACCATTGTCATTCGCACGATAGTACTGCTGGGAAGAGTTGATGACCTGAGCGTCTGTTTGGTCAAGATATAGCTTAATCAGGGTTCCTGATGGCACAGAATTTTCCTCATATCAGTCCGCCAGACACTGAAGAAAGGCTCGGTTGCCTGCTTCACCATATCGCCGTCACCGGATGCGCGAGCCATGAATCTTATGAGCCAGTCCTTCTTTGCAGTATTGACGTCGCTGGCGACGCGCAGCTTGTTCTGCGTCGAGGAAGGATCGACGAACATCTGGAATGCGCGGCGTCGTTCATCGGTGTACACGTCGAGCACGCTGATGGGCTTGCCTTCGTGGATAATGAGCTCCAAAGCGTCCGCTAGAGCATCGGCGTCGAGAATACCCGTGGTGAGGCCCATGGCCCCCATAGGCTAGAAGAAGTATGGTGTTAGCCTATGTATGGGAAATGGATCGTTTGTACAGGAAGCTGATCTTACATTGTTGAGATGTGCGGCATCACCAACTAGAACACAGCGTCCACGGTTCAACGTAGTAGCGCAAAGTTGGTGCACCCGATACGGAGAGGCTCTCACCACCGTTGCTGTATCTAGTTGAGGGCCCGGGACAACGTTGGTGAGAAGGCTCCTGAGGGATTCCTCCGCAACCAATTGGTCATCCCCTCGCTGATCGCTAGGATCAAGCGCCACCGTACATCTCCACAGGGTCTCTTTCTCGCGCTGGGGTTTCTCCAGCGGCGTAACAAGCCCCCAATGGACGGGATCAACAAAAAGCGAACTCGGGTAATCATCATCAAACTCGGCATTTTTTATCAAAACATCTATGGCCACCAGACGCTCCGGCCAGCTATGGCCCTTGTAATGAATGCCAAGTAGCTTCCGGGTTGTCGACCTCCCTCCGTCCGCACCCACGAGGAATGAAGCATGGAAGGTGGTTTCGTGACTCCCATCTGCGCGAGTCACCGTAGCAGTTACCGAGTCCGCGTCTTGCTGGATGCCTTTGAGCCGCAGGCCAAAATGAACTTTGACCAACCCGGTCTCGGCCGCCCTTTTGTAGAGAAGACGGGCCAATTTTGGCTGTTGGAGGTTCACCACTCCATGGTCCCAGTCATTCGTGCCCACTATTGGCAGACAAGCAAGCATCTCGCCTAGCTTTTTCCCTCCGTTGCCGTCGTCAGCCAGCGGGGCCCTCCAGCAAAGACCGCTGGTGGTAAAGCCGGTGGATTTGATATCGTCTAGAACATCGGCTTTTTGGAGAGCGTGCAGAGCTGCCGCGTAGTAGGAGCACGCCCGAGGGGCGTCACTGAGACCTTCCTCCTTTTCAACGATGTCGACTTTGATACCACTCTGGGCCAGTCTCAATGCCGTCAGGAGCCCGACGGGCCCTGCTCCGATGATGACGACCGTGGAAGAATAAGGTCTTTCTTCATTCTGAGTAACGGAGGGCATTTTCGTAGGCCGTTTTGTCAATGGACGACGGATATTGGGGTATAAAACCAAGCGATATCGGTGTAGATTGCGAAAAAGGGAATATTGGAGTACATTGGAGAGACGACCTCCTATTTAAAGAATTGCTCAGCCGGGCTCGACAACTTCCCTGTGGTTAGTTGACTAATTTTTATGCCAACAAAAGCCAACAAACGCGAGACTTACACTATTCCATTGGTCTCTGCCCGGAATGGTGACAAAAAGCGCAACCTACCGGGAAAAAAGTATCGACTGGTTTGCCTAGGTTGACCATGTAGACTTGAACAATTTCCCATTCTGACGAGATCTGCAGTCGATCCCTTCCTACCCGGCAATATTCCTTCTTATCCAGGTGTTCGGCCCGAGATTATGCACTGGATTGCTGGTTGAATGCGACATTGCAGTTCCGAGATATCGGTTTTACCCCACAATATCCGAGACAATCAGGGTTCCGTACCACGTTAGCCGAGAGCCAAACAAGATCATTCACGAGGCCGTATAGAAAGGCGACATAGCTCAGGGGGTCCTTTCTCACCATTGATTACTTCAATTCACTGATCATAGTATTCTTAATCTCCAGAGTGGCCTAAAGCGGCGCCAGCACTATCATGGACGCACCGATCGTCATGACAACAAAGGATTTTGTATACAAGACCGTCGAGGGCCTTGACGTCGCAGCGACTGTGTACTGGCCTCAGACTGCATTGGGCAACGCAAACACGAAGCTACCGATAGGTAAGATAGTTCAACCGTGCTTGAATTGGTAGAACCAAGTTGTACTAACCGTATATCAAAACAGCAATTGGATTTCATGCAGGCGGCTTCACTATCGGATCCAGGTTTCTCTTCAATCCTGAAGAGATAAAGGTTCTCCTCGACCTCGGATTCGTTGTTGTGTTGGCGGATCACCGTCTCTGTCCACATGTCTCCCTCTACGAGGGTCCCCTCCAGGATGCGAGGGATGCTTTTCGTTGGGCGAAGACAACACTCCCCGATCTGATCCACAAGGAAGTAGGAATAACACTGGACCCAAGTCGTGTTGTCGTTTTTGGTCAATCTTCCGGTGGTACTTTGGCTTTACACCTGGTGGGTTTAACTACATTTGTCCCAATCCCTCCTCTCCAAGCCACCCACGTGCACAAGGAAATAGCTTACGCTCCTACCTCGTTCTCACAGGGAAGCTTACCTGACCCCCCGAAAGCGATTGCAGCATTCTACGCAGCCGCCTACTTCTCCGACGATACCTGGAGCCAACCAATGCCCGGCTCGGAAATGATGCCTCCAATCGATCAGTCATTTGCCCAGCGTGTCCTCAGCGAGCCACCCCGTTCCATGACCGTTGTCGCCCGGGAGCAATTTATCGCACCGGGTACCATGCCCATGCCCGATCTTTCCAAGCCTCGAGACGCTTGGATGGCTCTAGCATTCAAGGAAGGGAAGCATCTTGAGCGCTGTGTCCAGGATGGCGACTTTGCGCGTGTGGACCCAGCGACCTTCTTCTCGTCCGCATTCCCGCCGACGATTTTCTTGACTGGGACGGAGGATACGTTTATTGACCCGCGGTTCTCGCGGCGCGCGCATGAACATCTGGCGGGACTGGGGGTGGAGACGAAGCTGATTCTGGCCGAAGGAGGGCAACACGGCTTTGATTTTGGGCTGGGAAGGGATGAGGCCCAGTTCAAGGAGAGTGTCCTTCCAGGCTACGAATTTTTGGCCAAACACGTTTAGGTAGCCTAGGCATATAGTGCTATTCAGTAGCCAACCTACATAGCGACAGGCAGGTTCGGAAGATAACAGCAGATTGAATATGCAGTACTCGGTAGACAAGACCTGGATAATTAGGAAAGGATGATGATGCTCAAGATGGGTGGCGTGCAATTGCGGATTTGGGGGTTATGCACTAGTGTATCGCCATGCCTCGCTACTCCTTCGTTACCAGCCAAACTGGGCATGTTTGCCCTCATCATCGAGAATCTTCAGGAATAAATCTTTGTTATCCCCCTCAACAGCAGCACGGGCAATGACCTTCCCACCCTCGTCAGCATCCTTGTGACCTTGGAACCCTCCAAAGGCCGTCCGGCAGTGTCCAGGCTCGACTAGAACAGTTGCAATATATTCCTCCCGGAGCGCAATCATGTCGATAGCGGAGATCATATTGACAGCTGTTTTGCTGCTGCGATAGACAGGAAATTTATAGTTCCAGGCATTGTAGGGAGAGCTTTCTGTCAGGGCAACACCAAACATCCCCAGGCCACTGGTAACTGTCACAATACGGCGCTGAGGATAAGTTGAGTTACGGATCAGTGGGAGAAAGGTGTTATTCATAACAGCCACACCAAAAACATTGGTCTCGAAAACAGCGCGAAAGTCCTCAAGGAGAGTGGCATTAGGTTTTGGTGAGCGGTTGATGCCAGCATTGTTGACTAGGACATCAAGGTGGCCAAATTTCTCCTCAACAATTTTAGCAGCATTAAATATGGTGTCATCACTATCCAGATCAATAACAACCGGCGTTAAGTCTGAAAAATTGCCCGTCTCAGAAGCAATGGCCTTGACAGCCACATCGGCCTTTGAGTAAGAGCGGGCGGCGACGACCAGGTGGTATTTGTTGGTTCGGGCGAGGATTCTGAGTGTTTCATGGCCGAGGCCCTGGTTGCCGCCAGTAACGAGGATAACAGGTTTGGAAGCTATGATGGTGTTTGTAGATGCTGTTGTCGTTGTTGTTAGTGATGCTGCATTAGTCTTGTTATATATAGCTGGGCGGTTGGGATTAAATGATTTGTATGGGATTTAGCGCCCTAAGCCCGGCGGCCTTTGTTCAAGGCCTGGACTTTGAACTTTGCCCCGCTCCGATCGCATGGATATAACCATTACCCATAATCCAATCTGCATGGATATAATGGTGGTTTGAATAGGTCATGGGTCAACCCATAATCGGCATGGGTTGGATCAATCCATATCCAGTCGAGGTCAAATAAAGTACTAGGGGGTTGCCCTATTGCCAAGGAGATCTACATACGCTTTCCCTATTAGACCATCCCGGCACTCCGGCGCATCCGTGGGGGCCCACTCTCTCCTACCGAAAATCCCTTTAAGCTGCAAGTCTACATAAATGTGGCGTTATGGATAAAGTGTACTCTGTATGCATTCAGAGATGCTTGAGCTTTGTATCTTTCAGTAGCTGCTTATCCACTCCATGAATCTCCACTCACAGGCGCGATGCCTCGTCCCAGAAAGTTGCTGGACATGCGCTGCTCGACATGTCAGACAAGCTTCAACCGACGAGAACACTACCAGCGCCATCTGCGGTCACATACAGAGGAGAAGCCTTTCTCCTGTTTCTATTGTCGGCAGACCTTCAACCGCGGGTACCATGATTTCTTTCTTTTCCAATTAATTACCAGCTGAGACATATTTGACGGCAATCGCTGACTGGACGAGCAGAGACTCACTCGCCCGCCACTATACGTCTGTCCATCAGACGGACACGGGGAAGCCCCTGGCTGAGAGACGCAGAGCTATAAAAGCCTGCGAATCGTGCCGGCTATCTAAAGTCCGATGTGATGGGAAGGAGCCATGTCAGCGTTGCTCCGACCAGCATCGAGAATGCTCCTATCCGGTCTCCAAGCGCACCAGAAAATCTGCTACACCCACTGGCCAATTGCCAAGGGGACTTTGTCTGAATCTTCCCTCTAGGCAGGATCAAGCAGGCATTGAGCCTACGAGTACTTCGCCTAGTATACACGTAATGTCCCAAGCTCATCCACCGAGTCAAAAGCTGTATGAACAGGCACCGGTACAGTCCCCCGCCCAGGCCGAAGCGACCTATGGAGCCATCGATATGATCACGGTTCCTCCCTTTTTCTCGTTGGACTGGAATGACTTTGATGAGTGGCTCAACTTTGGTTTCGACGATGACTACATGGGGCTATCCGCGAAATCCATCAGCGATCCTGCAGCATCCGCCACAGCCGCCATCGCCGGGCTCTATGTTAACATTCAGGAACCAGATATAGATAAAGATGCCATCGACCCGAGGCAGTACTTTCCAGCGTCTATTGAACTGGACGCTCAGTTGGTGTTTCCGGACATGACTACTATCGCCAGCGAGGATATCGAGAAGGAAAATTTGGCCCTTGTCGAGCAGGTTCCGGACGATGTCCCTCGGAAGGTGTTCGAGATGGCTACCGTATTGCAAACCAAATCCAACTATCCCAAGTTTATCGAGTTGCGTATCCCGCCTGCTCGCGTTCTCAACGCCTGGGTCCAGCTCTACTTTGAGCATTTCCACCCTATTTTTCCGATCCTGCATAAACCAACCTTTTCCCCTGCGACGATGAATCCATTCCTTGTTCTTACCGTTGCGGCCATCGGCGCGCACTTCTCAGATTTAGAGGGCTCGCAGGCCTGTCAGAGGGCTATGCATGAGCTGATCCGACGATATACATCGTACACAGTGAGGCTATACCCAAGGCCACCTCTGCCAGTTCAAACACAGCCGGCTAACTAGCTAAATATGAGTAAAGTGTGAACAATGTAATCGCACCAGTCGTGAGCTTTGGATCACGCAAACCATTCTTCTCAATCAACTCGGCCTGATGTACTCAGGCAATCGAAGGGCCCTTGAACTTGCCGAATTAGTCCAGGCTGTCCCGGTTACTCTTGCAAGACGAAAGAGGCTTCTTTCAAACATCCTCCCTCGTGCACGAATATCCGCGTTGCAACTCCCGCTCGGTCAAGAATGGCAGGTCTCAACATATGACGAGGAACGTCGAAGGGCAGGGTTCGCCACTTGGGTAAGCTTTCCCTCTATGTCTCAGACTCGGGCTTCATCTATGGCAGATTGTAACTTCTGACTCTCTCGCAGCTGATTGATTTCGGGTGGAAATATAGCTTTGGGCTCAACCATGTTATGAGGGCGGACGAGCTGCAGAATTGCCTTCCGCAGTTGGAAAATTGCTGGGATGCAGCCGGCGCTCAGCAATGGGCTCAAATAATGGAAGCCAGGAACCTTTCCACGACACCGTCCCTACCTCAAACCATTGCGAACCAAAACTGGATATGGGCATGGTCACAGACGGGAACGCTTGGAAAGCAGACTATCCTGCACTATCTAACAAGCATTGTCATGAAGGACGACGCGGATAGCTCCTCTCAGGGTTGTTCGTCTGACCAGAGACTCGCAGCGGCGGGAACACTTAAGAGTCTCCTTGGAGAAGAACTAGGCCAGGGCCATACAAAGGCAGCTGTTCTCCACCGCGTGCTGATTTGCTCCGGCCTGATGATCCATTACAGTCCAACCCTGCGAGTAAAATCTCTCTGCTTGAGAGTCATATACCGGAGAATGGACGATACGTCGTGGGATATTCTATCGAGTCAATGGGCGCAATCACCATTTCAAGGGCGTCTGGCGGTGTTATATGGTGCTCATGTCTTTGAAACCATCCGCTCAAATCGCTGCGGGCATTTCTTGATTCCGGCCTCTTTACTCAGAGCCGTACTTGTTCTGTGGGTATATTCCACACTGTGCCGGCGGTACGGGTTGCTAGAGAGGGGTTGTCCTGGTCCTGACCGAGACATGGAATCCTCTGCCGCGCTCGATCTAGAATGTTTGGAAACGGCGGGTACTGAAAGGTGGATTGCGAATGGATCTGGCTGCGTTGAGCTTCCAGGAATTGGAAATCTACTTTGTCACGGGGGGCCGCGTAGGTTGTTGGATGAGTCAATTGTGGTGATGAGCTCGCTCAGCTGCTGGAGTATCAGCAGCTCATATGTGCAATTGCTGCAGAGAATCCAATCAATAGAGGGAGAAATCCGGGGAGATTCATCCTGATGTTGGAGGCCTGCTGGCGCTCATGACCCTACATAGAGTTGAATTAGAGTGTTGCCTCCTGACGACTTGGAAAAGATGGGGGAATATTACTAGCATTAAAAGTTTGGAAGCGGTAGGGCTATATTTCAGATCTGGTCGACAAGGCTAGAAGACCTTTGCTTTTGGCTCTTACTACATTACTAGGCTAAAATTATTAGTTCTAGCTATTTGGGCAAGGGGACTGCGAGCATGCTAGTGCCTAATAAGATAGGATATAAAGATACATATTACTATAGCAGTAGTATACCTACTCTATAAGATTTAATACTACTAATAGGTACTAACTTAGGAATAGGCTACTAGGCTAGAGTAGAACTAGTAAGTAGTGAATTAGGCCCTCTAGACTACGGTGATTACCTTAGTAATTAAGTAGGAGAAGCTAGGGGCCCTATATAGTAGGCAGGGCCCCTAGCTAAACCTCACTATAAGATAGATTCTAAGGGATATAGTGGGTTTTTCTGGTTTACTTACAGGATCTATGCTCTGTGACTAGCATAATAGGATAGGATGGGAGGAGGTGAACCTAATAATATCTAAACCATCCAGGTTTAATCTTCTAGGGCGGATGGGAGAGTGGAATCTAGTGGTTAGAATAGAGGGTCCTGGGCACCCAGTCGCGTAGGAGTTCCCAAACTAGCTTGAAGTACTAGGTCCCCCTAACCCAGCTTTCAAGGTAGAAGCAATTATTCATTGAGTCCAAGCAATTGAATTAACTACCTCGACCACCGTTGAGGTGACCCATTGGTAGCTTAAGCCGTGGACGGCGAGGGAACTCAATTACAAGAGGATCTACTTCAAGATCCACAGGGAGGCTATGAAGCTACTCGAAGGCTGGAAGAGGGAGTGAAAGATAACCTGGCAGGCACGCCTCTTGGCCAAGGGCGTGTTCCTGTTCTAGTACGGATACTGAAGCTATTTCTTTTCTCAAAAAGGCACTAGGTGAGCCATTATTCCGCCGCGATGCTTTAGAGATAGTCCCAATAGGATTCCGGGTTCCATGAGGCGGCACAGCACGGCGACCGTCAATTAGTCCGGTGCTCGACTTTCTGGACATTGACGGAGAAGGCGCAGCTGGGACTGGATAATCATAAAGCCCCCGACACTTGGAATCAAAGAAGGCACTAAACTACATTGTAGGGAGTCGAAGCCGTTGTTGAGCTGAGTTAGCTGGTGTTGTCTCAACAAGGACGATAATTTTGCGGGCGTCCGTGTCGTCCGTGTAGAATTGTGGGTTGGGACCAATGCTGTCCCGATGATAACCGACAACGAATATCTTCTTGCATTGCACGATTCTATAGTAACGGTAGACACAATTTGCCCTTTTATGCCTGAGATGATGTAACTTGCTGCCCAGTCGGCGTAGCCTCGGTGCCCAGTCTATCAGAGCATCCTGACATCCCAACATCTTCTGCGGCTTCACTGCTCACAAACCTTATGTTTTCTACGCTCAGTTTGGCCTAGTATCGCCAATTTTTGCCTTTAGCTGCTTTGGATTTAGCTGCTCTCCTGTAAGGCTCAGACTTCCCCGTATTGATATCTCTGCCGTGTTGAAGGGCTTCGATATGCTCGAAAAGATCGTTCCTATCGCTAAAGTACTTCCCACAGGCCAAGCAATTCGTCCACCAGTTGTATTGCCGCGGCCGAAATCTAGCCGGTCTCGTATATGGCTCAGGCTTCCCTGTAACGAGATCTATACCGTGTTGGAGGTCTTCGATATGTTCGAAAAGATCGTCCCTATCGTAGAAATGTTCCTCACATGTTAAGCAAGTCAGGTATGGGTCGATCTGATGGTGGATGCCATCTGATGGTTGTTCCGCATATTCATCCTCATACTCCTCCTCTTCCGCATTTAAGGGGTGTTCGCCTTGTATGTGCTCGAAAAGTTGGCTCGTAGATATGAATGTCTCATGGCAGGCCGGGCATGTTTGGTTGGTGTCTGCTTCTTGCCTTGCAGACCTATCATTTTTCAAATCACTTATTTGTTGGCTCAGGCCATCCATTCTACTCGCATAATTGTCGCGCTCGCCTCGAAGCCATTGTAGCTCTTCCTGGTATCTTCGGTACATTCGATCCGTCTCTTCTCGATGCTCTCGATTTTCGTTCTGCTGCTGGAGCAGTCGGGCCTCCAGTCTTTGGATTTTCTCCTCGTGCATTCTCTCCATGCTGATCTTGAGTTCCTGTATCTCCATATCTCTTCGTTTGAAATCTTCAGCCTGCTTTTCTTGCTCCAGTCGGAAAATCTCGATCAACTCCTTATCTTTTAATGCTATAGCTTCTTTCATCTCCAGCTCCCTTTCTTTCATCTCTTGCTGCATTTTCTCTCGCTCTTTTTGAAGCTCGCTCTGCAGCTCCTGGCCAGCTGAAGTTTGATCCAGATTCTTTCCAGAGTCGACCATCTCAGTCTGGATGGCCATTTTCATCTCCTCGGGCGGTTTATCTGCACCAACGGGAACAAATTCCTGTATTGCTGATAACGCAGAATCACGATTGTTCCAATGCCTCCGGACTCGGGCCCCCCTTCTGACAAAGAAGCCCCAGAAGTCATCGGTAGTTTTCAACGCCTCCTCGCGGCTGTCACCATCGGACTCATCTACTTTCTCCCAAAAAGTGGTGAGAAATATCACACTTTTAATTCCTTCATGACCGCACAGTTTCTTGAACATAGAGAGATTTCTTCGAGCACACCCGCCCATACGGTTGTCAGAGATACGGTGTAGATATAGAATACCTCGCAAGCGTATTTTCTGCTTGTATGTCTCCGTCAACCAGGTGGCTATCTCTTTGAGTATGTCCGTGTCTTTACGGTTCGTATCGTCAAAGCCCGGAGTATCTACCAGATACACATTGGCATGCGGACTGAAGTGTTTACATCTGTGAATGCGCACCTCCTGAGTGCCTAGAAGAGTCAACATCTTTGCCACAAAAAGAGCTACATAGATACCATAGTTGGACCAGGCTTACAAGATTGGAGAGCTCCTGGCTCGCTTATAGCGACTTCCTCGTCTGTGCAATGTGAAATGAAGGTACTTTTGCCAGCACCTGTCATCCCCATGACCGCAATAAAGACGACCGGTTCGCTGGGTTCGAACAGGTCCTGTGGCCTTTCCTCGTATATCCCTCCCAGTGGAACCCAGGGTTCTACAGCTTGAGGTGTATCAGCCGTCATGTTTGAGCGTTGCTGAGTCAAGGCAGAGGTTGGGTTCAAGTGTGGAATTGGGTTCAAAGCTAGGTGGGGCAAGATAGTAGAGCCTCTAGTGCTTGATGAGTATGTTATGAGACATGCGAAGGCCACCAATCATTCGTGATTATGTATAAAAATATATGGGGCCAAGTAAGGTATTATGGTCTGATTTCTATATGCAATAGGAGAGGCCGCTATTTTATAGACGGTCTTTCCAATCTGACTAATCTAAATACGGGAATAGTTACACAGCTCTGCGGGCTGAATAAGAGGTTATCCGAATGAGGTAAAAGGAAGTGAGAAATCTGAGTTCTAGATAGCCGCTTTTTCTGACATACGTTCATAGAGGGCTTTGTGGCTGACTGGTCAGCAGCCTATAGTTCAGGTCTCACGTCAGATAAGGCTTGTCTATGCCTCGAATGATTACCGTAGGAGCTTTTTTAGCTGGATTGAGGATGCATTTAATTTACTAATATTAATAAGATTAAAATAGTTCCTAGCCCTCATTCGTGGCCTTTTTGACGTCCTATTTCATAATTTCAACCAGCTTTTCAGCTTCATCTGCAGCAAGCCTCTTCTATATATGACTAAAAAAGGGCATGAAAGAAATAACGAACTATAGACTTCCACCTCCTTTTGTTAGGGGTTTAGTTTCAGCCACTGCGACTCTGACCTGTTTTTATTTGTCGCCTAGACACCCCTAATATTAGCCCTGTTAAAATGTCAACCTACGCAGCAGGCACTAGTTATGTGTACGCACTGACACTGCGCCGCGGAGGCTTCGCTGCAGATCCGTTGATTATCCCCGCCTCCGAGGGCAAACAACCCTTTTCCTCTTTTCCCAAATCTGCCACTCAAAAGATCACAGCCAAGTCACGGCCGCTATATTAGGGGCCCGAGGAAGCCATCATGTCGCGCAAGACTACATTATGGCATTTCTAAGCACCGAACAACCATTCTTGGCAACTTGAACTACCACCATTGTCATCATCTGTACACTCACGTAGTTTACCAAAAGCGGTGATTTCCCTTGACGATGGAGGCCATATATGAAAACCTCACACAGCAAGTCCTCCGGAAAATGAAAGAATTCATTTCATTTTGGTTCCTGTGGCTAACATGCTATAGATGCCCAGAATTCTCAACGGGCGTGGTGATACTTGTGATGGGTATCACTGGTGTTGGGAAAAGCACATTCATATCAAAGCTTACAGGCGACAACTCCGGCATTGGCCACGACTTGACCTCTTGTCCGTATTACACGCCCTGCACCCATTAGCTATGCTAATAGAGAAGACAGATACCAGGGGCGTTGAGTTTCATAGCATGGAGCTCAAAGATAGACTTGTCTATCTAGTAGACACACCTGGATTTAACGATACCTGGCGTTCGGACTTCGAAATTCTTTCAGAGATCACTTTCATTCTATCTCAGATTTACCGACAAGGCATGAAGCTCGCTGGCATTCTATACTTGCATCGTATCTCAGATAACAGAGTGTCAGGATCAGCTTTGAAAAACTTCAACCTTCTAGAATGCATGTGCGGCTTAGATGCTGCTCCACGAGTGTTCCTTGTGACTACCATGTGGGATTCGTTAGGTACAGAGCATTGTGAGGGGTTACTTCGAGAATCACGATTGGTGTCCACAAGAGAGTTCTGGGGTCGGTTTTGTCGATATGGCAGCCAAACGAATCGATGGCGTGGGGACGAGTCATCTGCCCTTTCGATAATCGATGCATTAATTACTCTGAGCGACAGGAAAGGTTACAAAACCCTTTTAATTCAGAGAGAGATTGTTGACGAAAAGAAATCCCTGAAAGAGACAACTGCTGGACAAGAGCTGATGGCAGAGTACGTAACGGGCGAGAATAAATTATTGGATGAACTACGATCACTTCAATCCGAGGCGCAAGACTGTCCGTCTGAGATAAAAAGTTGTTTTTCAGAGCTCAGAAGAGAAATCGAGAATATGAGGCGTGCGCAAAAGGAGCTAGGCGTATCGATCCAGGGCCTGTTTAACGAAAGAGAAAATGCTTACGGTGAAGTTCTTTCGAAAACGCGTGATAACCAACAAAACCTCGCAGCCGAGCTCAAAGAAGAGAGGCGGAAATATCAGCGGCTGCAGGATGAAATGAAGAGCAACGAGGAGTTGCTCGAAGAGGAACGTTATCACTGGGAGATCAAGCGAGCGAAGCTTGACCAAGAGGCACGCACCGGTCGTCGTAGGAGGGAGAGCATAGACATGGAATATCAACATATTGACGAGGAAGAACTGCTCCTTAACGAGCAGTTGGATGAGTTTCAACATGCGAATGAAGAGGACATGTCGAAGACATCGGAAAGCGTCCTTAGGCTGAGAAAGAGGGAGGTGGTAAAGCGAAATATACTTCCCTTTCTGGGAGTCTTAGCTGGAGTGGGCTTGACGGTTGCCGGAGCAGTGACTGGACTCATTCCTCTGGCGGGTGCTGGCGTGGGATTTACTGTTAGTAGCGCTAGTGGGATGAATCTGTCGCGGAAAATTCGGGGTGAAGGGCCTTATGAGAACGGCTCTCTCGCAGCGAACTCTTTCACGGCAGCCTTTCATGGTGCGAGTGTTTCGGATCTGATCCTAGGCAATAACTAGCAGGGAGGCTATGCTAGACTTATGCTAGGTAATCTTATACTAGATATACTTTAGCACTTCTTAGACTTGCAGTGTATCTAGTGGGTTTTAGGAATATTAACTATTTTAACTAAGTTAGCTAGATTATGAGATTGTTAGTTTATGAGATCTATGATAAGATAATACTAAGTCTAACTATAGTTAGATTAAGAAAGGAAAAGGCATCATAAATAAATATAAGTTTTGAACAGCTAATAATCTGTGTTCATTATCTCACTCAATGGAAAGTCACGCTCAATGGCCGACTAGTTGAGAAGGTTACAGAATGCAACGTGGCGGTAGGGAGCGAATTTCGAGGGGATATTCTGAAAGATGAGCGGGCGTACTTCACCCCCAGTTGGTTCTCACGCATTGATGTGTGATCCACCAGTTGCCTTGATTGAAAGATTGAGTGAACTACGCCGAGTGTTCCGTCATCAGCGCATAGCCACGATTTTCCGTATTTGGAAAATGCTCACATAAGCCGGGTGCATCCCAGTAGTAACTATTTGCATTGCCTTAATGTAACCAGCAAGCGAGCGGCGCGTTTTGACCGAAGCAATTCAACCCATCAGTACGCCACCAAAATTTCAACTGAGCAAGAGGGAAGAATCCTCCTTGCCAGAGAGCAAGTAAATGTAGATATATGTCTTTCAAGAGACAGCACGCGTGATCTTTTGATGAGGGGAGAATAAATGAGTTTAACTAGGACAGTTCTGTTGATCAATATACAAGTTGTTGAAGGAGACCATATAAACCAATGAAAGGAGACAATAAGCCATACAAACATAAGTCATCCCTGAGCTCCTTGGCCAATCCTATGTAAATTAGGATTCACTCAGCCATACAAGTTCCTAATAGCTTGAAGATAATTTTTGCCATTGCCACAATCTGAAATAGAAGAGAAAATCAAGGCGCCTCTTCCAGTAGTACTAACAACTGCACATGCAAGCAATGCACATAATGGGGCCCAAGTAGCAATCCAAAACAGAATCTTAAGCAATGCTCTTGGCAAGCAAAGCAGGTTTCTGTTTCAAGAACTTAAGCACGCCTGGGGAAAGTTTGATGCAAATCCAAAGTGACGCTTACGGACTTCGGAGGCTAGCATGGCAGAAGAATCAACATCTCCTAAGGGTCGTGGCGGTCCTGTAAGTTCTTTAAAACGGCATTGGACAGGAAAACTGGGGCCTCCCGAGCAGCGACCATGTCAGAACAATCGCTATCGCGAGCATTATCTGTATTATAATTATGCATGACACTCGTAGTATTCGGATTGTATTGCTTTCATGTAGGTATCTTTGGACAAATGTCTGTGTGGATAAGTGAGTCACAGCTGCAAACCAGGCAATGCAGACGAGAATATGCTAGTGATAGATTGACAGGCTGTATGATAGCTAAGAGTAACCACTCGCAAGAATTGCTATGCCTGTCACTATCTGTGAATCACTTATCATCAAAATGTACTTGAGTTGTTCCCAGTGATAGTCAGCTAGTTTCTTTAGCAGGGCCCTGCATCTACATACTGTTCTAAGCGCAGCACCCTATATTGCAGACGGCCTCTTTCTTAATCTCTTCCATATCCAGTCCAGTACACCTCGGTCGATCCGATTCTGTAGCTCCTTGCTATCTTTAAGTGACCTATCCTGGCAGCATCTGAGAAGAAGTAGCAGATCAAGAACAGGATAAAGGTAATGTATGCACTGCCAACAAATCCGGTAATGACCTATGGGGCGAATAAGTAAAACAAATAAATCCTTCTGATTTTGACTGTGCTCACTCCCACACCAGATATATCGGGATTTGGCAGTAAAGGTGGTGGTAGGACTTTGCCAGAGAGCACGTCCGAAGAGAGCATGTATGAGCAACTGGTGAGAATCGAGGACATTGCGGATCAACACATTCACTGTATGAAGAGAAAATTTTAATTTGCGTAGACTTTCTAGGGAATTGCACTGCAATCATTGCTATGGATTGAGGAAATATTATTTCCTGTTTCCAAGATTTGGAGGGGTTGGGGCGTTTTGTAGGAGGTTGAGCCGCACAGGAAGCGGCGGATTTTTGATGACTGCAGCTTTGTCATCTCATAGGCTTTTGCAGCCTCGCTATCTATAGTCAGCCACCCATAACGTTTAAGAATGTGCTTGAGTGACCTTTTGTTTAGTCAGTTAACTATTCAGAGTAACAATGTCATAAATGTCTATAGCCTCCAATCAGGTCATAAATAACGGTGATAAGCGAAGTCAGATTGGCTCCTGGCCAGAATTTGAGTTATTGTCATAGTTATCTAAGAATTCCGAGATGGGCAGGTCATAGAAAGATTTGCTTTTATGATATTGCAACGGCGTTCTAAGACTGGATGACTTATGGCTGAGATTTGAAAGCTTTCACCAGAGGGGACGCGTTGATTGTTACGCAAACAGCACAGCCTTGCCTATAGTTCGCCAACCAGGGGCTTGGACTAGCCACAGTTGCAGGCCAAAGGCTGAAAAATAGTAAGATGTTAATAAGGTATTTGCTCCTGTGACTTGCTGGAGATATTCTCCCGCAGTAATATAGTTGTAACTTGATCCGTCCAGCGACGTAGCTGTAGGGCATGTAATGATTCAAAGGCTGAGGAGCTTTATCATAAGCATTGATCCACCATGCGATAAGAGAAACCAACAAGTAGGAGACTGCGGTAAGAGGATAGAAACAAGGTAAGCTCTGGGTGCGCGCTGTCGCAAGTAGTAGACCACGGACGGCAGCATCCCACTGTAGCATCAATGCAAGGTTTTGCTAGATAATTGCCATACGGACGGGTGACTCTCTGTACCACCTTCCCAATTCGTACCCGCAAGGATCTGTATTCCAAATTACACTTGCACACATACAGACAAGTTGCATTAAATTGAGTTCGCGTCCACAGGTGCATTAGGCATCTAAATAACATGGAAGTATGGAGTTTGGATCTAAGTTTGCATGCTTTCAACCTGTTTCACAATGGCTTAAACACCCAGCGAACATGCCCTATTCCCAGAAACGAAAAAAGCAAGAAAGATGGATCTCACTGCCACGTCAGTTTGCATGTCTTCGTCGTTTGATCATTTATAGATGACCATGAAAGCCGGAGGGTACATGACGACAAGGGTCAACGGGGTCAAGTTTGACAGCCCCGTCGACCGAGCTATGATTGATGTCAGCTTAGAACTAAGGAAAGAGTACCCTAGCGTAGTGCTCTCGTCTACCTGTCTACCCAACGTCATTACACCAGGATGGGGTGAAGTACGGTACGAACTATAAGACGGGAAGTTTAACATGCAGCAAATCCGTGCTCATCTTGGAAGGCTTGGATGAGTACATTGGCTATTCCTTGTATCTCTGGGCATTCAAGGTCTGATTTCGCAGAGCCACTCCGGAGAAGCGTGGAAACGGTCTATTTTTCTTTCAGTATTAACCGTATATATGGATATGACAAGACTTGCTCACCTAGCTATACTCAAAATATGTAGTCGCGAAGGTACCAGGAATTCCGCCATCGCCATGGCCAGCGCCAGCCTTGGCAACGTGCTGCAGGTAGTAGAGCGGTGGCGGTATCCAAGATACCAGCTGTTTTCGTCACTGCGTGTGTGCCCCAACTTCCATCATCTGATTGCGTTTTCAACAAATAGTAAAAGCTTTCTGGGAATAGCCATTCTTTCGTGTTCCCTGTTGTTTTCGCAATCATAGCTACCCAAGCCGTATCGTAGGCCTGACAGCTTGTCGTGCTAAAGCCATAATAGCCATCATTGCATGCATACAACTGTCTGATCAGTCCCCTTGCGGCTGAAGTAAGAGACTCTGTTCCTTCCATTCTTTTGATTTCGACCTTTGCTCACAGTTGCCAAACGCTGCAAAAAATCTACCTACCCTATATTAGGTCCGTCATCTACAAGTTTGCACGAATGGTCCAAGCCTGTATAAGTACAACCCAAACCGGGCTACCTGGATTTGAGTGCGCGGTGCAGGTATTGCCGGCTAATCTGGTGCAGCATTAGCATTAACAGCAATTTTGCGCAAAATTCCTGCACCCAGTCAAGTTTCACTGTTTTAATGAAGTCACCACCATGCTTCATAATTCTTCACTCATATGCATTTTTCCGCGTCATTCATGAAAATTTCAAATTCTCAACCTAGCAATAGAATCGATGACTCCCCTTTACATTAAGGCAAGCTGTCTACACACACGGTTTTCAGCCCAGCACAATCGATCAATTCAGCAACGTATGTCATTGTTAAAACCATGTCAAAGATCCAGAATTGTTCAGATCCTGTATGTTTCACAAGATTAATGGTGACATACAAAAGCTCTTCAGTTTGCGAGGGAATATCTGATATTCCCACAGAGATGATAATGACTCTGTTCTGGGGTCAGGTGATGGACCTCTATTCGTCCTTTAATGCTATATGTCTTTCGACTCAGGATTGCACTTAAATGATTAACGATAGTTTGCCATTCTGTGCCTACTTTGATTCAGGTTAAATATATCGTGACTGTTATATAGACGGGAGCTCTATTCGGATTTGCGTTCCATCTCCTTACCGTCAATGCACAAATGTCTCTGGCGGAGGATGCTACCGCATCCATTAGTAGGACTGTAATGCTCCGGGGGCAGTACTTCCAGATACGTGATGACTACATGAATCTAGTTGACACGGATGTAAGCACAGTCCTTGGCCTGTTGAACCCGTTATCCAGGTCAGAGAAGTAGTCAATATGCTAATCGAACCTCTAGTATACCTAAATAAAGAGCTTTTGTGAGGACTTGGATGAAGGGAAATATTCACTCCCGCTGATTCATGCTATTCAAAGTGATCCAGAGGACCTCGTGCTTGAAAACCTACTGGGTATGGGATAGATAAAGGTAAACTGACCAAATTAAAGCCTCCGATGGTTTTCAACGCACTGAGCGAGTTTTAAATGAGCTGCATTGTTAAACAGTGATTGAGATTGGGATCCTGGAAGCAAAGTTCGTTAAGGACAAAATGGAGGGCACTGGCTAAGTGTCTACAAATATAGTTTCTGTCAGAAAACTCTGTGATTTCCAATCTCAAGCTCTCCGTATCTAATCTGACGTCTTGACAAGAATTGGGATGTCTTGTGGTGGATATGCTCTTTTGCGTTCGGTGGGAGTGATTCACCTAATTTCTCCAAGCTAAAGAGTTAATTAAGAATTAAGTGACAGAAAGGCTGTGGGTCTGATTCATGAAAATTCCCCGCTGGGATCGGGATGACTGTGATATTGAACCGTGCTAGATGTTTGCTTACATTGAACACCCAACTGGTGTCCGACGAGGGAACTGAAGGAAAAGACGTGCCTATAGATGAGATAACATTTCATGAAAAATTAAATAATATGACAGTCTTGCTAGAATACATCCCTATGGAAACCATCGTCTACGCTGCTTTTACCTGACTACAATGAATCCAAACCAAATCGATCTCCGTTTTCACCTCATTTTCTAATCAAGATACACGCCACAGGGCTGGACCTTGGCAATCATCACTTTCATGTCTGGTGAGATATCTGTCTCGGGAGCTAGTTTCCAGTTATATTTTACTATCATGTGGCAGAGGGCCACTTTTGTCTTATTAGCTGCGAAAAACAGCGAAGGGCATGAGTGTTGTGACAAATAATATACTTCCCTCTACCTAGCCAGCAGCAACCCGGGCCTGAGAGCAAGCCCAGCGTCATCGTCCTCGTCCGAAGGGCTACTCAAGCAGCTCTATTCCGTCCAAGAATACTTCGAAATCTGTAGTTGACGTTAGCTTATCCGTTGAACTTACCGCTTCAAATGCATACTTACCCGAAGTGCCCATAGCGGCAAACCTGATGGTATTGGTATCACCAGGCTTGAGGGTAAGTTGGACCGGGACAGTGTGATGATACCCAGCCCGCGAATTCAGCTCTGATATATTCAATGGAACTGGTTGGTCATTCACATATATATGCGCATCACCCGCTAACAGAGAGCACACGGCATGTCAGTATGTCGACGCATGAGGCGGATTCAGCAGGAGGACGTACCCGTAGGATTATTTACGGTATAATGGAAGGATACCCATTCAGGCTGCCCGGTCCCTGTAACGTTCTCAAATATGACCTCACTCTCATGATCAACTGAATGAGCAGGCTTTAGTTAACTTTTCCGTTTTGTTACTGCGGGGATAGTCGTATGCATACTTCTGTGGACGGACCGCTTGGTCGGGCACTGATCGCACGCAGTCACAGCTACCATACAAATTAGACAGAATGGCAATAGCATTTCGATACGGAAACGACTCACCAGCACGGCCGGAAAGGATAGCATCCTCGGCTTCATATCGCTTTTTAGACGCGGGAAAGGAGACCTCCCCGGTGTTCACATCCACAGCCCACATAGAGTGATAATCCAAAGTCACAGTTTTAGCACTGATGTGGATGTTAGTTAACATGTAACTCTTCAGTAATTGTGAACAAAGAGCACCAACCCTGTGTCAACCGACATTGGAAGCCAGAGGTAGTTGGAGCTAGGTCCACCCTTGGAGTCCCAAAGGTCACCCATGTAGATATAAGTTGTCCTCTTTGTTCCTTTGATGGCAAGTTCAAAGGTGTTCTGTGAGCCGTATGTATTGCTAGAACTAGGAGCAATGGGATAGGGCCCGTGCCATGACCCCGAAATACTGTCACTGTAGAACATCTGATTGGGATTGCCTCTCCAACCTGTTTTGCCAGAGACAATCAGGAAATAGGTGCCGCCAGCATAAAACATGCCTGGAGCCTCATATGCTCCGGTCGCTGAGTTCCACAATAGTTAGTCAATCAAGTGGCAGAATGCGCAGAAATAAAGCTACGGTACGAACCTAGCACATTCACCCGGTTGCCAACCGAACCGTCTGAGTTGATTCGGTTAATCTGGAGGTTGTTATGGTCTGCACTGGTTAAGAGGTACCAGGTCCCTAGACAGGGTCAGATTATTCACAGGCTAAGCACTGGGATTATCGCGTACCGTCATTGGGATCCTGGAACATGCCAGTGTCCGAGTAGGTGTATCCATTGGGTGGAAGATGTTCTCCAGAGCCGTGGGCCTGATAACCTCCAACCAATGTAGACGACTCCAAAGGTTGAACAAGGCGGTTCACCTGACCGTATATCTGGGCAAGGTCATTAGTTATTAATAACCGGAGAAAATGGCCAGGTGGAGTAAATGTGTACCCAGTATTTCCCATTAGGCCTGGCGATCTTTGGACGCCACATGCCTTGGATTTGGGCCTGCGCACCGAGCGGAACCCAGTTGAGGAGATCAGTGGATGAGTACATGTAGGGCGTTTCACCTAAGAGTGATAAATATGAGCTAGGATTCCAGCTGCTGCTTGAGCAGCGATTAAACTGGGGGTGAATTACCCGTGCTAGCACTTTGGCCAACCCAGTAGAATGTGTTTCCCTGTTTGTAAATGCCGCCACCGTGGGCATCGATCTTCTGGCCCTTGGTGTCTTTCCATACTGCACCTGGGACTATCCAGGTTGTCGCTACGGCAAGGCAAGAAGTGACGAGTACAAAACCCAATTTGCAGACTAACATCCCTGTGGTGACTATTTTGTTGCGAGAACTTGCAGATTGGCCAAAGTATATCAGGAAGTGAAAGACGTATCGGAAACTGGACCGGAAAGGTGCTCCAAGAGATGGGTAAAGAAGGGCAGCACAAAAGACCTACTCGCGTTTATATGAGACGAACGGGCGATATTCATTCCGGTACCACTCTCGAGATGTTCCATATATCCGGAACTCTACTAGTGAAGTGTTACAGGCTGAATCCAACATAAAGGGCATTGATCGCATTTACTGGATGCGGGGTGGATTTGCATCCACAGACAGGGGTCTTGAGTAACTATAATAGAGTGTTTCCTGGAATTGTCTTTCTTCGGCAGCGGCCGGGGATTAAGGCCACCAATGGGGCCCTGAAGCCTCGTACTTCAGGAGCGCAACCAACTATCGGAGTCCCGATGGGCGAGACTAAATCCCACTAATCCGGAGAGACACATCCTGCGGCGATTGTGTCTGGTGATCTTTCCTTGATGCCTGAATACAACCTGCCGATTCTGGTAGGCCTAGTGCTCCAGGGCCGACAAAGAGGAACATTTTAAGCTCGTCAATGAGTGAGTTCTTAACGAGGGCTTGCCTTAGCAGCTACTGAGTAGTTGTCACAGAAATACCATTCGGCTACTTTCTATACCCCAAACTGAGCCTGAGGTGCACGTAGCTTGTTCATTGTGCCCATTTCCATCGAGGATAAATTCCAGAAACATTATATTTGCAGAAAAGAGAAATGTAAGTCAATAATTACTAGGCTCAGATAGTGAAATGATATTCCTCTTGCTAAGACTAGCCAGAGCTTTGCTAACCAACCCGTATGGAAGAGCGTCAGATTCAGGGCGTATAACGCAGTTACTAGTAAGAAAACAAGTCGAGTATCTCCGGGTATGGGAATAATGTAAGGCAAACCACACATCATGTCTTCCAATTCCCCCATGGAGCATCAAACTTGTAACATTCTAAGCAGAGCTAGGCCCCTCGGCAGCCTTGTCACTAACAACGCTAACCATGCTTTCAATCGCCTGCGTCATTCAGGAAGGATATATGTATTTGCCAGCTTCAATAGCCGCTACCACGTCACTCCGCGGGTGGATATAAGGCGCAATCTTGGAGCTGTCGGCAATAGTGGTCTGCAAGAGCCAACCCATCATATTACCAAAGAGAATCATTCCATGATTATTCAGATGCGTATGATCCGTGGGCGAGAGATTGTACGTTGCTGCTTTTTCTGCGCCGATGCTGTTCAGATAATCGGTTGATGCTTTGTTCAGATCCACATATTCGCTGTTTGTAGCCTTTGCGGCGGCCTTGGTTGCAGCAACGACGTTCGCCAGCGATTCCCTCAGGGAATCACATGGCCAGAAGAGTCGAAGCTTCGACGGCTCAGAGACGTCACCAGAAGCTTGGGTTTTATGTTAGTAGGAATCGCACAGGTACGCGGATTTGTGACTTACTGGGGAACCCCCTGCGGACCGGACATCGGCTACCATTTTCTCAAGGTTTGCCGTAAACTGCGAGATGGAGACTCCAGACGTTGACTTCTGGTCATTGTGTCCAAACTAGTATCATAAGCATATATAAGATTTCGAAGCATAGTCAGCTGGAAATTTACCTGGATTGTGACATAGGGATGGTACAGCGATTTATTTCCCTTGACAGCGTCTAGAACCTTTGCCCAGTGTCCATCGGCGACAAAGGAGGCGGTTGTAGCACCGCTGTGGGCAAAATTGGTGCCAATTGACCCGTTGACCAAGGTGGATAGGAACCCATCTCCCCAGCCTGAGAATAATATCACCATCAGTATTCTTCTTCATCTGGACAATCATTCCAAAACGACGATCAAAACACTTGCCTCCATTTATTGCTGTAGTTGAGTCTCCAGCAAGAAAGAATGCAGGTTTAGAGGCAGTGGACCGCTCTAATCGAGTAGCAAGAGCAGAGCATGGGAGAAGGCACAGCACAGACTGTGCTGCGGCACGGATAATCGAGAGTTTCATGACTATATTGCGGGAACAGTATTGCAATGCGTACAGAATGTACTTTATCCGGGGAGATGATGACCTAGCGTTGCCTATATATATATTTTCAGGTTTCTCTGCTAAATGAATAATTGCATAGCAATTGAGTTTATTCGGCTATTACTGACTGCCATTTACTGGTCAAATGGATTGGAGTTATGTGAGAGATAGGCTATGGCTTGCTCTCTAACATTGCCAGTCACTTGATGACCCCTCATCTCAATACCTAAGGGACTGGTAACGTTAGGATACATCGTTACTTACTTCCCCAATCTCAAAACAGATCCAGTTTCACAGTGGTCATACAAATTGAGTTTTACGCCGGTGGAAGGCTTTTCCATGAAGTAAATTGCGTATAGCTGTTCTGCAACCCCACATAACCCCGTGGGCCGCGGCGCCCGTTCCGACGTATCTCCATTTGAGTACCTAGTACGGAGTATCTAGACTGTCCCTGAGCGGTAATATAACACAAGCAAACACTGCAAAGGAGGAGAGCTCCATCCTTCGCCCCAAGTATACTCTGTTGGACTACCTTAGTTATCATGGACGGAACATTTTCGGGTTGCTATACGAATACAAAGCAACCCTTTCCCGCCAATCACCTGAAAGCCTGCTGTGCTGAAGGACAAACATCACAACCTCCATATAATCACACAAAAACGAAGAAGAATCCGAAAAATAGCTAATGAAAATAAAAACAAAGCTATCTAAATCTATAACCCAAACAAATCAAGAGGACATGCCGCATCATAAGTATCTGTGATCATTCGTCGTCCAGGACTTGTGATTCGATCGCTTGCCATAACGCTTGCAGTATGCTCCATTGTAAACCCGACTCCATCCATGAAGCCATGATTACCTGCATTCCAGTCGCTAAGGTTCGTCAATACTATTAGCATCCGGATTGATCAGGCGCTGATTGTCGAGATTGACCGTGTTAAGGTCCTAGAAACCAACAGGATTTCAGGAGTTAGTAAAGAATCAAAATCATGGTTGTATCTGAGTAACTCACACCGCGGACCCAACAAAAGCCAGCTTCAAGCTGAGCTGGTTGTATTGCAGTGTCAGGTCTCCTTAGCCAAACAGACAAGGACTCGACAAAATAAAATGGCTGATGGAGGAGGTGGGGTTCTGGACGGCGGGAGGCCCGTCTCGCCCGACCCAACGGATAGGCTCTAGACGGTGGAGCACCAATCTGGGGAGAGCGTCTATGAGCTTGATCTGCAGAGTAGATTAAGGTCAGAAGGAAGAAATCAGGGTAGATGAAATAAGAGCATCTACCTATATCGGAGATTAAATTAGAGGCCCGGAGTAGCTCAGGAGGCTGGACAATAGGATGGGATGTTGTAGGCTGTGAGGGACTTGTGTTTTGGATTCTATGTTGCCATCTGATATTTGTCTGGCAATAGCTGATGATGGATTGTAACCCCGGAACACAAGCAATAAAAAGAGCTATCATAGCAATGATGGCTTCTGGTGACAACGCCATCTGGAAAGGAAGAAATCATAAACTTGAAGGGTGGGTGAATGAGTGCTGAAATTATTTACATCTTCATAGTTTGAGAGGTTGCACCTTTATAACATAAGGTCCATCTGAGTGAGTCGCAAGAACTCTAGAGGAAGGGCATCGCCGGAATGTCTCCCTGGTAGCTTCGTGTTTAGTTTAGCGGCTGTTCGGAGGCGGTGATGCTTTGGACCAGCGAGTGGTCAGAAATCTTATCGTTTGTACTGTCAGAGCGTGCCCCACTCTTTTCACCAGGCAGACACCTATGCGACCTAATTGGTGGATGTGTACAAGCGGTGATTTTGACTGGTTCCAACTGTTCTAGTGACCCACTGGCATGTACAGCCCAACTGCACATGAGCTTAGACTCAAGATACACAAGGGAACGGGGGTAAAGCAGCTAACACCCCTAATGATCTGACTTCCTGTATCAATATTCTGTTCTTTTCTAGTCATATTATTATATCATATTATCTTATTTCATTCTATTTTTCCTCTTTGCTTTTAAGTATTGTTAATTCGCCTTTGCTATTATTATTTTCTGTACATTTTTTTCCCTTTAGAAAAGAATTTTAATTTGAGATCCTGTTGTACCCTTCCCAGACCTTGGGGGAAATTATTTGAAAAGCAAAGATAAATTAAAATAATATTGGCTCTGGCCTACCAGCATTCCGGTCTTGACATCAAGCGTTCCTGGAGTCTCAATCCAATCATATTATTCAGTTGATCCACTGAACCTTTGTTGCAATCTTCGGTGAAGATTCAAAAGTAGCCCAACGCACAGCCAATGAGACGGTGATTGGTATTTACTCGCCTGATTCTACCTAGACGCTGCTTGTCATCGTCATTGCTCGCCATGTGAGGTTGCGCCTCGGACCAACGCTTTAACTTAGACTTCATGCTGCAGAGTATAGTTGGCACAATGCTCCAGCTCAACAGCCCATCAATGATCAATGGAGATGACGTAAACTCACTACGGCCCAGTAGTATCAGATGATACAGTGTCAAGTCTTTACTCATGAAGGCTGGTTACTGCTCACACAGAAGGTCAGGCTTTTGATGGAAAGTCCCAAGCATGCTTGGTATGATCCAAAACACACTCTAGCGAAGACGCTCCTTTTACATAGATAGTCTTTGCTCAATATCAAGTACACTATAGGAGCGAGTGGTCAAGCTGTCTGACAAGGTGAGGTGCTTGCACTCCAGCACATGACTAAGGTAATCAGCCCTCAACCATCAAAGAAACCATGGAGACTGGGTGTTAACGACTGCACGCAATAGTGATCTAATGGAGCCATTCCTCTGTACTACCTCCAAACACTTCATGATATTCATGTCTCTCCACCCCTCTCACTGCGTCAGCAAAAACAGCAGTTTTGGAGTAGAATTAGTTTCAAAGGTCCGACTATACTACATAGTAACATCCAGCCTTGCCTGTCCAGCCTCACGTGGCTGATTACCCCTCCTTCCCCTGGTGTCTGACGGTGTAGCAACTACCAGATCTTCTTTAAAGAATCTGTGACCAAAGGGGTACTTGTCACTAGATTACTCGGTTTGTGCGCTGCATTATCTCTAGCCAATGTGCAAGAATGACGGCCCCAAGTCTAAGGCACCGCGATTATACGGTCGCGTGGATATGCGCCCTACCATTGGAAATGGCCGCTGCTAAGATTATGCTCGACGAAACCCACAATCCGCTTCCTCAACCACCAACTCATTACAATACTTACACACTTGGTAGCATGAGCGGCAAGAACGTAGTGATCACCTGTCTGCCATATGGTGTTTATGGAACAACTTCTGCCACATCTGTGGTAACTCAGATGCGACAAACATTCTGCTCCATTCGATTCGGGTTGATGGTTGGTATTGGAGGGGGTGTACCTAACAAAACCGTTGACATTCGTCTCGGCGATGTGGTAGTCTGTGTGCCAAATGCGACTTCTGGCGGTGTGATTCAATACGACTTTGGGAAGGCATGTGTCGAGGGCTCCTTCCAGCGCAAGGGTTCGCTCAACAAGCTCCGGCAGATTCTGTTGACTGCTTTATCCCAGATGGGCTGCGATTCTATGCTACCTAGTACGCAGATTGGAAGGATTGGATCTGAGTACCTGCAGAGCAATCGGACAATGAAGGGGCCCTTTGCCCGACCAGCTAATGACTGGCTTTTCCACTCGACATATGACCATCAGAGCAGCAGTGAAGACTGTTCATCCTGCGACAAGAGCCAGTTGGTGCAGCGGGCATCACGAGCAGATGAAGGACCGCATATTCATTACGGGTTGATTGCGTCCGGCAATCAAGTCATGAAGGATGCCAGGACACGAGACGCCATTGCTAAAGAGTTAGATGTTCTCGGGATAAATCATTCTATTGTTTGAAGAATTCTGTGAAGAATGCAAATCGCCCCTGTACTGCATGAAGTACCCGATCAGGCAACATTCAATACTAAACAAATACACCCCAGAGGATGGCTCGGTCAATGAGCCTTAGCCTTCGTCTTGGGCAGTGGTGAAGAAGTATCGGACTTCCCTTCTGCTCAGCCCTAATGCACATATATATACAATATCGTCAATAAAGAACACAGAGCAGTAGCAAGGAGATGAGAAGATGCGGCGTATGGGGTGAACTTCAGGGATTGAAGTGTGGAAAACATAATGCGCATATGATGTTTATGTCATAGGGCTTTAGTGCCCATTTTCCTACTATTTCTACATAGCATACAGTGGGAGAAATGAGAATCAATCCATGTAGAAATTGATTGGGCAACATGGCAAATGCGTTCTCTGGTATGATGAGTAAGAGAATTTAATCCTGCTGTACAAAGGTTGGTTGTTTTGGGTCGGCTAGCGGAGCAGTGAATATTCGCTAAGCATAGATTCTCAGTGATATCATGGATGTAAGGAGAGTTGATGAATATTGATTTCTCCCCTTTACGCCTCTGACTGGGCCCTCGTACGTTGAGCAAAACATGCTGTCTCCCCACAACCTGAACTAGTGTGTGCTTTGGTTATTTGCGTTTCTCCTGGTCTCCATAACCATTTCTCGCCAAGCAGCCAGCTTCTTGTCAAGGTCGCAAAACATCTCCAGATGCCCCCACAGAGGCGGTAAGATCAGCATTGTCGATTGCCTCAACGCCAGTCTTATTCAAAGCAAGTGAAGAGACGAGAATAACAAAGGAGGAATAAGGGAATCGGACTTCTCACGCTATTTACTGATTCTTTGGTCCAATGCAGGGCGAAGTAGGGATAGAATCCATGGATGCATGCGATGATTAGAGTTCACGCCAAGTTGGGAATATGTTCATCCCTTTAGGATCTCCTTTAAGTGATCCCTCATATCATATGTACAAATCTCCTCCATGGTTATTCCCTCCTCTGCAACGCCTAACCCGACACGTTCATTCACATTTAGGCGAGCTCGGAGACTAGCAGCTTGCACGCGAGTTGCGCGAGGCATGCGCAACTTTTCATAGATTGCCAGTCTATTKCCGACACTGTGTGCGGAACAAGTGCCTTTCTGGAAGATATGACCAAGTGCCGCAGCATCCTCAATAGCCATGCAAGACCCCTGGGCTTGATCAGGCATCATTGGATGAGCTGTTCTGGAATCAGTCTGACTGGTTTGATGTCTAGACTCAACGTTTGACACCCACCTGCGTCACCTAGAAGACAGGCCTTTCCTTTGGCCCAGTACGGATATGGTTCATGAACATATACTAGTAAGTATCAACTTAGCATTCAGCGAGTGCAGCACGGAGCTAGGTGTATTGTGAGCAGTAGCACCTACATCGCCACATTTTAATGTCCTCCGCGTGAAGCATCAAAGTCTTCACCCTTGGGTCTAGAGTGGGGAATGTGTCAGTCAGCTGCTCTGGGGTGGCGCTGATGTTCCATCCGTCTTCGCGTAAATCGTTGTGTGTAGTAGGGTAGAAGCAGTAAAACCCAAGGGTCTCGCCGTCACTGCACGGCGACATGACAATCTTGTTGATGCCGTGGCCTCCCCAGTATTCGAGGGCGTAATTATCGAGGAACTCAT
The DNA here is from genome assembly GCF_018340605.1 of Aspergillus pseudoviridinutans. Lineage (NCBI taxonomy): Eukaryota > Fungi > Ascomycota > Eurotiomycetes > Eurotiales > Aspergillaceae > Aspergillus > Aspergillus pseudoviridinutans. The sequence goes on along the minus strand of NW_025091288.1, from coordinate 336,985 downwards.
AGAGGCCTAATGAGCGGACTGTGTTCGCTCGGACGATGCTACGGTAGCAGCATGATGAGGACATTTGGAATTTGGGCGCGATCCCCATCGATATGCGGCTTTGGGACTGGAAGGGGAAAATGTCAGTCCAGCATACCCGCGCAATTCTATGTTCTTCATGCAATTAAATCTGTTTAGTAATGTTTAGATTGCTTACCCTGATACCGTCGGCCGCGACGATGAGGTCAGCAGTTACAGTCTCCGCGTTTTCGAACTTGATGATGCCGGCTTCAGGATCCATTTCAACGGCTTTGTGATTGACTTTTAATATGCAGGCTGGTCCCTCTCCTGCCTTTTCGAAGGCTGATATCTGAAGTTGCCGATGGAGATCGATACGGTGGAAGCATTTGTAGGCCTGTGTGAGGGTCAGTTCACGGGGACATCCCTATTAATAGGCTTACTTAGCTGGTTAGGAATGTCTGCCTACCCTTCCAAATCTCGACTTGTAGTCGCTCCAGTCAGCTGTTATCTTGATCTCTCCGGTCTCCCAGTTGTGCACAATGAATTTGCTGTAGTCAACCTTGTTTACTGCCGTCAGTAGCCCATTTGATGTAAAGTGCTTCATGTGCATAATACTAACAGGCTTCGCCGCTGGGATGTCCACACCCCATTGCTCTAGCAACTTGATGCAATTGGGCGTCACGCCAAGGGATGCCCCGACTTCGCCAGCAAAGTCATACCGCTCGTACACGGTGACCTGATGCCCTTGCCGACGGAGGGCAATGGCAGCGGAGAGGCCTCCGAGACCGGCACCAATTATCGCCACATTCAACGGTTTATTTGATGACGACTGCATTTTGAGTCACGTATGGAGTCCCAGTCGATTGATCCGAGCGTAGGCTCAAGGTTGAGATACGAGTCGTGATGAGTCGTCGTAGCTTCCGGGTGTTGGGTACATAGCGAGGGGTTTTATAGTCGACACTTGGAAGGGCTCTTTCTATTGTAGTACTGGCAGGACTAATGTTTCAGAGATAGGACATGCGGTCAATTCCTGCTCGTGTTTTAGGGTTCCAGCGCGGAAAGGGCCGGAAGCAAGTTCATTACGGCCGCTTTTGAAATATCGGGTATCGGATTTCAATGTTTTGCAAGTACCGTCAACCACAATAGATTTAATATCATATGCCAATTTTAGTTGTGGGACAATTGAGCGGTTCTTGAACTAGGATTCCGTAACGTTCAACTTCTTTGTCTGCTATTGGGTAGCTTAAAGGGAAGGTCTTTAGAATGCGCATATAAAGGCAATGGATTGAGGAAGACCCTGCCATATACAGGCTTTGTGGCCGAAGTGGGAGGTTGCACGATTGACCTGTTGGTATACAAGAATAAGAAATAAGGACCCTATATTGGATATGATCTTTCAGCTAGAATTGAAGTTCGGTTGGTACTCCGCAGACACGTTGATGTGATAACCCAGGACAAACAATTCCTTTTCCTCAGCTTTCATGTTTCACTCTTCTTCGGCTCGGCCGGTCCCGACTTCTCACCAGGTGTACTGGGATTTGGCTGCGTCGGTGCAAACTTGGATCTCCTACGGATTTCACCACCATATTTATAGAAGGCAAACGGGATAACCGCTAATAAAGCAGCAACACCTCCGATAAGTGATCCACCTCCACCAACGCCAAGGGCATCAAACATCTTTTGCGTGAACAATGGCGCTGCAGCACCTGCAGCGGATCGCAGCACTGTATTCGCGGCTACTGCACTCGCCGCATACATTTTGTATGTGTCTGTGAGATAGTTCAGGCAGGTCACGAAGATGAGCATGATAGACGCGGTGAGAAACACGCCTGCTATTGTAGGTACTATCCAATGGACACTGTTATACTCTCCTGTCCAGGCAAACCAGAACATCGTCACGGCAAACCCTGTGCCGCCTATCATGGCGAGTGGTAATCGATCTTCGGGTTGCAATTCATAACCTTGCAGAACCTTTTTGCGGTCTTGGTTGGACTTGAGGAAGACGACGATACCCCCTAGACATGGCCCGATCGCTGTTCCAATTAGGGGCAACTCTCCGACCCCGGAATTCCAGCCTCGCTTCTGTTGGAACACAACGGGGTAGATTGTGAATAGCATGTAGAGCAGTGCATAAACAACGCACATGTAAATGGCAATGAGAAAAGAGATCGTATCGAACAAGATAATCCAGGGTCTAGACAGCGCGACTTTGTAGATGGCTTTCAGAGACCGGTCCGTTGTTTCCACAGATGCTTTGATGTCTTCGAAGCCTGGTATCTTGAGCTTGCGCAATCGTTCTGCTTTCGCCTGCAGGATCGTGTTTGGTTGTGTCTCAGGAAGCGTGAGAAGAAACACAGCTGTGCCTCCTCCCATCCACAAGAGCACATAAAAGGCCCATCTCCAGTCCTTTTTCAGTTCTAGAAAGCCTGCCACAACGGGTCCTAGCGCTGGACCTACGTTCGTCGCACATGAGAAGATTGCCATTGCGTTACCTCGCTCCAGCGGACTCCATATGTCCACCAAAACCGCCGGCGCGTTGGAGAGCGCGCTACTGACGAAGGTGCCGGTGAGAAACCGACCGACCAGAAGAGAAGCGAAATTCGCACTAAGGGCGCAAAGAACATTGAATGCCAGGTACGCGAAGAAACTTATAAGAAAGATATATCGCCGGCCGTAGAACTCGGAAAGCGGGGCGAAGAACAAAGGCCCAGCACAGTATCCGACGAGAAAAAGAGTGATGGTCAACTGGGCTACCGTGTCCGATACGTGAAATTCTTTTGCCATGCTCTGGAACAGATAAACCATTACTCGATATTGCCATAGTTGTCTAGGCCGGAGACTAACCTGTAGGCACCCTGATGGTGCAGAAGAAGCGAAGGTGGCATTGGTGACCATCGAAACCGAAACGAGGGTGATGTACCATCTTCTGGCTGACGACCAGTTCTTTGGATTCTCGATGTCGCCAGGTGCAAAATCGACATGGCCATTTTCGTTCAGGTATGGAGTTTCGTTAGGACATGTGCCTCTTGAGCGAGGAGGCTTTGCAGTAATGGGTGAAAGGATGCGTTCGATTTGATCCATCGTCGACGGGGAGGTACATTCGCATTCCAGCTTTACGATGGGGGAACGATTAGGAGGATTTCGCGGGCTTAAATGAATAGGTAGAACGAGAAGACTATTGCAATGGCCTTTCTCTTCCACGCTTTCTCTCCATATCGTTCAGTTTCGCCAGTTCGAGGCCCTGATATTGTAATCACATTTGCAAATACCATGATTTGTCTCGGATTCGGATTTCGGATGTCGGATTTCGGATTCTGATGCCTTAATTTAGTTGTAGGCCTAGAAACCCGGTAGGTGCAAATGGGCGTACCGGCATTTAATCTATTGAAGACTGTAGTGGAGTCTCCAGGTGCCTTGCCACTTCTTGGAAACACATAAGAAACAAGCAAGGGTCAGAAATAACAGCATAGAAGTAACCATAAAATTTGCAAGGAGTGTTGACAGTGGCACCCATGGGCGGGCCCGATAAACAGAACAGAGATGATTTGGTTAAGCGACATCTACGGAACAATCCCTTGACATAACCACCAATCCTATCCCCAAGAGCACCAACTAGTAGAAGACGATATATACTAGCTTGCATGTGTCCCATTGCCGTGTTCTCGGAACAAGTACCATCCGGCCCGGCTGTCAATGATTGATCGCAAATCGACGGTAATAGTAGGGGGTACCCACTATAAAAACGAAGTTGTTCTTAGCGATATATGTAAATGGTTATTTAGCAGCAGAGACTTTGACATTGTATCCCTTCAAGAACCAGAAAACGTCAATCATGACCGACAACCACCAGTCGTTGCAACATGACCTCTCGAAATATCCCAAACTTTCAAAGTCCCAAGTCGGGCATATCCGTCATATTTTCAATCTGGCCTTCCAGCCTGACGGATCTTGGAATCATATGGGTGCTTTGGAACCGATGCAGGAGTTCAATGATGCGTACCGCTACCAGCTAGCCATAATGGCGTACGCTGTGGGCGCGACACATTACCATCGCATGCCTGCCTTACGCAGTGTATTCAAACCCCTCCTACGGCKGCTCATCCATAAGATGCTTCGGCGTGAGGTTTGGGGGTACTGGTTCTTGACTAGCCATTCAGGGCGCCTTACTGATCCGGATCTCCGTGAGTTGCGAAAGCCATGGGCTGATCCGGTGATCAGAGAGAATATAATGTATAGTGGTCATTTACTCTTGATGACGAGTTTATACGCGATGCTTTTTGATGATGATGAGTTTGAAAGGCCAAACTCGATTGTCTTCAAGTGGGAGCCGCTATTCTGGGGGCTAGGTCCAGAGACATTTTCCTACGATACTCGCAGCTTACAGAAGGTGATTTTGGATGAGATGAGGAGGAATAATTGGGTTGGTGTTTGCTGTGAGCCCAATGCTGTATTTGTCGTCTGCAATCAGTTTCCGGTGCGGTATTTTCCTCTTAATTTCGAAGACCTTGTTGAGTTTATACTGACCGGTGGGTGGCAAAGATCATCGCGGTGCGGTACAATGATGTTCGTAACCGGACATCTATAGTGGAGGAGGTCCTTCAGAACTACCAAGCCGCATGGGAGGACAAAAAGATGCTTTCACTGGATGGTCTATTTGTGGACTGGCTTCTCGTTAAACAGAATTCTACTGTGCCTTCAGACAGAACGTACGGTGCTATGCCTCCAAGGGACCTCGGTCTCACAGCTTGGTAAGATGTTTGAAACCTAAGTCATTGTCTGGTTTCGGGGGTACCTATACTTACAGCATATCAGGGCTGCAGCCTACATGAACGCCTGGAACTCCGACTTTGTGAAAGCCCAATTTGACACCCAAGCCATGGGCTACATCACTAACATTGATGGCGAGATCCGTCTACGGACCCCAGCGATTGCCACCGCGTTCCGCGCGCTTGTGCGAGATCACGGCTACAACACCAAATGCCTAAAAACGTTGCAAAAGGCTATTGATGATGCTAAATTGCTACCCCCTTCGCTTATTCCTTATACTCCGCCTACATTCGGTTGCGTCGCGCAATGGCTCTCGGAGCTTGGGAAGATGGCCGAGTTAGAAGGTATCCTTGACTACGCCGATAAATACCTGAGACCCACATGGGAGAAAGGAGGGCTTTTCTATCCTCGACAGGATATGCAAGACCCGGTGGGGTCTGATTGGACGCACATGGACCCTTTCACTGGTAATGCTGCGATTGCATACGCCAGGTTAAATGTCACGGATGGGCAGAAGATTATGTGGGAACAGCCTTGGACGCGGACTATCTTAACCTCAAGGCCCTAAGTTGACGGGCTGGGGATGGAGCAGGGAATTGATTGTTTGAGGGCGACTTAAGACGAGGCAGAAAAGATGCTTGTCTTGACGGTTAGGACGTGGGACGGGGAAACGACTACTGTGTACCCCTGCGCTGAGAACCTCGAAGGAGGGAAGTGGGCTGTATACATTGACGGGAAACTTAAGCAAGTTACGGAGATAGCAGATGGCGGAAGCATGGCTGTTGAAGTTGATGTCGCTGGGGAAGATGTTGACATTGTTTTCTCCAAGCACTGATTTTGTCCGAGTTTTATCTGTGCCAGGATCCCTCAAAGAAATCGTCATATCTACGTTAAGCTTGAGCCCTGGTGAATGTCTTCTGATGGTGGTAGCTCACTACAGCCAATGATGGAGTACAATGTACAAATATAATACATATGCCGGTCTTGGAATGAAGATCAAGGTATACAGCCAGAGCTAAGACCATAATTGGGACATGGCCATGGACATGTGCATGGAACATTCAGTGTTATGTTTGACCTAGTTTATACGTCTAAACAATAAGAACTGAAGTTTCATAACACATATAATGATTCTACAGTTCGGGTTGAAACAGGCATCTGACTTTCCGCGTAGTCCGTACAGGCGCCCTTGAAGTGCTCAGCCCTATCATCCTGGTTTCTATTGACCCTTAGAAACAGCCCTAAAAAAGGCCTCCCCTTGAGCCACAGCGATATCCAACTCAAGCTGTGTCGGTTGGCGAGAGCCATCAGCGCCCTGAAGATTCTGGTTAGAGACAATGACTCCCAGTACAACAACTATACAGCCTCTAACTTACAGCAAAGCTGCCTGCACCCCACGGCGAACCCCCGTGTAGTTGATCAGTGTTTGACAGAATGCTGAACGTGGTCTTGTACCCGAGAGGAACGTAGATAAAGCCATGATGAGCCAAAGTGCTCATGGCCGCAATAGCCGTGGATTCCTGGCCACCGCCCTGTGTCCCTGTCGACACAAAAAGACCAGCATATTTCCCCCAGTAGCCGCCGTTTGTCCAGATTCGACCCGTTTTGTCCCAGAATGCTCTCCATTGAGCGGGGAAATTACCGAATCTGGTGGGGATTCCGAATAGGACCCCGTCGTATTCGAGTAACTGGTCTGGTTCTATAATCGGATGTAATGATTTGGATGGTGCGTGCATTTTGGATAAAACATCCTGGGGAAGGGTCTCTGCAATCCTGCGATTTGTTCTCATCAGTATATGTTCGATGTCGTTTGACAGGAACCATGAGTTACTGATAGATGTCCGCTTGGCCGCCAGCGGCAATGATTCCCTCCTGTTCAGCCTCCGCCAGCTTCTGGATATGGCCGTACAGAGAATACTAGAGTGGTCACTTTAGCTTTCACCGATTTTGAGACTGCAGCTGCGGATCTGGGTTTGCGAAGGCACGTACGTAAACGATGGCTATTTTCGCAACCATGGCGTCTTGTCTGAGGCAGGGTGTTTGTTGAGAAGCAGAAGAGCTAGTGTTTTGACTTTTTATGTTTCGGATTATGATCAAGAAAGAGTCGCTCTTTATTTCTTTCTGCTCCTTTTACCAGATACCACTCCACTTCGGAGTTTCGCTATTCCTTCAGTCGTGTCCATTATTTGATTTAGACCGGAGCGGATATGTGTACAATCTCCCCCGTAACGGAAACGAGTATCGGATGTGTAACGTGAGCGTAACAAACCTCGGACCTCACTATCAAAGCCGAAACAGGCAGTTGTGATTTGTAACAGACCTCAACCTAACGCATATTCTTGCTCAGCTGTTTAGCCATTTGGTAACTTTTCTCTCTCAGCAACATTGAGATGCTACGATAGTGATAAATTCATGACCCCGAGTAGCTTGCTTAGTAAGTTGAGTGGGTTAACTAACTAGTTAGTTAACTAACTTGGTTAGGTAAGTACTTTAAACCTCTCGGAGAATACAACTGATCAGATGACTACGAGAGGTGAACTCTTGAGGAAAATCCGGCGCCTCGGGAAGTTCACTCCCATCTGCATTACTCGGACACTACGTTTCCAATCCTTCATGGCTCGGATTACTGAGCCTCCGTTTCCTCCTGTTCGAAGGCTTCCAGCAGTAAGTTTCGTGTCCGATCTCCAGGACAGGTCACCGAAAGTAAAATTGCTGACGAATACCTTAGTGTGATCTTTGCTACAGGAGGAAGGTATTTTGCTTTACATACCGGGGCAGAGCGTTGCCACTTCGCAGTAATTAAAGTTCCTAACGAATCTCCACTTTCTTGACAGGTCAAGTGTGACAGGCAACAGCAGTGCGGACATTGCGTCGCTGCCAGAAAGACTTGTGTACGTTTGCGTCCAAAGCGTGGTCATCGACCTGATCAGGAGTTCCAGTGAGGCCATACTACCATCCGAATACGAAGAATACAAGAACATACCAGACGCGGGCACTACTGACACATTGCCAATTTGCCAGAAGATCTGCTAGTTCCGAGCACCGCCAAGATGAAGTTCACTTAGCACAGCTCCAAAGCCCGGTGTACTCCGGGCGTGGCCCGCTGCTCGAACGTGCCCTTGACTACTCATCACTTGTAGAGCGTCAAAGCTCAAGCCGTATTTCTGCTGTCACGTCTGACAACACGCCCACGAACATAGCAAAGGGCAGGGACAAGCAGCCTGTGTCTTCCAGTCCCGAGAACGCTGACCCGTCAGGGGAGGCAAGAAATATAATAAGGGGAGAGCTCGCTACCAACTTGCATCTATCCTCTGACAGGCGATCTATATTACAGTCAGCGTTGTCGCTGGTGACCAGATACGTCAATGCCTCGCAGCGGACAGATCCTGGAAGCCGTGAACCGAGCCGGGAAGAAGATAATTGTGGCCCGGGTCAGCTCCCTCCGGAATTGTTCTACCTGATGCTGAATGGCAAGTCCATTGTGCCCCGTCACACCGTATCTGCTAAACCTTGTCCAGCCGTTTCCCGGCGCTCGGAGTCATGGAGCATACACTGGCCGGATCATATTTCTGTGGCGACTCTCAGAAAGATGTCCTTGGCACTGCTCGACGGCAGTGTGAGTGGACAAACCGCACTTCAATACACGCTTTGTGTGGTCACTAAAGCAGCCATCTACGTAAGTCGATGGTTGCGAACATGTCCCCATGGAGCCTTGTCAGTGTCTCTGGAAAAGTCGCAGCAGAGATATATCTCCATTGGCTTGGGATGCATGAAGCAGCTTGATTTTGTCAGCCGTCCGAACCTACTGGCCCTGCAGTCTCTGCTGTCTGGGGTATGTCGTGATTTCTGTCCTTGGTTCCCACTTCTGAAAGGTTAGGACGGGTTCTAATGATTTTCTGCTGAAACAAGCAGGCCGTTCTCTCCCAGTTGGTCGGTGATTCGACACGAGCCTGGATATTGACCGGTTTCGCAGCAACGGTTATTACCGGGCTAGGCTATCATAACTGGCCAGAAGAAATGCTGGGAGACGATGATGTGTCGTCTGAAGTGCGCCATTGCATTTACTGGTGTTACTACCTTGATAAGACGCTGAGTTCGCTTCTTATCAGACCCCCGTCCTTGCCGGGCTTACGTCTCAATCCTGCTATGCTGGTTCCTGTAGGTCCCTCAGATCCTCTGGCTCTGGAGGTCAGGATCCTGGTGAAACTTGCTGAAATACAGGATGTTTCTCTTTCATTGCTCATTGGAGCCAAACAGCGCAATGAGACCGAAATATCACAAATCATCCGGTCTTTACATGACAAATTACATGGTATCTGGGACGAAATAACTCAGGTACGGTCCAGTCGGAACCATCCTTTGCTTTACGAAAATACTGATAAGCATAAAGGCACGTCCCGCATGGACTGGTGCATCAGAGTTAACCATCGAGAGCGACGCTGTCAACTTTACTTACTATACCACCTTTACTACTGTCCTTAGGTTAAACTCGTCGTTGTTGCAAGACCACTCCATCAGGGAGGACTGCTTACTTTATGCCCGCGAAGCTCTAATCGCAATGCGGTCTTTACAAACCCAGGTTTCCAATTCTAACGGAATTTCCCAGGACTTTCTTTTCTGGTAGACATTCCGGCTGATAACCTTATCTGTTCGAGTTTTGACACGAAGTAGGACAGTTCTGTTGAATCCTCTGACCCCCTTCTTCGTGGTCTTCTGCAATGTTGTTGCCACCTCCAACACAGACGACTTCCACCTCTTACAACAAATAACCGCCAATCTATGCCGCCATAAAGGCCGGAATTCCTTCGTCTCCAACATGCACAGTCTCTTCTCTCAGTTTATTGATTTGTGCAGAGCCACAAATGATGTTCACGTCCAAAATAACCCCCATGATCTTCAGCGGCCCAGCAGTGCTCCTTGCCCCGCAAATGTCAGCATCCAGCAACAAGAGCGCCCCGGCGGAATGTAGACATCCCCTCCCACCGATCAAGGCCGGAGCTTGCTGGCGGAGACAACAGATGAGTGGAGAGAGCAGACGCCAGTGGCAGGCACTTCCCTATCAAGGCTGCAATCTAACCATTTGTTCCCTGAGTCAGGTGTTACTGTTCCGGCACCAGGTTATACATCCATGTGGGACGATGGGCTTATGTGGGAGCTCTTCAACATGCAGCCCTCCATTGAGTGGTTCGAATCAAACTTTCTGGGCCATGCTGATGACCCTTGATGGCTTGCATGCGTCTCGTTAGTTTTCTTTTCACCTGAGCCTAGAAKTACAATTTCTGTAACCCATGATCGACACAATTCTTTGCATGTACAGAGGATAAGGCGGCAATACTAGAGCTAAAGAGCGTACGCACCTTTTGGGTATGCCGACCAGACCGTAGTAAGATGTCTTCCATGTATAATCCCTTGCATTCTGCAATGACTGTGCTTTGGCGTAGGAGCTTCCAGAAAGTGATTATGGGGGATATGTCATGTTCCGCCACCTCCCTTAAAGCCTAACTCGACTAATCGATCCCGTTCTGGGAAAGATTCACTGGAATTGTTGTTGAAATCTTATAAAATGAGCATTCGAACGAAACCACCTTGCGGCCCACCACCATTGAAAACATCAAGCACGATATTCATCTGCCGCAATCCCGCCTTCATCAAGGTTTTCATCATCGTGGTTTTCGAGCCTTTTTCGCTTATATGGCCGTATGTCGGAATACCCTAGCATAGATGCGGCCTTCTCGGCCCTATACACGCCAGGCAAATTGTTTGTCCACACAGCAATCACCACAATATCCCTTTGACATCTCTTTTTCTAGGAATTGCCGTCGCTCACAGCAGCGCCTAACGGCGTTCCACGCTGGCGATGTATGCATCACATATCATGTGATCGCCTTGCATATGTTATTGATCACAGTGATTGTGACTCAAAGCGTGGTAAACCGGGGAGTACAAAGTATGGATTCAATAGCCCAAGTATCCTGTACGGATGGGTTGCAAGAGGCATGCTACATTCGCCCTGTTGTGCAGGTGATTGCACCTTGATGAGTCAGACGTCCCATCACACAATGTTTCAGCAACATGTACGGCATCGTCTTAGTCTGCAGCATTCGACAGAGATTGCTCGGCCAGCAATGTCAATCTTTGGATGAAAGCTTCAATGATAACGAAGGGCGGAAAACGCTGGCTTGGTTCGACACAATTCAGCTGGTGAAATACATCGATTGTGCTCTCTAGGAGCTGCATATCATCACTGACTCCACACTGGTTGGGAGCTGAAAGTATGCGCATGTAGAGTGAAATACTCGACGTCAGAAGGATTTGCGCGTATATCCTGCAACAGTACGTCAGAACTACTCGAACCGTTGGTCAATGCTGCCGCTTACCAGAATGTTTCAGGGAAGATCAAAGGGCGAATTCGACGCAGATATATCAAAGTGGATCGTGCCGCCTGATAGCATAACTCCATACTTGTAGATGGAGGAGACAGACTCTGCAGAATCGGGGTACCGATGGCGCTCGCACCGTGAATCTTCGAAAGACAATGGTAGTACTCGAGATGCACATTCACTCCCCGTAAACTGAGATCATGGATGAGGTAATCTGGCACGTTTCCGCTCACAACGGCATCGGGTTTACAAGCGTCGGGGAAATGGGATTTCAGGTCATTCAACTCCTGGTCCAGTTCGCGGATGAGCTGAAGTCGTCTCGCTCTTGAGTGGCTCAGGCTTTGCTCGGAATAGAGCAAATGATAAACCTTTGATTTGAGCATAGCCAGACGAAGGTCTGAGGGGTAGAGAAGTTCCTTGGGTGACAACTCGGACGTGAAAAACTGGTGCTCGGACGATTGTGCAACATATTTATCGGGTAGAGTCAAGTCGCAGTCAGCGTCATTGATCATCGGAGGTTGACATTTTCGAAGCGACATTTCTTTGTCCACGGCGTAAAAGGTCCAGAACAAAGCCCGCAAATGCTGATGCTGATGCTTCTGGGCGGTATCTTCATAAGTCACTCTAGCTTTGTGTGCCCCCAAATTGAAGAGGATCCGGACGGCCATAGCGAGTAGTATTTCTGCTGTCTGCGGTTGACCCAAAGGGGCGATATAGAGTGCCTTTGACAATCAAACGCGGGGATGGAACAACTTGGCAGAGTATTGACTTACGAGGGTAATCAAAGCTTCCAGAGCTCGGATGTTAGTATGTTCCATCATCAACTGCGGTAACACGGAAAGCACTGCTTGCACATAAGCATCAGGATCTGCATCAGCGAATACTGGCTCTTGTCGACGAATCCTGGTAATCATTGCGGTCAAGGCCGCATAACAGGCACGATCGGCAATATTTGTCCCAATCCCGGAATCATCGAAGTCGGAAGCGTCAAGTAGACAGGTCAGTGCATCAATGTCAACTATTGGATGGATTGAATACAATCCATTGCTCGAAAAGTACTCCAACGACGCCACGATCAGGCGGCGCGGAGGCCATTTTGGCAAGACTACTCGGGCKGGTTTTGTGCGGAACTGCAGGTCGAATGAATCCGCCACCCGGTCGAGCAGCTCCTCGAGGTCGAAGGCGGGATCTGATTGTATGGAGGCAGCAAACCCAGGAGTGCAGTAGGCAAGATGCCACCGAAAAGCTTTCAACGTGACGTCGAAGCCACGAGAATCGAAGAGATCATTGACGAGCCCGGAAGGTTGAGGGAGACTGGGACTGGAACTCTGACGGGAACCCCTCTCCGCTCTCAAGGCCTCTTCCAATCGGCGAACTTCAGCTCTGGTGTCTTGCAACTGTCTAATCATGGAGTGTCAATCAGGATTGATATCACATGCTTGTGGAAAGGGGTCAACCTTACTCGCGGACCGATTTCCGCGGCTGGATCGGCAGCGGAGTAAATATACAAGGAGCAKAGGCAAAATGACAAGCCTCGCAGGCCGGTTTGGCTCTATCACAACGAATCTGTGAGGATTGGAAATCGAGCGACGGTGATTAGTTCGTATTCTTCTATTCCCAAGCTGTCACGTGTCCTCTACGAACCTTCCGCTGTCGGCATCGATCACAGGCACTTCGCAGTCGGCCTCCATAAGGCGCAGGGGCGGTGGCGCCCATCTAGCTGACCAGAATGTCGGGTCAGTCGGCTGTAAGGACTAATTAAGCGAGCAGCTATGCCGAAAGGGGCGCTAACGATGCTATTCACGGCCTGGCTTCAAGATTGAATTTGGGAACAGAGACCGAGTCGCCGAGTCTGCGACGCCCTAGGCCCGAGGGTGCTGAGTAAGCGGAAAATGTCAACACCGAGGAAAAATATCAAAAATGTCACCGCAAATCTATATTTATCGGGCTATAATCATGTTTGTGATAGGAGGAGTCTATCTGGGGAGTTCAAAATCAAGACCAGAACGTCATCAACCAACACACCCGTTCGGCTGGTGTTAGCACGGATTGTTTCCACCACACTCTTCGGCCACGTAAGGTATCCTTCGGCCTTTTTGCCAGACATCCGCACACAGATATTTGCAACCCAGGACAACATTCCCGCCATTGGAACATTGCAAAGTCGACTGGTTGCTTCAAAGGACGTTATCGGGGAAAGGATGGCCAGTGTGACGAGAAAATGAGCCATCAACACCTGCGAAATCTGATTCTCGGGATCGAGGAGATAGTGGATCTCGGATTGAGGCAAAGTGATAAACTCGTTGATGATGCTGGTGAAACGGACATAAGCCGCGCAGGAGGCCGCCTGTTCGAGAGAAACGAGGACGTCAAATAAAAGCTGGTAGAAGATTTCTTCGACTGGATGCTGTAACAGAGGTTTCACAAGACTCAGTGAGCGAATACCGTCCGAGGCAATCCGACTATCGATTGTAGGGAACCGGCCAAATTGTGCTTCCATGTGTTTTATATGCGAATATGCGTCGATCGAGAAAGATCCAAGCATGTTCCGTTGTAGCATCAATCCGGTCACTAAGCCGCAACCTCGGAGCATCATGATATAATCAGAAAGGCCGTCAAGCATGTACGAGGACTGAAAGGTCAATATATAGCAAGCTGCCAACATCGCGTCAGCATCGCTGGCCTCGGCTGGCGCTTGGGACATTGCTTGATTTAGTCCTTGGAGCGCCCGTTGGCGATGTTGCAAGGCCTCGACAGAGAGGGCGGATCCGGTTAGAAGTGCTAGATGCGAGGAAGAAAGAGCAAGGATGGCGTGCATCACATATTCATGCTGGTCCAAGTATCAGCAAGCAGATTCTAGGCTCGTCATTTTCCACACGGGCCTTACTTTATATGTAATCGCCGGAAGCGCTCGCCTATAGACATCATCATTACCAATGGGCAGGTGTGGATGAGCGTCGGTGATGAAGTGTTGGAAGAGAGACATATCAGCAATGGTAAACTCCCCGGATTGTCTCCGGGGCTGCAGATATGCCAGTTGACTTGAGACATCCCGCGCCGGATCTCCAAGGTGCTGAAGGTCGTTCTGTAGCCCGGCGGGATATACACAGACCAAATTCTTGCCCCGGCAATTCTCGCAAGCAGGATGGTTCTCAGGACACTGCTGTGGCTTAGTCTGTGTGCAAAACGTGACGCAGGTTTCGGCAACAGGTCTTACTTTTACTCTCCGGATTTTGCAGTTCAAACACCCTCGTCGGGATTTATTGTGGGGACGAATGCGTCTCTTTGGTCTTGACATTTCTGTCCTTGAATGCTGGGTTGATGCAGTGGTGAAATTTTTATCCTGCCGTCCAAGCCACCATCTTGTCACAGGATTCGGATTTTTCATGGCAGATACCAGGTAATTTGGTTCCATTGTGGGGGTCAACGTCTGCTCTAGTCAGGATGTCTAAGATTGTAGCGTTTCTTGCATGTATAGCGTCCTTCAGAGCTCACAGTCGTGGACATAAGGACGCTTCAATCTGCAAGTGGTTGCCTAGAGATGACCAGAAAAAAGGTAATCGATCATGAACACGGCCAAAGAGAGGTGGAGCACCCTTTCATTGGTTCCCGATGATCTCGAGTGGGCTTTGTTCGTATTCGCACTCTCTGGGTCCGCATCCGCACTCGCACTTAGTTCGCATTTTGTAGATCATCAAAGGATCTACATACTACTCATACTCCAAAAATGGCAGAAACTGTTCGGTGTACTGAATATAAATTGAACGTGTTATGGCCGTCGAAGTATCTTCTTGAAAATATCCAGACTCAGGAATCAATTGCAATATGAAGACAATCCATTGTTTAACAGCTCTCGGCTTTCTGGCTGGTACTCTCGAGGCTCTGCCAGATATTGCAGCCAGGACCCACCAAGGAATATTCCACGGTGTCCGAGTGCATGACAAAGTAGATGCCTTTCTTGGGATCCCATATGCCAAACCTCCTATAGGCGATCTTCGGTTCCGCCCTCCACAGCCTCTTGACACAGGCGACGAACATACAATCGTCAATGCAACTCAATTCGGTCCTGTGTGCTATCAGTTCCGGTACAAGACCGTGCTAGGAGACAACCTAGCACCAACGACCCCCGAGTCGGAGGACTGCTTGTCACTGAACGTCTTCGCACCACGAGCACGCCCAAAATCCAAATTGCTGCCAGTTTTGGTCTGGTTATATGGAGGTGCTTTCAGTGAGGGAGGCTCCAGTGCTCCATGTAGGTCCTTTGCAAGGCTGAATATCACTCATGCTTACCTACCTTAGTATTTAACCCTACCGGCCTCGTCGCAAACCAGCCCGATATCATCGTTGTCACTTTGAAGTTCGTACTCATTCTACCCAACCCATCATGCTGCGCTTCCACTGGATATGTTTAGAATGCTCACAGTCCAGTAGTTACCGTCTCAACATGTTCGGATTTCCCAACTCTCCCGCGATTCCAATCGACCAGCAGAATCTTGGTATTCGAGACACACGAGCAGCATTGGAATGGCTGCGCAAGAACCTCGCTGCATTCGGTGGCGATCCAACTAGAATCACACTTGGCGGCCAGTCTGCAGGTGCAGATACTGCTGCCGTGCTGACCTATGCATTCAAAGATGACCCGATCGTGCAAGGTCTGATCCTGCAGAGCGGGGTTCCAGAATATATCGGGCCCCAGGATGATTTTGTATTCATTCAGGCAGCAGAGAAAGTCGGATGCAGAAATGCTGCAAACAGAACGATTGAGCTAAGCTGCATGAAATCAGTCCCTGCGCCGGTTCTGCACAGAGCGCTTTCCAACCTTACGGTCAACCCGTTCGGTACGACTGGAGGGGCCCCGATGATTGATAATATCACTCTTTATTCTGCAGAAGAGTATGGCCGTCTAGGCTTGGCTGGCACTTTTGCGAAGGTGGTGAGTGTCGCATCGGTCCTCGTACATGTCAATTCCTAACTTGGTGTGTGACAGCCTGTCCTGATGGGCATCACGAACAATGAAGCTGATGGGGTTCTGAACTGGTCTGAAAAGGGCGGTGTCAACAAGACCATTTCAGATATCCTCGAAACCACATATTTCAATTGTCCCATGTCTAAAGAAGCCTCGTAAGATAGATCGGGCATCTCTGTGTCACAGGTATAGGCTGCTAATGGAGATGCAGTTTCCGGGTGAAGCATCATGTTCCAGTGTGGCGATATCGCTACATGGGAATCTTCCCAACGGTGACATTCTTCCCGTGGCTAGGACCTTACCATCAAGGTTAGCTATAGATCTCCTGGAGGATATATGAGTCTCACTAACAAAGATGCATCACAGCGGATATTGCATTTGCCTTAGGGTCATACAGGCATCTCCAGCCTCACAAAAAGCCGCAGTGGTACGAAGTGGCCGCCAGCGATTACCTTCAAACAGCGTGGGCGGCATTCATCAAGTCTCCGGGGGATGGACTGTTAAGGAAGATGGGTTGGCCGATGTACAATCCGAACGGTATAGTCCCTATGCTTTGTTGTGTCTCTCTAAATCAATGTGCGTTTGCTGAAGCCACTGTATAGGCACGACCCTTGTCGAACTCTTCGCTAATAACACCCCGACTGCCCGTCTCCGAGACCCGGCCGATTTTGATGCTATTTGCTCTAATCCACCTCCAATGCCGACGGACTTGTGGTCCTAAAGCCCTCCTTGACTTGGTGGTCATACTAGAAGCAGCAGGATGTTTCGTGATTGAGAGGATAGCGGTAGAGGATAGCGGTAGCCTTGGCTGTGTGCAAATTCGTAATAGCAAGCGGAGATTGATCCGGGGATGGCTGTGATTTGTTAGACTTCGAGCATTTGTTGATATAAAATGTTTGCCTAAAAAAGAGCATTTTATTAGTATTCACGCGGAACCCACCTCAGCCTTGCGATCGACATGAGGCCACAATAAAAATGGGGGGCCTCGGGCGTTTGCACAGCCCCGGAATAAAACCAGGCCAGCATCGCTGGTGACAAGGTGTCGATCAATAATACCTCGATCATGTACTGTCAACTTATTGAAGCAGCAGATAATAAAATAAGGGGTATTGAACAATGTAATATGCAGATCATTCAGCCTTGTAGAAGAAATAATATAACCTCTGCCTGGTCGATGAAATAGTTGCTTGACGGGAAATATATAAATCGTAACGAATATCCTTTAGCGACGCAATCGCACATACCAGAAGTGCGAAGCTCATATACCAGTCAACCTATACCGAGGTAGAAGGGAATCTGTTTCAAACTCCAGATTTTACGTCCTCAGTGAGCAAATCTACTCGAACAAGCACACGCTCACAATGTGCTTCGGTCCATCCAAGTACGATGACGAGAGATATACTCCTCCTCGACGGACCAACCATCCCGGACACTACTACTCTGGTTCAAACAATTACAGCTACAATTACGGCCATGATAGCGCGAAACATCGAAACGGGCGGAAAAGGCGCCGTAACCATGGACTAGTGGCCGCTGTGGCAGCAGGAGCAGCGGGCAGCGCTATGAGCTGCGGAGGAGGAGGAGGAGGAGGAGGAGGTGGTGGTGGAGGTGGTTGCTGAATCCTTGAGGGATGAGACCGAATCTCTCTTATGATTTGATTTACGCTTCTATATGATCGGGCATACGGATGAAACTTGAAGGTGGTGGACGTACTACGGATTAGAAGACAGAATGTGGAGATAAAAAATACTGCAATTCCCAATGATTGAATATGAATTGGTGAGGCTAAAAATCTTCAAGCATAGGAAGCTTAGCGTCCATCCTTCTTGATACTGAAGGTTTGAAGTTCATATAGCACAGACATCTCACTTTAGAGACGTGTAGGGATCTACTATGCGTATACGTCTCTCCTTAGACTGGGCTGATCCAGTGCTCCCCATTCAATCAGCCTTTCGTCACTCCATAAAGCAAATCCCCAGTCCCAACACGAAGAAGGCTCGCCATAGCAGAACATATCCACAAACACCTCTGGGTAGTCCAGCCCTGCTCCCAGCCACAGCTGCGTCCAGGCGACATTAGGTCGTTCATGCGGTGGCAAGGTGTTCAAAATCTCCTTGAGTCCATCAAAGTCCGTGCCAAAGTTGAATCTATCCGCAGGGAAGAGAAGGGGCAACGCTCCCGGCATTTCAAAATCCGGCCTCGGCCAATATTCACCAAAGAAGTGGTGCAGACTTATGGCATTTGCGAGCACCAGGTCTCGCCGAGCCCGGGAGTTCCGTTCGCGAAGCATCTTGACAAGTAATGACGGTCCCATGCAGGCTAAACTCTCTCTACAGTCATCTTCTCTACGTTTGAGATCATCACAGTCGTCCCAGTAACGTGTGAAGGGAGGTTTCTCGTCGGGGGGAATATCGCTGATAAATGTAACACCGTAAGATAAAAGGTTGTCGGATGCCTCGAAATATGGCTCTGCCCATCGATGGTAGCAATGTCTCCAGAAACAGGCAATTTCTTCCACCTCCCACGGGGCCATGGTTCCGAAGAACAGACGCCATACTTCTTCTTCTTCGAACACAGGTGGGACTCTCTCACGGGGGCTAAACCAGTCATTCTCCTCTTCCGGCTTGTTTGCGCCCAGAGGAATCTCAATGTGGCCGAATATATTGCCCCAAATCTGCATCCGATAGAATGCTCGGAAAAAGCGCCTCTGTTCCGTCCTGGATAGGCATAGGGGCAAACTCCATTTCTCTATGGCCATCCACTCCGGACATCTCGCTGTCMTCGAGTAATCTTCAAGGAGAAAAATGGCCATTCTATGGAGATGTAATAATTGTATAGTCTCTTCGACAGTGGCTGGTTGGTCAGGAAAGGGTCCAGACAATAAGCCTAGGTGGCGGATCTCTTCACTTCGTCGTCGGCTATCCAAGAGGGCAATAATTTTTTCCCGATTTGATCTTTTGCAAGCGTAGAGTCCTTTGGAGCGGACGGCAGCCAGTGCGTCTGCAACATCCACAAGGCCATTGTGTGAAGATCGCAGGATGCTCAGAAGGAGCTCATCTCTAACAAGATAATAGGCCCGATAATAATCGGGCGATGCAAAGAGAAGGGATCGCAGAGAATCTAGGTCCTGAAGTTTAAACAAGATGCAGATGTGTAATTCCACCGGTAAGCCTTCAAGCGATGGCCTGGTCTGATACATTGTCAGATATCGTTTTTTCGCAGCACCCGTGGTGTACCTACCGTCATCATCATCATCATTCGTCAAGTCGTAGGCTTTTATGATAGCAGTCGATAAATGCAGAAATGAAACATTGACGCTGAGGAGGAAAAGGGACTACAGGGTAGACGAAGACGACGGCGCTTGGGGACTGCTCAACCGCCTTATGTAATACGGCTGGCCATGCCTGACACAATCTCAGGCTTCGCAGCTTCCCCTGATCTGCAACAGAAATACAGCGGCGCTTAGACGATAGTCCACCTTAGCCACTCATTTTCTGCGCCTCTACTGGCCCTCATTGCTTTGCCGCCGGAGCTCTTCCATGTGCGATCATATTGGTAGATCTAACTTTCTTCATCCCACATGAGCGTAACTAATAATCATGCGGCGAGGCGCCTAAGATGTATGCCGGTGCAATATGCCATGACAGCGAGTCCTGGCAGGTTTCCATATTGGCTAATATAGCGAGCCATCATCTGATTGAGCCTTTTATCGGAAACTGGGCCTAGAGTCAGAATAGGCGACATGCGTGTATCCATTTGCAGCAACAGCTATGCGGCGCTTCTCCGAGCGAATCCCGGTCAAGCAGGTCGACTATATGACATTTTATCTCGGGAATCACTATAGGTTGAATTGGGGATAATATCTCCCCTGCAGCATCATTAGTACCTACGTTTGTACCATATAATAGACTATCTTGCGGTTCGCATTCTAGCGGCTAAAACAGAATTACAGGATTAAAAATACATTGACACTCGACGGCATGAGACAAACTTGAGCTGGATGCCAATAGATTAATGCATGTTGCCAATTGCAAAACAACAGGTACTTCTGGTCACATATCGAGCCTGCATTTAAGTAAATTTCCGGGCTCATGCCTCAGCCAAAGCGCTTTCAGTGTGTAATGATTATTTATATCTTTACGGCTCATGATATGCTCTTCGGACAATATACCAGCAACCTGTAGACTATAAAGACGGAACGTTGTTTTCCGTGGTGTAGTTGTAGTTCCATATCTCTCAGAATATCCGAGCCCTTCTGTGTGAATCTGATTAGTTTCTTTCGTTGTTTTTCACTTGCCTTGTGGTCTTCTTCAATCGACATTGCGCCTCTTTTTGCTCAGCGCCTTCTTTTACACAAAGTACACGCCTTCGTGGTCAAAATGAGTCGGAGTGGTCGGCACCATGACTTCAGTTCCCAGCGAGCCATCTTGGACAGAAGGGTATCGGATAGCGACTACGACTACGATACCAAAAATCCTCACAGAGCCCAACCCAGCTCTCGGCGTGAGCCAAGTTACTTTGGTCCAAACTTCCAAAACTCGGAGAAGAAGCGTTCTTCGTCTTTGGCAGGTGGGGATATCAGGCATCCTCCAATGCCCGATCCCTTTGTCAAGCGCCCAAACCCCTACCCGCAACGCGTGAAGGAAGAATATGATGAGTATAAGGCCCGAGGCGACGAATACGACAGGGCTAAGGCTGCTGCCAGGGCCGCCAATAAGGTGGCCAACGTAAAGCGAACCGATGCTCTCTTCAGAGAGAAAGTACAAATGGGCGTTGAAGCCAATGCGAGCGCAAGAATCACAGCTAATACGTAAGGCACTCCCAGTCTTTCCGACCACTATTCATGTATTGATTCCATTATAGTGCCGCTGCCTACAGAAGTGGATTTGGCCATAAATATCCATATGCATATGAAAGTCCAGATAAGGTAGTAGAGCATCACAATAAGGCCATCGAGTATAAGAACAGCGGTGCCCGCTGGAGAAGGACAGAACAAGGGCTGCGCAAACAACTAGGATAGAAATGAGGTATTGACCAAACTAGCCAAAGCAGGGCGCTAATCCTCCATGCGCGCGCATCTTGGTTATTTTGACTCGGAGTCCCATCACATGTTTTCTGTTCGTTCGTTTCATGTCTCCTGTTTTCTGATGTCGCTGTACGGCTATGTACACTTAAGTTTGTTTTTGGATATTTGTGCTGGGTAAATTTTTTCACCGAGTTCTTGATGTTGTTCATATATACGTCTACCAGAAATGAATCGCATATGAGTATTGTGTCTTGCTCGCTCAGACCATGGTAAAACGGGGTGTTAAAGTAACAAGGATTGGATATCCATCTTACAAGTCTCTGCCCCAACTATTTATAAGATGAAAAGACCAACAACTAAGAGGGTTGGATTCTATATCTCCTGCCACCTGGTAGGGATAATTTTAGTCGGGCATATCTAGTGGTTACTGCACTGTGGGGAATCCAACGGAGCTAGGTCACGACATGAAAGACATTAGGTTTGCTAGTTGATCGACAAAGCATGTGCGGCGCATAATATACAGGTGGAGTACGTAAGGATTGCCTTTCTGCTTTGCAAGTTGTGTAGGAATCCAAATGGGTGAGAGTTGTCATAATCCAGGGGAATGCGGGTCAAACACATCCCTCGCATATAATCCAGGGCAGGTCCTTTTATGGATGTGCAGGTTGGTGCGAGAGGTGGGAAGCAAGTTGCAGGAAGTTTAAAGCCCGGGACAGTAGAAGTTATGCTATTGACTCGACAGCCACATGGTCATATCGGATTTAAAAAGGAGACTAGAAGGCGTACAGTCATTAAGGTGTTGAAAGTCTCAGGCGCGTATAAACATGAGGAATATCAGGATTTGCTTGACCATCAATGCAATAATCGACGTGTCTAATCCACGTGTCACGGGAGTTCAAGATGATCCATGGCGCCCCATTCAATGAGCCTTTCATCGTCCCACATAGCATACCCCCAATTCCAACACCGAGAGTACGGGGCATTCGAGTACATATCCTCAAAGACTTGAGGATACTCCAGCGCCGCATCGAGCCACCGCTCCGTCCAGGCGACGTTAGGCCGCTCGTGCGGAGGCAGCGTCTCCAAGTATGCCTTGAGACCACTGACATCTGTGCCAAAGTTGAATCTATCAGCTGGGTACAGAAGAGGCAACGCTCCGGCTTCTTCCCAACTCGGTTTGGGCCAATATTCAGCAAACCCATGGTGAAAATTAACCGTGTTGGCAAGAAGCAAGTCGCGGCGAGTTCTAAAATCCTGTTCACGAAGCATCTTCACAAGAAATGGTACCATGGAGGCCAAAGTTTCCCTCTGGTCAGCTGGTTGAATATGCAAATGGTCGACGTCCAATCCAAGCCGATTTAGAGGGGGCCGCTCTTCGGGAGGAAGATCGCTGAACCAGATAATACCATTAGCCGCATAAGCCGCAAGGCCTTTTGATATTTCACGGTATGGCTCTTCCCATCGATAATAACAATACCGCCAGAAACAGCTGAATTCTTCGACTTCCCATGGCGCCATGGGTCCGAAGAATAGACGCCACGCTTCTTCATCTGTGAAAGTAGGCGTCCCGCCGCCACTATTATCAAACCACTCATTTTCTTCTTCGACATTGCCTGCACCCAGGGGAAGTTCAATTTGACCAAATATGTTGCCATATATCTGCATCTGATAGAATGCTCGAAGAAAGCGTCTTTGCTCCGTTCTGGATAAGGTTAGGGGTAAAATTTCATTCCATTTCTCTAAGCCTATCCACTCAGGACGAGTTGCTGCGGTGGTGTAATCATCGAGGAGAAATGTTGCCATTCTATGGAGATGTAGTAGTTGAATTGTCTCCTCAATATCAGCAGGTTCGTCTGGAAACGGCCATGAAGACAATCCAAGGCGGCGGATTTCTTTACTTCGTCGTCGTCTGTCCAATAAGGCAATAATCCTTGCGCGATTCAATGGCTTGACAGCGTATAAGCCTCTGGACCGAACAGCAGCTACTGCATCTGCGATGTCTACAAGTCTATTGTAAGAGCTCTGTAGAAGCACGTAGAGAAGTTCTTGTCTCACGAGCTGATATGCTCGGTGATATGTTGGTGATGCAAATACAAGCGATTGAAGAGAATCTAGGTGATCGATATTGAATAAGATAGAAATCTGCAATTCCATTGGTAAACCTTCGAACGTTGGCCGGTTCTGTTACCTTGGTTAGATAATTTTATTTTGTTTCCGACAGAGCTTTCATCATGGGTCTTACTAAGTCTTCCATATTGACGCCGTAAAGTTTCCTCGAGGTCAAGTTTCAGGTAAAGACATACATAAATGCTGTCGGAAGGGAGAAGAGGAAGATTTGCTTGTTATATACAGTAGAAAAGGCATATGACTCCGCACTTTAGGCGCCTTATGTAATACGGCAGGCTGTGTTGACTTTTTGGAATTTTGTGAGTCAGTCAAGAAGATCCGTGTCCAAACAAGTCGCTGTTTTGCTTTTGTCCTAAGTAGAAATGGTAAGCTCATGGATGGACTTAGGATTACTCGAAATGATCACATCTGCTTTCATACCCTTTTAGTCCAGAATATTCAGGCAGGCAACACATTAAGGTCCGTGGTCCAGCACGTACGTATTAAGGGATGAGCCATGATCTTCAATTGACGTGGTGCTTTTCACAATGATTGCCGATAAATCTAAAGTTCTCGTTTCCTACCTTAAGGAGCCAGGTAGGTAGTGTGTCTGTCAACCAGTAGACCACTCAACTGAAAGGAGTCAGCACGACCATTTCGAGCGTACTAGAAATAGAATGTTCGGCAGTCTCTTACTACCGGGTACAAAAAGGCAGCGCAGATACTGGCGAGGATGTACGTGGCTTCTCTGTCGAGTTCTCCACTGGAGGATGCTGTCCATGATGACTTTGTTGGCAAACCATATTGTGCGTTTCCCATGGATTTAAGGTCATTTGCTTACTGGGACTCCAGCCCCTCCTTCTTCATGCAGGGTCCGGTCCAGTCTACCCCTGGACGCAGCCTCAAGATATGACCAGCCCCTAACCAAAAGTAACTTCAACAGAGAAAGCCACAGTGTTCAGACCAAAGCCTATTGAACCGTTCCTATTAACTGAAATCCAGCGCCGTCTGACGTGGATTAATCTTTGTCATTTGAAGGTGCGCATGGGAACAAGTTTGTATCGTTATCTGTCATCTTGGATCTTACCTTATAGCATATAAGACTCTATCAAAACCGATATCTTCATTGAGCTAACCAAGTTCAACCACTTCCAACCTTTGTGATTGAAAATGGCTTCGTGCTAGGGACTGGATAGGGTAAATCTCTAAGACTACGACACGATATAAACCTATGAATACGGGGGAAAATGGCGAAGTCAGGGCAAAACTTTCACCGGACATCTAAATCCCTTAAAGAACGGTTATCTTCAACAAAGGCTTATCGTCTCTTTGTCGAGGCGAAGACGCAATGAGTTTGATCCAGAATACAATGGGACGTGACGGACACCTACAAAACTTACCCCTGGGCAGATTGTCGCGTAGCGGCAGCCTGAGTGGTTGCTGACTTGAACGACTCAAGCGCAAGCGGATTCTAAATTTGAAATCACTATTAAGGAAAGGATATATACTAGCGATCATGGAGCGCGGTCATGTTGAGTGATCTGTATATAACCTAGGCCTTCTTCATTGGCCAAGGAATCTTACTTTGACAAAATGCAACGGATAATTTGACTTTAATGGAAGATTTCCCTACGTGAATTCGGGCTTTTCTCTATCCACTCCACTCGAATGCATTGCTAATGACATGGTATCAATATCCGAATCAATTATGATAAACCCTTAACCCTAAACCCAGCCCAAATGGTATCGCAGACAATCAGTCTATAAAAGAAAGGAAAAGAGAATGGAACATGTTCAAACAAATTTTAAGATTTAAAGTGAGGAGCGTTGAGGAACAGGCCCATCAGGATACCACCGAGGGTACCGGCAATGGGAATGGTCATGATCCAGGCCAGCAGCAACAGACCCACCCGCTGGAAGTTGACGGCCTTGAGCGTACCGTTGCAGAGACCGACGCCGACCGTGGCGCCGGTGATGCACATCGAGGTCGAGACGGGGAGAGAGTACTGCGAGAAGACCAGCACAGTAATGGCAGCGCCCATTTCCATCGAGCAACCGCGGCTGGGGGAGTGGTAGGTGATCTTGTTACCCATGACTATTGCTCAGTTAGTTCTGTGTCTCGATCGTGGAGTGCAAACGGTGGACTTACCCTTCATGATGTTGTAGCCGTAGGTGATCAGACCAATGGAGATACATCCGGAGAGAACGGCAAGCTGCMAGACAGGCACTGGGGCCTTGGACGCAGCCGCGTTACCCGTCTTCCAGGCCGAGTATATAACGGCCCAGGGGCCGACCGAGTTACCGATATCGTTGGCGCCATGAGCAAAGGATGCGGTGCAAGCGGTCAGGACCTGTACGAACGAGTACGTGTGCTCGACCTCGTTGGGGTACTTCTCGGCATGGGCATAGACACGCTGCATCCGTTCTCCCTCGGGCGTACCGTGGATACCGGACTGCGCGGCGTGGATATCGTAGTGCAGACCGTACAGCAAGCCGACGGTGATCATGGCGGGGATGCGCTTGAGGAGGATCTTTATGTTCTTCAGTTCGTAGATCTCGCCGGGGCCCATCGGGTTGTCGCGGAGTGTGCGCATCGCCCATCCAAGAGGTCCTCGCTTCTTGAGGAGCCGGGCGTTCAGGCGCGCGTTAGATTCCTCCACGATTTCCTTGTAAGTGAGATGCTTGGCCTCGTTGGCGACGAGGCTCTTTTCGTTGGGAGGGATGGCAGGCGAGGTAATGGGTTCGATATCGGTCTTGGGGTCCTTGCCGTCAAACTCGGAAAGTGTTTGCTCGGTGGGAGCGGGGGATGCCTGGGCAGCGTGCTCCTCGTGCTCCTCGTCCTGGACGACGGCGTAGTTGGGGACTTTGGCACGGTCGGCGCCCTCAGGGGCTGGACGCTTGAAGAGCAGAGGGCCGAGGATAAACATCCACCACTTGACGCCGTGGTCCCGCCTGATCACACGGGCGTGCACAAAGGGCACGAAGAAAATGGCGGAGAGGATAGCGACACCACCACCGCAACCCATGGTCACGGCGGCAATATACCAGCCGGGCTTCTTGCTCAGACCGAGACTGGGAGAGCCCTTGTAGACAATGGACAGGGTACAGATGGTGGCCGCGATGAGGAACCAGAAGGGAGAAGTGTAGACGGCCCATGGCACGGGGTTCTTGCGCATGTGCACAATGAGCTTGATCAGCATGAAGATGCTAGCACCGAAACCGGCCGAGATGGCGGGAGCCATGCCCAGGCCTGCAAAGATAGCTCCCAGACCCTTTCCGTCGTTCCAGCCCCACTGAACCTTGGAAGCACCGACAGTTGCAACACCGACACCGGCAACGGCAGAGATGAGGGAGTAGGTCGACGAGACGTGGGCCGAGTGCTTGGTGCACCACATAACCCAGGAGGAAGCAGCGGCGAGGGCGCAGGTAAAAGCAAGCATCTGCACACCGGCATCACCGCGGAAGGCCGAGTTGGGGATGATACCGTTCTTGATGGTGTCAGCCGTCCGAGCACCGACCGTGATGGCACCGAGCATCTCGAAGACGGTGCCGAAGATCATGGCTTGTCGGTAGGTGACCGATCTAGAGGAGACGCTGGTAGCCCAGGAGTTGGCCACATCGTCTTTCAAGCAGGTAATGTCAGCCAATCTTGTCACAGATAGCAGGAGTAAGGGGCATTGACATACTTGCACCGTTGTTGTAGGCATCAAGCATGGCAAACAGAGTGCCAATGGCGAAGACGTAGTCATATTGGCTGAGCACCATCTTGACTGTATGTGTCCAGTGAAACAAGTTGTTGAGCGCTTGATCCTGAAATCACTCACGCAGCGAGACACGGGGCTTTTATGCATTGCATCGCTACCTCACACGACATTTTCATCCTTCGCCTGGAACCATGCTTAAGACGCCCGCTAATGCAGCCGCAGGTGCGTTCGCATAGATCGTGGCAAGGCAATTATGCCCGGTTCGTATACCTGTCCTGACACGTTCCTCCACACCTCCGTCTGATTCGCACTCTGGGGGAAATGGGCTTATCACAAGCGTCTTGGTATTGCCCCCATCCCAGGGGCCGTCGAGTTCGAGATTTCCCGGCTGGCCCGCGGTTGGCAGAGGAAAACCACTCAAATGACTTCAGCAGGCAACCGGCCAAGGCACGCTTCGCCTATCTTCGCCTGCTTGTCTCGGAGCGAAGCAAGAGCAGCAAGGCTCGAGCATGTTCTTGGCCTCCATCCAAATGTGAGCGGGAAGAGGGTCGAGGCACTGCAACGAAGCCGCAGATTGGCTGACTAGTGCTCTTGGCGGACTCTCGGCGGGCCTTGGCGGGCCTTGGCGGGGTTTACTCCATCGACCTATCAAATGCGGAGACGACTCCACGTGTGCTCCCACGTCAACAGGGCAATATGGCCGAGAGCAAAGAAGAGTTCTGGAAGGGTGCAATTATCGGCCACGGCGCGTCTGGCGCTGCAAGAAGACACTAGCTCTCGCAGGATTATTCCCTCCGTGGCAAGGACACGTGCTCAATTGCCCCCGTCAGTTGGTTACTTGCCCTCTTTCCGCAGGTAGGTTCGACTATCGTAAAGCTGTGCAGGTTCCTGTGAATCCCTCTGCGCTCGTGTGATTAGGCAACCGGAGGGGATACTGCGATCCATGACCCGGTTGTGGGCAGATGCAGCTAGACGTTAGATCTGTGCATTTCGACTTATTTCATTTCTCGTCTTTGCCCCGACTGTCTCCCCACAGTCAATGCCATGAGCACTCGTATTGGCATCAGTCAGCTGAGGATGTAATATGTGATGGGACAAATCCGCAACACTGGTGGCGTTACACTCGTGCGCAACTCGGAGCTAACCGTCGTCCCTGAATATATGGGCTAAAATAGTACATTCTGTTTCGGATTGTTGTGCTGCATTAGGTTCGGACTCCGTCAAATGCGTCGAATGATAGTCGAGTATACGACCACGCTGAGGCAAATTTCTGGTAGCTACTCCGTATGTATGTCTCTGATCCCCTTCCTGCACTAGGTCCTTTAAACCCGATCTCGACCAGATCTGGCCTACCTTTTGTTGAACATCTTTCATTGCCACTCATACTACGCCGGAAATGGTCGTCCAGACGCATTTTAGTCAACATTTATATAGTTGACACCTTTGCTCTCAACATGTTGGACATACCCTGACTTATACGGGGCCTCGGTCTTTAGACTAGTGTCTCATTTTATTGCGTTGTCTAATAAACGTCGTCTGTGATGTAGAACGAAGTCTGTCTCTATTGGCAGTGTTATTGGCATCTTTTAAAATAAATACCTGTTTAGTTTGAGTACAACCTTGTCCAGGTACAACGAAACCTCGAAGGTTTCCAGACTGGCCTAGAAATTCCCTCAACGCTTCAAGTCGCCAACATACTGGTAAGCATCGGAGACAATGCGCCCGGCAGATAATACTCTCAGACTTATGAAGGAAGGCTTTCGGATGGCTCGAAGGATTCATTTTTGATGTGATATGAAACAGAAAATCCTACGACAAGGGGGACCCTATATGATATAGGCTACATAATGAACCATAAGCACTACTGCATGCTTATCGACAACAGTGTCTTGAACCAATTCATACATTATCGGAATGTCTAGCTTATTTCAGACCTAGCAGGAAGTTGCGCTCGTAAACTGCGCACCATCCCACCGAGGTCCTTAAGACCAATTGGGAACATATGAAGCAATTCGAATGCCATATACAGTATAGTATGTCCTGGCCAGTGGGACGTCACTGACCGAAGATAAACAACTTATGACCCGTGGCGCATTCATTGAGCCTATTATATGGTGCATCCTACATTACATTGTCTGGAACACTTGCTACTAGAGGAATATTCCGTGAATATGTTTCGAATAGATATATGTTTGTCCAGGGCATTGACATGGCCACCTCCAAATGATCACGACAACTGTCGGTATCATGGATGATCAAACCTTACAATGAAGATTAATACCTCTAAGCTTTTCTATCTTATATTCCGTGTCTCAAAACTGTTCATACTGTCCAGTTCGCTCTCATTGTAGATCCTCTACAGGAGACAGATACGTTGACGAGGGCGATACAATTCAATACGGTATTGCAATACAGACTGAAAGATTCCATGACGAAACCCAGTGTCAAATCCAGCATTTTAATTGGCCCTCGGAATTAAGGTGCAGCTAGCGCGTAAGCAGGATGCATTAGTGTCTTCTGTTGCTATCGGAGATCTTCCATTCTGCTGCTTGGTCAGCAGTAGATCAAATGACTTACGCGGAGAAACAGATATCATAGATCATACAGTTCATTACTATTACTAGTGACAGTGAGTGAACAGCTAAATGCTACAGGTATCGAAAGATCAACTTCTCCCCCCGTTTCCGCCGCCAGTTGTTCGTCGACTCCAGTAAGCTAGGACAACCCCTTACCACCCATGGCCATTTCTGCAGAAACCGCTCTGTTACCTCCCAGTTGTTCGGATCCGTGGGGTCCCCCCACACTAGCAGACAGCAAGCATCCATCCCCGAGTCCCAGAACCCCATGATATCAACGCACAGCTGGCAGTCATCAAAGTTGTCCTCCCCCGTTGTAAGCAGGTTATCTCGGATTTTCGGGATCGGGAAGAAATCCAGCCATGGGTGATGCGGGATCGTCTTCTGTAAGCGGGTCGGTCGCAGACTAGGCGGGAGTTTCTGCTCGTCGACGTAGCCTGGGCCCATGGTCGGGAAGGGGGAGAGAGCGTCGTCGTGCATCCAGTCTTCGGTGTGTGACATTCCTAGTAGGGACATGATGCTGGCGAAGGCGCGGAAGACGTTGACTTTGCTGAGGGTTAGGAGGTGGTCTGAGGTCGGGGAACCGAGGATGTAGCTATGGTAGGCTGTACGGACGAATGTGTCTAGGTATTGTCGGATTTGGCTGGCGTTGAGACATTGCATGGATTTTTTGTTGGCGACTAGCGAGGTTTCATTGTTTGGGCTGGTGCTCGAAATGGAGGTGGTTGCTGTGGAGGGCGATGTCTGGGAGGTGGATGGGGAATAGTCCGAGCTGGAATAACTGGTTTGCACTCGTCGCTGAGCTTGCTTTCGTCTTCCTGTTTCTCGTTAGTCAAACGCTAATTGTTGCAGATGAGAAGGCGATGGCTTGACTTACGATAAGCCCTTTGATTGATGCGATTCTGTCTCCTCCGCCGTTCAACAGGATCAGTTAACCCGGACCAATCATCGTTGGGCTCTAGATCGTCAGCGGACAGGAGAGCTCGACGCGATGACACGGACCGCGAGGAAATAGTCGGCATGATTAGCTTCAATCTGTAGATAATCCAAGCGTAAGCTATGAGTTGAGAAGGGCAAGGGAAAAGGTACCGAGCGGGGGTTGACAGTCTTAAGCATTTTGCTGATGCAGCGGCTAAGTGGATCCGGAGTTAACAGGGTCTGGAGCCGACAGCTCGTATTATTAATATAATACAGTATTGTACAATTATAATACAATACCTTACCACATCTCACCGTTAGAGTCGAAGCAGATTATCCCGATTCAACAAGGTCAACAAGTAGAACTTGGTAAAATAAAAGGAGGTTATCTAGGTAAGCTAGATTCTACATACCCTCACGTGCAAAGTCTAGAATTATGGAGGTGAAGTTGACCAGTCATATCCACAGAAATAAGAACAACGGTGATCAAATCACCCTAGAAATCATTGATCTCGTTTGGCTATGGTTAAGGGCACAGTTTCAGTGTATTTCCCTCAACATACAAGAGGATAGCTTAAAAAGACTCTGAATTTCATTGGACATCTAGCCGTCCCAAAGATATATCCATGCCAGAAAGTCCCCTTCTAATAAGATAGCGGAGTAATACTCAGGAACTATACCTTCGCCCAAATACATAGTAGATCATCGACGGCCGAAAGGAAGGTAGGCCCTTTCAATGCCGGATGAATCCCTGTCTTGGGGAATAACACAGGAAACAATAGCCTTCCCAGCAAAATAAATATAATCGCACTCCAAATGTGCCTGATATTAGTATGCTCATCTTCATTGAGAGCCATCTCTCATCAACCTGCGTCATCTCCTTCCATGCCTTATCTTTCCCTCTTGTTCTTCGGCGCAAATGACTTTGCCGCCAGCCCTTCCCATTTCTCGTCGCCAAGGTCCAACCCCCGAGAGCTAATCAACAAAGCGAAGCGCTTGTCCCTGTCCAGTTGCCTCAGATTCGTACCAAGCGCAGCGGCCAGAATAGGGGCAAGGTCATGAGCAGCGCAAACTCGAAAGTCCCCGCTATCGACCCGCTTCTTGCTGCGTCGTTCGAGGCGCTCCTGGAGCTCTTGCTCGATGATGTGGGCAAGTGTCTTGCCATGAACAACGGTGTTCTTGATCGCGGTAGCTTCGTCGACGTTGAAGTATGGAGGCCCAATGTAGGAGACATCGGTCACAGTCTCAAGACGCTCGCGGGAGTCAGGCCGCTGGTTGAAGTGCTGTAGGTCGTACAATAGAACGTGCAATCGATACCACAGGGTGGGGAATATGATGCTGTTTTGGAGGTTGGCGATGGAAGGCGGATTTGTTGTGTTATTATTCTGAGTAACAGAATTGTGTGGTGAGGATGATATGGCCATGTTGGTATGAGTAATTCTCGTATGGGAAGAGGGTTAACGGATGTTGTGTTGTAGTTGACGTAGACAGGGACTGTTCTGTTCCATGGCACGCTTATATCGAAATAGTGGTACTGCAAGCTTCATACATCCCACGTTGTTGGTCAAGACTGTCCTTTGTCGTACATAAATCAAGATGCAGAGAACATAATAAAGGGTATAATCATCATCATGCAGACACGCCGAAACATATGCATTCATTATGCCTCCCTCCCACAAACCAGCTGCGACGCCACTTTGATATGAGCAAACCGCTCCTGGATCAGATGCAATTTCTCAATCAGAATCTTCTTGGAGACCTGCTGTAAATTCCGGAAGGAGAAGATGACGTCCTTCAGAAACAAAATATCGTCAATCCGACTGGTGGTTTCCTCGAGCGTTACATGTGGCCCATGAAGAACCACATCCGCAATGGTATTGATGATCTCCAATAGCTTGCTCAGGATCGAAGACCCGTGGATCTGAATCGTGTTTTGTGAGATCTTGGTGAGGAACTGGCGTAGCTGGCAGGATAATCGGAGCGGCATCTCGAGCGACAGCGATGGACAGGAAGCATGGGATGACAGCAGGCAGTTTGACATGGCCATCTGCCAGAGTAGAGTCCGCATCCACTGCCGCGTCACGACCAGGTCCGCTTGCTGCAGATCCGACAGCATCGAGACCTCGAGTTCCCATAGCTCGTCATCGAGCTCCCGATGTTTTTGCTCGACCCATGCAACCGTCACCTGGCTTCGATCACCGATCCAGAGGCTGATGAAGGTCGGCTCCAACAGAAGGAATGTCTTGATCACCTGGGTCCAGCCCTGGGAGATACTGGGATCGAGGCTGGGATCGTCCTCGGGAAATTGCGCGTATGGGGACAACGTCGCGGGAGAAAAGTGAAAGATGGACATGAATCGTTCATGGACGAAGCACAGCCAATAAAGTCTCTGTCGTCGGGAGCGTTCGGTCAGGTCAAGACTGGCCATGACGGCTTTGTCTTCAATCCGTAGGAGATGCACCATGCTGATCGCTTCGCGCAGGTAGAAGAAGCCCAGGTCATACTGTCCCAAGCTCATGTAGCACATCTGGATGTACACGCTTGTGACAGCCCGAAGGATAGATGGTCGGAAACCCGGGAGCAACGGAGTCCGGAGCTGGATAGCTCGGCCAGCGAGTTCGTTGATCTGCTCTGACACATGAGACGTCGCTGCATTCGACTGTGTCAGGTCAATTGTGACGCCGGTAAAGGCGTAGACAAAGGCAGCATGGTCTCTATCTGTGGCCATCTTGCCGATGGACAGGCGGATCTCCTCGTCCGTCATGATTGGGTTGAAAGGATACACATAGGCCATGTATTTCGGGATGAGACTATGCAGATAGGAGGTCGACAGTGCCACCGACTTCAAATCTGGGAGAGACGAGGGCGGGACTAGCGTAGACGTCGAAACATATTCACTCTTGAGGTCCCGCGCCGATGGAATTTTGTATTCAGAAATGACAGTCCCTCGACGGAGAGCATTCTTTCGCGATCGCGCGCGTTGATTGTCGCTATACGTACAGAGCAAGTCTAGATGCTCACATTGCTGACACCGGTGTTGGCCGTTGCAGCGGACTTTCCGTCGTCTACATGGATCGCACGCTCTGGAAACCTGAGGTTTCTTCAGCCGTGTGGTATCCATCTCGGCGACTAGACGAGCAGACAAGCCTAAGGACAGGTTTTGTCTCACTGCCTCATCCTATCAGTCATGCAAGTCCAGCGTCCACACATGAAAGACCAAGACGCCCAGTGGACCCTCCTGGTGAGAGTTTCAGGTTGAAAGTGCCGAAAATGGCCATTAAATCTTAAGAATAACGGGAACGCCAACCCCACATGCTGGGGAACAGAGGCTATACTACTTTGGGTATATGCCTAGGCTATTATTTGCAGAAAACAGATTATTTTAGTCAAAACGCTATGTAATTGACGCTAGTACTATTTTGATATGTGTCCGCTCAATTGGGTATAGCCTGAATTTCGAATATGCGGCCCTCATATGGCTGCAACTCCCACTCCTCGCTTACAGTCTTGCCAATGTTGCTAAGCAACAGCTTTAGATCCCGACCCTGGAGCTCCATGGGCCTCCGGAACGGCTGTGGCTCTTCGGAAAAGTTCAATACGACCAACATACACTGCTCTCTGGAGGTCTTCAGATAACTGAAGATTTTCTCGTTTCCTTCGTCCAAGAGCTCGAAGATGCCAAACACGAAGAGATCAGCGTGCTCTTTCCGCAGCTGGATCATCTGCTTCCAGAATGAAAGGACGGAAGAAGGGTCGTCTTGTTGTAACTGCACATTGACCTCCTTGTGATTGTCATGGGGGCGCATCCACGGCTTCTTCGAGAACGGATGAGAGAACCCGGCATTGGCTGCTGCGCTCCACTGCATGGGGAGTCGGGCGTGGTCTCGAGCAAGGTGTTGCAGCGCCTTCATGGCCGTCTTCATCTGCCCGGGGTCGTTATTCGTCATTTCGCGCACCATGTGATAGTACTTGGTACTATCGATGTCCTTGTATTCCTCGATAGGCCATTCTTCCGGGGCATTGACCATGCCGATTTCCTGCCCTTGGTAGATGAACTGCGTGCCGGACAGCGTGCACTGGAACATGGCAAGCATCTTTGCAGACGTTTCGCGGAGTTCGCGCGTGCTGTCTGAGCCAAAGCGAGAGACAGAGCGGCCTTGATCGTGGTTCTCGATGAATACCGTGGTCCAGCCATCGGTTCCCTTGAGGACGTCCTGCGTCCGCTTGATCGCTGCCTTGAGGTCGGGCAAAGTCCACCCTCGCGGCGTGGTCAGGAACTTGTACTCTTTGCCCAAGCCGAGGTCTACGACATCAAACGAGAAGACCATGTTGAGCTGCTTCTCGGCGGCCGAGACATACCGCAGCACTCCCTCGAGAGTATGTGTCTCCGGAAGCTCGCCAACAGTCATGGCGTCGTACTTGGCCAGCACTTCGTTCATCTCGCTGAGATACTCGTGAATGCGCGGTCCGTTGCAAAACAATGAGAAGGCAACCTGAGTGTCCGACTTGGGGTTGACGATGGGGGCATCGGGGTATGATGGATCCTTGCTGTACATGTTCACTGTATCGACCCTGAAGCCATCCACACCTTTTTTGAGCCAAAACTCCATGGCTGAAGCATAGACGGCCTGTCGTACTTCGGGATTCTCCCAGTTGAGATCAGGCTGTTCGACACAGAATAAATGCAGATAGTACTCCTGTGTTGCCTGGTCCCATTCCCAAGCACTCCCCCCGAACACGCTGCGCCAATTATTCGGGGGTCTCCGATCGCCATTGGCATCGTACTTGGCCGGTCTCCAGATATACCAGTCTCGCTTGGGGCTGTTTTTCGAGGATCGCGATTCTTTAAACCATTTGTGCTCGTGCGATGTATGGTTGACCACCAAGTCTAGGATGATGCGAAGTCCACGGCGGTGACAAGCGTCGATCAATGTCTCCATATCCTCAACTGTTCCATAAGGAGGATACACCTTCTCGTAGTCGGAGACATCGTAGCCCATATCGTGTTGCGGACTGTCGTACATGGGACAGAGCCAGACAACGTCTACCCCTATGCTAGCGATATAGTCGAGTTGCAATATGATACCGGAGATATCGCCGATCCCGTCATTGTTCGAGTCTTTGAAACTGGCCGGATAGACCTGGTAGATGATGGCATTCTTCCACCATTTTTCACCGGGTGACATAGTTACAAGTCTTGATAATGTACTAGAATGAAGCCCAAGATTTGGGTCACTATCTAAAACGTCGATATGCGCAGGCTGGTCGGAGAACGCGCATAACGTCGAGATGTCCCGGAATATATAAATCATGGAGTTGTTGTGATCGACCATCTTGCCAGTTGTCAACCCATTCCAACCACTCTGATTGATCCCAAGTCGGACCGAGTGCATAGTCCCCATTGCTTTTGAGACAGCAAACATGTCACCTTATCGTTCTATTCTCGTCCAACGAGTCAGACCTCATGCCAAGGAGTGTTCCTCATGATCAGCCGAGCACAGCAGGATCTGAGACGCGTAACCCCCGATCCCCACTTCTGCTCCCATTGGCTGGTTCTGATTGGTGCGAATGTAATCTATTCCGTGTGATTGATTGGCCCGAGATCATTGTGCAGAGTGCCCCCGCACCATATTATTGGATAGAGGGATTTCCCCTCACAGAACAAGCGCAAAGGCTAAGCATGCTTTAAACTACTTCGAGTTAGAGGATGCATTAGCGCCGACATGCGAAACCAGAGTCGGCCCGACATTCTACCAATAACAGTCTCATTTCCTGCCTCCCGACCCCGTTCGTTCCGTGGTGAAAATTTGGCCGCGATTTGAGGCCATAAACGGGAGGCGAATTTCAGGGGAACTCAGACAGTAGAGACTTGTCTAAACTGCCGCTTGGGTCTCCTTAGTCCTTGGGCTCGTCTTATGGTCAGACTCGTCTTGCGGTCACTGGTCACTGGTCAATGGTCTGAAGGACACCTCATTCCGGATCAATAAAATCTGGGGACATCGAGGGTCCGCGACAATCCGGGGAACCCTAGAAGTTACCATCTACCCCACATCTCATCATCCCATCGCCATCATCCCTTTCAGCTTGCTGCCAGCCTGTCACACGCCTTAAACCGTCATCTAAGCTCGGGACTTGTCTCAAGGGCCAATGACCGCCATCGGACCGTATGGTCTGACTTTAAGGCTTGCGAACGGGCCCAGCTTCTAGAATAATTACTCTAAATTGTTGCCCCCCTGGACTCTGCAGTACGAACCGAGGCGCTCGTGCTATATAAAAGCCCGCACATCCCTAGGGTGCGGCGTCTTTTCCTGCTTTCTCCCCACAGGCCTGGCCTTGCCTGGCAATTCCAACACGAATATTCGATATTGACTCGTCATAAACCATGGAGATCGAGAAACCAACCGGAATCGAACATGTGGAGGAGGAAACTGGCTCGCGCAGGTCCGAACGCCAGCCTGCGAGCCACTCGGATCTCATTGCCAGCAGTGAAGCGCAGGCAGCCCTCGACAAGGAACACAACATGACTCCCTGGCAGGCACTAAAGATCTACCCCAAAGCCGTGGGTTGGTCTATTCTTCTGTCTTGTGCCATCATCATGGAGGGCTACGATGTCGTTCTGATCGGTTCTTTCTTCGCCTACCCCCAATTCAACCAGAAGTACGGCCATCTCATGTCGGACGGAACGTACGGTCTCGCCGCCAAGTGGCAAGCCGCCCTGACCAACGCGATGGCCTGCGGCCAGATTATCGGCTTGTTCATCAACGGCATCGTCTCGGAACGCTTCGGATACCGGCGGACCCTCATGGCTTGCCTGGCCGCGACCGTCGGGTTTGTTTTTATTTTATTCTTTGCGCCAAACATACAAACCCTCGTAGTCGGCGAGCTCCTCATGGGCATCCCGCTCGGCGTTTACCAGACCCTCACCGTCACCTATGCATCGGAAGTATGTCCCGTCGCTATTCGAGGCTATCTCACAACCTACGTGAATCTGTGCTGGGTCCTAGGTCAACTGATCGCGTCCGGCGTCCTGAAAGGGCTGGAGGATCGCACCGACGAATGGGCCTACCGCATCCCCTTCGCCATCCAATGGGTCTGGCCCGTCCCCATCTTCCTCGGCGTCTTCCTCGCCCCAGAGAGTCCCTGGTGGCTCATCCGCAGGGACCGCCGAGACGACGCCGTCAAAGCGCTCAACCGGCTGACCGTAGCCGGACACCCGGACTTCAACGCCGAGGAGACCGCGTCGATGATCGTCTACACCAACGCCCTGGAAAAGCAGGCCGAAACAGGCACATCCTACGTGGACTGCTTCCGGGGATGCGACCTGCGCCGCACCGAGATCTCGTGTCTCGTCTGGGCCGCGCAGAGTCTCTGCGGCGGTGGGCTCATGGGCTACTCGACCGTCTTCTACCGGCGTGCTGGCCTCGCCGTCTCGCAGTCCTTCACCATGTCGCTCGTCCAGTACGCCATCGGCGTGGTGGGGACCTTTCTCTCCTGGGTGTTGATGACCTACTTCGGTCGTCGCTCGTTATATGTCGGCGGACTGGCTCTGCTCGCCACCGTTCTCTTCGTCATTGGCTTTATCTCCATCCCTCACTCCTCCCCCGCCATCTCCTGGGCCACCGGGTCCATGCTCCTCGTCTACACCTTCATCTACGATTCAACCATCGGTCCCGTCTGCTTCTCTCTTGTCTCCGAAATCCCCTCCTCCCGACTCCGTACCAAGACCGTGGTGCTAGCTCGAAACCTATACAACGTGATCAATCTGGTCTCGGGAATAATCATTCCGTACATGCTCAACGTGGACGCATGGAACTGGAGAGGCAAGTCGGGGTTCTTCTGGGGCGCGCTGTGCACCTGCTGTTTGGTCTGGGCGTTCTTCCGCATCCCCGAACCCAAGGGTCGGTCCTATGCCGAGTTGGATATTCTATTTGAGCGCAGGGTCCGCACTCGGGAGTTTGCGACTGCTGAGACGGGCTTGGTGGAGGGAAGAAGCGATCACAAGGTTGATCCGCTCGCTGCTAGCGTATGATTCTCGAACGGTTCATTTGTACCGATACTTTGTGTATATATGATCTGGAAGAGGGTTGAAAGCGCCCAGAACCAGAGAAGCACTTGACTCAGCCTTGCGCGCGAGTCCGCGGCCAACAACAATTGGATATCATTTTTCCTCCAATCCGTGGTAGACTACTATTCTGAAGACATCAACAGAGTAATGGTGCTCTCAGTCACTTTGGCCTCGGATTTTGAATCTTGCCACCTTGGGAAAGCGTTCGCCAAAGACAAAACCAGCCCCTTCGTTCTTTCGCACCAGGTGCATCTTTGAGCCTCATGAACGGCGCGTTGGCTTTCGTTGATCGAACGGTTCCCATGCTAGAAACGGCATTGCTATCTTCAACGGCCATGTAGTGCAGTACTAGAATAGATGCGAATGTACCGGAATCTACTCATTCATCCTCAAACACAATACAAGTACACGTCTCGTCACCTCCCCTCGCAGTAAGAACCTGTACAGGTGCCTCTTCATCAAACGCACATAAGCCCTCCTGATCAGCAGCGCTAGTCTCAACTGCCTCCTCTTCAAGTCTAATCTCCTTTTCATTCAAGAATGCTGCCTTAGCCTTGTACACCGAGATATCAACCCCCTCTTCTGCCGCCATCCCTTGTGGGCAATGATATGCAGCTGATAGGCAAAGACAATATCACTCCCCGCACGATACGACTGTTTCGTATCATTCATGTCTGAGAAATCCACACCACCACCTATACTCGCCTCTGGCACGACCTGACCCCCGCCACCAATTTCTCCCTCCATAGAGGAAGCATCTTGGCTCCTGAGCCGGAATCCCCTCGCGATTTTCAACCCAGTGATCATATACACGGGTCTCTTTCCCAGTATTCCTGAATTTATCGCGGCCTGGACCCGCTTATCTTTGGCTCTTTCGGCTGCCTCGTCGTCTGTAGGTTGTTTTCGGAAGTATACCGTCTCAAGACGGTCCATGGTGTACTTGGCAAGCACGTTGCTAGATGCACCGCCGCCGAGCTTCGCGTCGGCAACTTCGAGGAATTTCGCCCAGATGCTGCCGTGGAGAGAGCGTGACTTGTGCTTGCTGAGGTGGACGTCATAGTCTATGTGGCTTTCTGTGGCGGCAAGGCTGGAAGGACTGCTGAGGGCTTTGGTCGGATCGGTTGGGTCGAGGATGATATCGCCCATGCATATCGATGTACTTGGGTGGTAGGGGAAGTTCGGAGAGAGGACGTATGTTGGAGCCGATGCCCATGGTGGAGTAGATTATCGTTTGCCTGGTAAAGTTAAGCTGTGCTGAGAAGTGATGCTTTGAGAATCAGATTGCCGCGTAGTTGGGTCCGTTTTAGACCCGTGGAGGGGTAACGATCGTAAGCAGCCAGCCACAAACATAAAAGCTAAAGGTGCAGGGATTTCCATTTGCTGGATGACACTTTTGTTTTTTCAGCTGGAAATAAGTCAACACGTCAACCACCGCACATGGGTTCGAATTGATACCGCTAAACCTCGATTCAGCAACTCTCCGCGATCCATACCAAGAAGCATGCCCTCGGATGTACATACAAAAATGATATCAGGTACTGTTCCTGCTATAAAGTATCAACATCCCACGTGGTCTCTACAGTAACAATCTTAACCCCCTATCTAGCTTTCCACACCGCGTCCGTTATCAAATGTAACCGTCTATTGTGACTCTCAGCCGTAAACATGAACGGGTTTAGTGAGAGACACCGATGAAATGGTTCACTTGAGATAGCTGCAAACATTGCACGCATGCCTGAAATCTGCCAGAGCTTCGACAGCTTATGCTTATCTTCACCAAGGAGGCTCTTCAGCTCTTCCTCATGCACCCTAGCGTAACCAAGGATGAGAGCTGCGATTCCTGCCGCAATAGGTGTAGCCGAGGACGTTCCTGATCTATATACTTCGCCTTTACCGTTGTCTCGGCTCAGTGACGCACCTGGAACACACTGGCCAAGTGTCATGAAACACTTGGTATCATCGGAATTCGGAAGTGCGTTGAATAAGTGGAGCCAGCCCTTAGCGTCACTGCCACGAATAGACATGACAGAAGGTGAGTTCGCCGGAAATATTTCTTGTTCTGTGGGACCCCCATTTGAAGCTGCAGCGAAGAAAAGGAGCCGTTGGTTTCTTTCTGATTGAGCTCGCGAGATCGCGTTGCTAATAAATCCCACTCCGTTGATGAGAACCTCTTCTGGATAGCCGAAGGACATCGAGATAATATCGACTTTCCAGTCTATCGCGGCTCGAGTAATGGCCTAAAGCAGTGTTAGTGTCAATTGATATCAAAACACCGTGGAAGTTGGCCGTTACATCCGCTACATTACCACTCGCTTCCCGTAGATCTTGTGGCTCCCGCCCTCTCGCGATTCGGCAGACGAAAATGTCTGCAGCCGGCGCAATCTTCATCACCAGCGACAAGACATGCGTTCCATGGCCATCTTCATCCTCAGGGGTAGTCGAGTCTTTGACAACCCAATCTTGAAAGGCTTTAATCCGACGTCTGCGCTGTTTGTCTCGGAAGAAGTCGCTCTCATGGTCGTACCCCGTATCTAGAACAGCGATCTTAATCCTATCGAGTTTAGAAAACTCGGAAATCAATTCACTCGTGATTGGCGAAAGCTTGATTCGGTTCAGCCACGCTTCTGATTCTCGCCTGAAGTTTTGAGCAGTGAGATTTAGTACGTGGAACAAAGAAAGTCTGTTGCAAACAAACCTTTGCGGACCTTCAGTCGCTGTCTCCAAGCTTGATGTTTCTCGTCTCTGTGTAATGCGCCTTGCTGGGTCCTCTCCACCCGAATATGTTGCCTCGACATACTCGTGCTTCAATTCCATGCCCAGGCTTGCTCCATCCTTTCTTTCTGCTAACTAGATCACTGAATTAGCCATGTACGCTTAATTTTCCATGGGCCCAACATACCCGCTTCAATAAACTAGCCATGTCGTTTTGGTCGCTGAGCGTGGCTGGTTGCAGCGCAGTGAGACCATGAAGATCTCTGACCTCCGAATCTGCATCAAGAAGAATAAGTTGTCTTACTGCAACCTGATTTTTGTTCTCAACTGCCAGCTGAAGGGCAGTCCGTCCCTGGTTATTTCTTGCATTGATAGAAAGACCAAGCTCGATAAGGACAGGAACCATATCATAGCACATATAATGCATGAAACTAGGCAAATCCACCAAACGATGCAATGCAGTGTTTCCATTCCTATCCTTGGCGTTCACATCCGCGTTCCTACTAGCCAGTTCTCGCACCACAGGCACATTGCCTTTCTTGATGGCGTAAATAAGCGGCGTTTGTCCGTGGTTGTCTAATGGGTCTATTGGGGATCCTAATTCAACAAGTAGGCGACAGTTGTTTATGTTCCCCCTGTCTGCCGCAGTGTGTATCAACGTCTGCCCGAATGCCCCCCTTGCCGTCAGATCACCCCCTTTCTCAACGGCCAGGCGCAAGACCTCGCTAGGAGCAAGCCGCGCCATCTTGTGCATGAGTGTTTCACCAGAAGACGGTCGGTTGACGTCTGCGCCATGTTGGATGAGAAGAGATGCAACCTCCCAAGCGCCTCCATCAAAGGCCCGCTCTAACGTGGAAAAGCCTTCTGCCTCGATTGGCGCACCGTAGTCTAGAAGGAGTTTCACATGCTCAACTTTGTTCTTTTCGGTTGCGTATCGGAGCGCATCACCTTTTGCATTCTGGCTGAGTCCGCGTCGAAGGAGTCTGTGGAGCCAGGTGGTGCTTTCAGCTTCTACAGACCCCCAGATGATAAATTGAAGAACCATTGTGAAGGTAGATGAGGGTGTGGAGGTTGGGAGAAGCAGTTGGCCTGTTTGCCTCAGCCTTCCAACTTCAGCCGCAATACGGTGAAGGGTGGACTATAGCAGTTCAAATGTCATGGTCGACCGATAAGGACGACTAGACTCCCTTTGACGAGATGTATCCACAAGACAGAGAGGGAAAAAGCGTCTCAGCTAGCTTAGGATGGGTTCCTTGAGTCAAAAGGAGATGAAGGAAGAGAGGCTGGATGGCGAGAATAGTGCCTTGGGCAACAGGCTCTCCCCTCCTAGCTCGTAAATCCAATACAGGTAATTTACAAGATGTTGGCGCTGAAAAAAGTGAGGCTGTGCGAGAGCGTATTTCTATTGGCGCTTGAAAATGTCAATCTTTAGGTTCATTTGCGCCAGCAAGGCGACGGGAGGGACTTGCTCCTGCACTACTTTATGCGCTTAAAATGTGCGAAATGTTTGAAATATCAATCGCAGATTTCGTATTTCTCGTAGAACGAGGATCAGTGAATAACTCCTTCTAAGTCAATGATAGTTTTGCTAGGTATTGTCCACCACTGAGCGAGACAGGGCTAAAGAGAGAAATTTTATCGACAAGGCTCACTCCGACGCTCCAATAAATGACAATGAGTCCCTCATAGCCTTAGTCTACTGGATTCCAGCAATCAACCAACTCCAATCGTCGGATCTCGAGCTCAGTCGGCGGCAAGTATCACACCGATCTGGCAGTCGAAAACGGCTATTTCAGATGATGATTTCCCCGTCATTGAAGAATTTTGT
This sequence comes from Aspergillus pseudoviridinutans, assembly GCF_018340605.1. Lineage (NCBI taxonomy): Eukaryota > Fungi > Ascomycota > Eurotiomycetes > Eurotiales > Aspergillaceae > Aspergillus > Aspergillus pseudoviridinutans. The sequence continues at coordinate 293,937 of NW_025091288.1, read as the reverse complement.
ACTGTAAGCTAGCTGGACTGTGCGAAATGGGGGAGGGGGTGGATGGTTCTTGAGGTTGGGTTGGGGGTGGGAGGACTTTTGTGCGCTTGGTGGAGTATGCTTGGGGATGGGTTGCGTTTTGATGTTTTATGGATATTCTGAGGATGTGTGCTCAAGTGCCTGGTTGCATTGAGGGTACGGATGCAGAGATGTATTATTTAGGTACTATTTTTACTTGGCTAGTCGAGATATTATGGTTCCTGACTGTGCCTTGAGTTGTAACGCCTGCAAGTCCCTAATCATATATCAAACCAAATCTTGAACCTTCAAGAGAAAACCTTCCGGTCCTTCTCCTTGTAGACATAAATAATATAGTAGATCCTCTGCTCCTGACTCAGTTTCTCCCACCCGGTGGCCGCGTTCTTAATCTCCAGGAGATCATAGTCAGCGGATTGTTCCTTCTTCAGCCACGCATTATATCCCTTCTTGTCAGCATCAGACTGATAGGCCTTGTTGACGATTTGCATTGGGATCGAGCTTGGGGGTCCCATGAGCAGATTGGTCGCCTTGTCGATGAGCTCTGATTCAGGAATCTCCCCATTGTCTGGAATCTTATCGTTCTGATTGGGGAATTCCACCTTGTGCGCCATGTTGGGATCGATGCCGTCGATGATGCGAACGAGGGACACGGTTTGCGATTGCTGGTACATCATAGTCCGTTAGAGTAAAATTCCTTGAGCGGAGAAGCGTGCGATTTGAAGCTTACCTCGGTGATTCGCCAGTACCGGTAATCTTTTACGGTTGAGGCCCACGCCGATGGGCTTTATGACAGTGAGCTTATATGAATATTCTGACAAGGTTGAAGCTGGAACTCACTTGGAACAGAGCACGGTATCTCCTCCGCGAGCCTCCCACGTCAAGGCGGCATTTCCGATCGTCTGACCGTGGCCAGTCGTTGTGGTATCGCTGGTGGTTTTAGCATAGTTCATCCCAAAACTCACTTGGGGCGATGCGAAACTGAGACCCGCGGCCTTCTTGGTTTCCTCTTTGGCTGCCTCGAGTTGCTCGTCGGTTTTGACTCGGACTTGGCGGCTGCTGCGCAGGAAACCGCCTAGTACGACTTTCGTTGGAAATGCGTCGCCTATTTCAAAGTATGAGCGGATGGAACTTAGATTGGAACGTGAAAGAAGACAAGTTACCGTAGTCATTGATGAATTGGACCTTGTCATAGTCGGTCTTGATGTTCTTGATTGCTTCCTCGCACTCGTCGGACAGCTGTAAGTACCGTGGGGATAAGTCTATGGCTACGCGGGGAAACTACAGCAGGGTTAGTATTTCCCCCAACTCACTCGACAGCTATGCGAATGCATACCTTGTAAGCGACCTCCAAGGTGAAATCCGTTTCTTGTGTGAGACTCTTCTTGCTAAAGGAATTCTCCTCGGCGAGTGCTGCAGACGCAGAGATCGATTTGCCGAAGGGGCTCCCGCTCCTACACGATGTTTAGTCAGGGGTATAACACAAATAAACATTCATGACTGACGCATTCGCTTCAATAGCGGTCGAACTGAATCCTTCCCGCGCCATGGACCGTTGGAAAGCAGTCCTGGTTTCTGTGACGGTGACTTTGGAGTCGTCATCGACGTAGAAAGAAGGAATACCTGGGACGGTGTTCTGTTTGGACCCATGTCAGTTATCTTTGGGTTGTGACTATGATAGGGTCCCACAAACCAAATATTCCTTTACTACTTTCTTCCCGCCGCTGGAGTGGTCGGACGCCTTGTCCTGTGCTTTAGGACTCTTCTCCAACGATGGATTTTTTGCTACTTCCCCGAGATCTGGAGAGGGTGCCTGAAGCGGACGACGGATGGCGAAGGCTTCTGTCATCAGCATATAATGACACCTCAGTGATAAATGGGGTATCTTAACTGGCATACCTCGTTTAGGAGCCTTAACCAACAGCCCCGTTCCTGGTATATGGGTGTATCCATGCAGAATCCGGTTATTGAACAGAATATTCTCCCACTGCATTTCCGTCAAATCAGCAGGTTCCGTGTATTCCTTGGAGCTGCATTATTTCAAGGCACTGTCAGCATTTCCGGAAAATGGTAACTTTCTCCAGACATCTTACCTAGCTGCAGTTCTGTAATCCTGCTGCAGAGATTCCAGCTTCCCCAGTAATTCGGCGGTGTTCCCGAGTTGACCGCCATCCACCCCTTTACCTGCGCTTCCAAGCAGGTTTTTGAGGTCAGAGATCACATTGGATTGCGGGAGGTTGTCCTGTGGCTTATTCGCCAGGACCGTAGAGACGAGGTGAACAGTGACGAACGGAACACCTTTTGGCTGAGGCTTTTTGCCGGCATCGGAGGCTGGTGCTCCCGCTGTCGTCTCGGTGGACTTTGTTTCGGGCGACAGGTTGGCGAGGTTCTAGAATAATCGTGGGCTAAGCTTATACGAATATTTCTGGGAAAGATGAGTCATACGTCAGGGGTCAAATGTATGTAATCCTTGAGAGAAGTGCTGTCGGAGAGGGCGTTTTTGCCATTCGTGCTGAAGGCGTACTTCTTTGGGCTAAAGACATGTTAGATTACAATTGATGGTGGTCACCAAGTACGTCTGACATACATGCGGCAGAGACTTCTGAGCTTGGACAGCGTCGCTTTGTCTTGGTCGGATCCCAGCGTCTTGCTAGAGATGGAAGGAAACGGCTCGCCGCCTGGGCTTTCGATCTGAATTTGGAAGTCGGGGAAGGTAGCTGGGCCAGGATCAGTCATGATGACGATATCTTGGGGTCTTTGATTAATGAAATGAGATGTTGGGTAGTTTTCTAATGCTTTTGGTGAAGTCTGTAAGGCCTCATCAGGACCTCTGTCCACCATATATATGTTGTCAATGGATGGTAGGAAACGGGCGCATGGTATATGTCACTTCAAACGAAAGGATTTGTATTCGTAATGCTTCGATGAGACTCAATTCTGAAACCATCTACCCACTCAGCCCCGGACGGATGCGTTGGCAGAGCGTCGTCGATCGATGGGACGCATTGACATCTTCTGCAGATCGTGCTGATCCTGACGCTAACGGCGGAGCTATATGGGATGATAGGGCATTGGTCCTGTAGTCACAATCCAATGATTGAGCCTTGATTTCCTCCTTCTTGTGATCCTGTCCTGAGTGTCTTTCGCGGTGGCGTCCTGCGCACCCATGAGGTGTCACTACCACTTACGCAGGAGCCTCGGTTCGATGCCCGTCCACCTCTGTTGACTCCCAAGGAGCAGCTGGCCCTCAACGGCCAAGCGCATACACCCCTGGAGAGCGAATTTACTCCGCCAATGAGTGCGAGCTGCTCGCTGTTGTTGATGCAATGTCGATGCATTGAAGGCATGGTATCACGACCTGGAGCGGTTCGCCTGGATCACTATGTGGGGACCGATAAGGAGATCAACCCCTCAACACTCACCTCCTCCAGCACCAATATTTCGCTCTAATACATAAGCTATATTGTGAGTATTGCCTCAAATGAAGCTTTATCGAGGAAAAAGTGCGGAGTGTATGGATCTTTTGAGTGGTAATCAGAGAGTAGAGTTGGTGATTCAGCTAAGACCCACTAAGCGGAAAGAAAGGGACGGTCCGGCATACTTTACCACAAAAATGAACACACTCCACCTGCAACGATCGGCGGCATGCAGATATTCAGCTCAAGACATGAACCACCATTACGTCAACACAGTCAGTCAAGAGCTGAAACTTCAGCTAGCCACTCAATCATTATCTCTGGAAAAGGTGCGATGTTCCCTTCGTCTCCACACCCAAAGACGTCAGAATGTCGACCGAGTGCATACGAGCATCGGGGACTATCTGGTCGGCGATCTACTGGGGTTCGAATGTGTCCAGTAGACGTGCCAATAGGGTCACAGTACGGTGACAGGTCCCAGCTTTCACGGGTTATATAAGGTAACGAGCTTCAGCTTCCCTCCTCAGCCAGAGAGATCTGAAATATCTGGCATCATCGTTTCACTACAAGAATACCGTAGCTGCAACTCTTGAAGTTTCGATCCATTGGAGCCAATCTTTATAGTCTACATTTATCCACGTTAAGCATGTCGACCGACTGGACAAATGACCCCAAGGCAGCCGAGAAGGCTCTGCAAGAGTCTCTTGAAGACCAGTTTAAAAAGTTCCCGGACCGCTTCCTCAAGGAAGGGAAGTCGGATGGCAAGAAGACTTTCAATGGCGACAAGAGCCCATTCTACGGTGTGAATACGAATCCCTGGTAAAATCGTTATATCTCTGATGTCCGGGCTGACACAAGGCCTCTTTAGCTATCCAAGCATACGTATGGTGTGGAATGCTCTACCCCGACAACGATGCAGATTTTCGGAAGAAGCTCCCAGAGTCCCGATTCAAGCCACTGGAGAAGGTCGTCCCCAAGATCTATGAGGTTCGACACCTTCCCATCTGCTTGGAAAGCATAGAATCTAACACCTGTACAGGATACCAAAGATGCCCTGGTGTCTGTTTCCGACTCGTGCCACAGGTTCAGCAAGGGGCCCATGGAACCAGTTTGTGGGTTGCCTGTATCCCGCATTGCAATCTTTTCATCCAGGTTTATTGAAATATACTGACTGATCTTTCTGCGTTCAAGTCTCGTACTCCTCTCTAGTGAAGAAATACGCCACAAACGCCAAGACCTCCCTCGGAGCAGAGGACGGCCTCGGCGCGCAGCTGAAAACGCTGACATCGGACAAATACAAAGGCAAGGATAGCATTGACGATGATTTCGAGGCGGCGAAGGAACTAGCGAAGGAAAGGCTGGAGGAGCTCAGACGTGAAGCCAAGGAGAAGGAAACTCAGAGTGATACGCTGCGGCAGCAGCTTCAGAATGTGAGTTTTACCTTGGTGCTGGATCTTAGAGACGAACTTGTGTCTGACATATTGGATGGATAATAGTTCCTCAACGAGACCGAGGCCAACAAAACGCGGGTCACTAGCCTGGATGAGAAGTATTTGAGCCCAGTGACCGATTCTTCGGGGAAGCAATACAAAAATGCAATGGTTTACTTGAACAAGGAATTGGAAGACCTGCAACAGAAACTTAAGGATGCCCGGGAGGAGGCGCAAAAGATTAGCGATGACTTCGTACGTTCAAGTTAAGATTAGCACATTTACGCGTTTTGGAAAAGTCGCTGATTCCTTGATTGTTTCGCCCTCTCAGAAAGACCGAGGAGACCCTAAAGGTTGGAAGTTCTGGGTCACCGCCTTGGGTGGCCCTGGGGCTGGTCTGGACCTTTACCTGAAGCTGAAAGACTTCAAAGATGCGTTGGACAAATGGGCCACCAAGAATCAGGAGGTAGCAGACGTCCAACAGTGTCAAACTACAGTCACGGCATTAAAAGCCCAAATTGATGAGCTGGTAATCAGAATGGCCAAGGCAGTCGAGGGGATCCGGACGATCCAGGACACCTTCCGCCACCTGGGAGAATCCCTGGACCCGGTTATCAAGGCCATCGAAAAGATCGAGAAGGGCACGAGCTCACCATTGGCGGCTATACGGAAATCCAACATCAACCATGGTATTAAAGAGGCTGTCAACAAATACGACGAGGTATGTGGTCTGCAGTCGAGTGGTTCTTGATATCGCTATTTGGCTTGGTTGCACAGCATGCGTTTCCATTGTTCACTGAGGCTAACAGATCCATTATAGATTATCAAGGAAGCCGAAGAATTTGCGAAAGCAGCTCAGATCAAGGTCACGGATGCGTAGACGCGTCATGTCTGTGGCGATGGAAGGGTGTGCTTTTAATAATGGATGGATGTATTGTCTTTAGTGTGTGGATGGTGTATGCATTTCTACTCAATCCAATATTCCTTGTCAACTTTCGCTTGCTGTCATACATCACCTGCGTGATAAGGTGAAGTTAAACCAACGATGATCTTACATGGTCTGATATTGTTGGTTAGCTATCGTGGCCTTGTGTATAGGGAAACAGTGGAACTCAGTTGTGTTCTACTGATACTCGGATTGCCTCGTTCAAGTCAAGCTAACTGACAGTCAATAATACTCGTTCAATCATCCAATGACTAGCAAGGCCAACGATCAGGCAGTCCACCCCGTATTAAAATGGGAATATATACTCCAGATGGACATAAAAACCAAGCATCAATCTCACATCTAGAATATCATACTCGCCTCAAGTGCCTCCATCAAACTTGCAGCTTTTGTAGACACCTTCCTGCATTCATCACTCATGCCGCTGTCCTCTCCAGCCGCTTTCCTGGACCCGTCCTTCTAGAACCGCCATCTCTTCAAAGAAAGCGAAGAGTCGCCAAAATATAGTAGACCGGGTTCCCAGCTCTTCGTATTCTCAATTGAATCCGGACATAGGACATGCTTGAAGAGCTCTGGTCCGTCCCAGATGATGTACTGGGCAGCCGCAATGATCAATGCGTCTACCAACAGCATCTGGCTGGGCAGAGGAACCGGCTTGGTCTGGCGGCGCAAGATGACAGCCTACTCCGAGGTACGAGAATCTCTTTTCCTGACAAGGTCTTGTCGCAAGTAAGAGACTTAAGTTTCCCACAGTAGTCCGGTTGCCCTGCAAATAAGCGCATTGATTTCCTCAATGAGAAGGATGGTTATTACAAGAATAGAAACGGCCAGGTGGTGCCCAAGGGGAATTGCTTCCCCATTAACTTCATGTATATTAGTGCTCAAGGAGTAGACCAAACATACCAGGGACGTCTCATGTCAGTCAAGTTCAACTCATATTAGCGGAAATCACTAGAGACCCTTTGTTAGGTAATTCATCTTGAAGGATATTAATACTTCATTGCTCATTTATTATTTCATGTTATTGTTCGAAGCTGTGTCTGGGGTACATATACTTTTCATTGAGTTCATTCCTATCTGCACTCATCAGTGTTGCTATTGACTTCATTCACCCCTGAAAAATATTACTTTTATAGCAAATCATTTAGCAGTGCTAGACAATACATTCAAAGTGATGCCTCAAGAGGACGTAAGCAACAATGTAGATATCAATTACATTCTAAATACATGTAAATACAGGTAATGGTATCGTGACATAGTTGACGTCAAGTGTAGGGGTTTGGTACCTCGTGGAACTTTGCACCAGCAGAATAGAGACATATAAACTCCCTTCTTCCCACAGGCCCTTCTTTGAAAAAGAGATTAGAAAATAGAGGAAGGGATGGAAATGGAAATCATTGTCTCCCACTGCAATGCCGCACGTTAGGTGCATCTACATCGCCATAAACGTTCGTTACAATGATTATCTATGCCGGTTTTGTTAGATTTCCGTGGTTCTCTTTTCTTATCATTTAGTAGTGATTGGTTTCCATTGAATCTATGAGGTATAAGGGAGCAATAAGTTTGCTTAATCCTCAATATAACCACTTTCATTGGATTAAATAAGAAACAAACCTTGGTTTGTGGAAGTCACATGTGCCATTATCCCATCGTGACTAAACGGGCAAGTAGGATCAGTTCAAGTATATAGACATGGCTTCTCTCGATTGAGTCCCCGTCGGGCTGTCTTTTAGATAATACTACCTCCCTTAGGAAGCCTGCGATCTTGACTCGAATTTGCTACACGAACAATCCAGCCATTAGGTGTGTCTGCATGCCATCTCATCACAAGTTGTTACTGCTGACGCTCTATAAGCTTTCAACCATATAACCCAATATGGTGGACCCCATCGTGACTCCGGCTGTGGTGATTGGTCTTCACCTAGCCTTCCCGAAAATCCTATTCTTGAGCGTTATAGTTGGTACGGTTATGTACGCAATCTGTCGGTTGCTGGAAAAACTAGTCCAGCATGGGTACCTGTCCAGGCGTAAAGCCTTAAGCATCAAAGCCCAGGCAATGGCTTTAAGCGAATCTGAGAAGAGGGAATTTCGACAGGATTTGGAGAGAGTGTGCGAGAAACAGGGCATTCGAATTTGAGAAGTGCCTTGCGGATGATCACTGTGCGTTAAGTAATTCTCTTTGCGATGTGAGAATGCGCACCCAAGTCATGTTGTCAGAAGTGATGGGATGTGTGGAATTAATTAAGGCAAAGCCTGCACAAAGGGACTGATTTCTTATAATAGTTAGCTGTACGAAATTGCCTGTGTTTGGATTTTTTTTTTCCTAGCTATATTAATCCCATTGGCCACGCGCACTTGCTTTAAATTCGATATTTCTCCTTTCCAGTATACGTACTCTGTGACGACCAATTTAAGCTGAAAGGAAAAACGCATACCGCTTTTCTGTAGCGACGCAGTAGACGAAGAGATCATCTCTGAGAAGAGAAGCGGAAAGAAGGACATCATAGGTTCTTATTCGACAATGTCGACAAAATAGAAATGTGGACCACCAGGTCAAGATCTGAGGCACACTCTGGGCAGCAGTCCCATCCTGTAGTCGATTACCTCCTAAATAAGAAGCAGGGGGCTATTGTCTTCACAGGACGCAATATAAAGACAGCTGTTAAGCTTGCTTAGCAAAATATCCTAGAAGTCTCACAGATAAACTTCTAATATTTATCAGTTAAATGTCTAGTTCGACTTGTCGTGTTAACGTGTTAGAAGTGAACAACAGATTAGATAAAACTCGCAAGGAACACCTCCTACCATAGTTTAGTATGTCTCCCTATACTATGATGACTAAATAGCTTAGCACTCTAGTTGCTCCTTCTAGCAGGCTTAGCAGCCCAGGTGCGAGTAATAAAATATGAGCCTTCCCCTTCTGTGCTTTCCATGAATGGAGTCCGTACTTCTATATTATTGCTAGCAACATCCTCCCTTTGGTCACTGCAGGGCCCTTAATTCATGTAAGGGTAATCTATAGCTTTATTATTTTCTATTATAGGGCAGAGGTATTTAAAATAACTCTTTTCAAGCTTATTCATTCTAAATTTAACATTTACCTACTATATCTCAGCCCTTAATCATCTTAAATATATTGAAAGTACCCTTCATCGCTTATATCCTAAATTTTTGTTGTACCGTACCTATTAATCTACTTAAGTACGCTATAGGCAGCAGCTAGGGCTAGATCTTCTAATTCGTCCATAGTTCTAACCTTAATTACGTTATATATTATTACGTCCTGAAGCCTTCACCTCTAGGCCTGGTGGCACATCCAGCTTAGTCAGGGGTAATGTAATAACTAGTTAACTAAGGGAAATGTTATTCTATATAGCAGTAATATTATTAAGGTAACCGTTGGTAACCTCAACCTGCCCACCATTAGAAATATATTATATAATTTTAATTAATCAGGTTATTATAATCTGGAATAAGCGATTTGCTGATTTTGCATGCCCTTAAATGAGCCACTCCAATGTAGCGGCTCTGCGGGTTTCTCAAATGCATCGCGCAACGTCCAAAGGGCAAAGTCGGGTTGATGAGGTAAGATATGCGTCGATGCTTCATGTGCAAAGAACGCGTTGAGATTCGGCCACTCTTGCGGCGCGTCCTCGCCAGGGCCTGCATTAAGAAGTTACTGACTGAAATACGTGGTTAGTTAACAACATTTACGAACCATTATACCAGTCGCGCAGTGACTCCTTGAAACGCTGGCCGCGCATGTACCATACATCCTAAGACTGTGTCAGTGATCACTGGAATAAAGGCCTTCATGCCAACTCACCGTTTCAGATAGTTCGGTGGTGAATTTCGGCGAGCGAGTAAGCTCCTCCATGAGACGGGCCAATTTGATCTGGGAAGGATGGTGGTAGGGTATCTGCTCAGCAAGCTGCAATACGACTACGCCGACGTCCCAGACTTCTGTTGACAATGGCTCCTTCTCCGGCAACAGCGCGAGAATCGAGTGGACGGCGGAGTCAAGGGGCGTCTTCGTGTCGGGATGAAAATAGTCGTTCAGGATTTGGAATACCTTTTCTTGACTGTAGTCCGTGGTCCCGACATAGCTGTATCCGGACTCGTGGCCGTCGAATCGGGATATGGATTTACTCTCTGAAGATACGGGCGCATTGGTGTCAATACTCTCCGTTAGTTGGTTTTTCTCTCCCCAACCTTCGAGATTGAGCTCGAGTTTTGACATGTCGGATCTGGGCACTGATGTACGGCGATATCAAGTGTGGTTGAAGAGTAGCGAGTGTGTTGATAGCGGGGAACCATCGCCTGAAATAGCCGCCGAGGCTGAGCTCGAGACTCCTACGATAAGAAATGCTTGATGGACACTAACGCGACAATGCCTAGTGCTGCTCTCGAAAGTATCCTGATATCCCTCTTTATGGTCGTAACAACCGAGCGGGTTCGGCAAGACAAGTCGGTAATTTCTCTCCCTGTACCCATTCCAGAGCTGTACAACAGCCAGGTCCAAGAGACGGATCAACTCCGCACTTCAAAAGCTCTCGAGCGATGTCAAATCTACCCAACCTCGCAGCAAGCCGTAACGGGGTATCTCCTCGGGTGTTTTGGACGGTCGAGTCGGCACCATGCTTCAGCAGGTATTTCAACAGACCAGGCCCCCCATAATCCACTGCAAAGTGCAGGCTCGTCCACCCTTCATCGTCAGTTTGATTGACATTAGCTCCACTTTCGACCAGGAGTCGCAAGGTGTTTTTGCCACTGCGTATAGCGAGCATGAGCGGAGTCCACCCATGCTCATTTGAGTCGTTGATATCTGCCCCGGCTTTCAGAAGCGCAGCGCACAGGTCCGTATTGCACATCGCCGCCGCCGTATGCAACGGTGAATCATCGTTTGACGAATACCTAAGGCTAGGGGACGCTCCTCGATCTAGCAATAATTGGACGATTTCAAGGCATTCCCTGTGCACAGCCTCGTGCAGTGCCGTCTTAATCAACGACTTCGCCCGGTAATTGACGTCTGCCCCGTTATCCAGGAGTAACTTAACGACAGATAGGCCGCGGTGCTTTGCCGCTAACTGCAGGCCACTCGATAAATCCTCAGTCTCAAGCACCGCTCGGCCCTTCGTGAGCCATAGCATAGCAAGACCGTCTGATCCATGTTGAATACAATGCTCAAACCCTGAAAGAAAATCATATCTTCCTACCTTGCTGCGCTCGCATGCTATTTGATGTCGAACTTGTAAATCTCCGTTCCCGCCCATTAAATCAGAGTGGCGATTAGCAAGAGAGGTATTCCAAGCTGCCTTTACTTGCATTAAGGCATTTCTCACGTCCACAAGGTTTTCTAGACTCAGAATAGCATCACTCTCAACATTAATTTTGCACACAAGAGAAAACCACGCATCTACCATCGCAATACACAGCCCAGCACTATCAGAAATCACACCCTCGACCCTGTCAAACGAGTCCCTAGTAGCAACATACGTCACTACAGTGACGAGCCTTGTTCCCGTGACTGACGGACGTAGATGCTTCACATCCACCCGGTTCGTGACTATAGCGTCACAGTCCTGAACAAGGCAGGGTTTCAACAGTTTTGCGCTCGCGATCTCCACGAGCTGGATTGCACGGGAAGTAGACAGGACTTCAGAGAAGACTACACCACTGAGTTTGCCATTTTCATACTGGTCGTCTATGTCCAGCTGGTGAAGGCTTGACATGAGCTGCGGGGAGACCACGGTGCAGATCACCTTGGCTGCCTTGACTTGGAGTTCAGCGGGGTCTCTTGGGAAGGGCGATAGATGGAACCTCATGAAGAGAAAGCTTAGGATGAACCGTGGGTTGAAATGGGAGTTTCCCATCAGCCTTTAGGACGTAGGCATCCCTGAAGGAGGAGCGAATGAACGGTTTACAGGTATTAGATACCCCGCGGGACATGCCCGCGAAACCTTGCTATGCTCACACCGCCAAAGCTTTCGCCATTTTGATAAGCTTGCGTGCCATCACGTGTACGTGTTGGTGCGTTTCTGGCGCTTCCGTTCGCTCGTTTCAGGGCATCCGCCTGCAAAGCGCGCGTCACCAGTTTTTCTCCAGAGTCCGGGGTAAAGAATCGACGCGGATCCTTCGTTTACTCGAACTATCACTGATCGACACAATAATGTGCAGGGTGTCATCTATCGTCCTGAGGGTAGGAAAAACGACTTTGTAAGAGCGCGGCAAATCTACAATTCTCAGACCTACGGGCTGCCTGTTTGAACCGGGTGTTGGGACAGTGGCTTGACCGTATGCGATGTATCTATGATCCCTCGTAATTATTGCTCTTGTCAACTTCCCAATCCTATTGGACCTTCTTCTACATTTCCCTCTATGAGCGTGGGGCCCATTCTTTAGATATACTCAATTTCTCTTCTCCCTGCCTTTTCTAAAGGCGGGCACTAACTAACTAGCAAGACTAGAAACAAGCGCACATCGGCTCGCACCCTTTCTATGATTTAGCAAGAGAAAAGAGGCTCAGAATACAATTAAGTCCAAGCTTTACTATACATGGGAGCGGCAGCTGCTAAGGTTAATCAAGCCACTTACGGCCTGGAAACATGACAAACACCACAAATAATAGCCTCGATAACTCTTCCTACCGTTTAGCACGAGGAAAGAGGCTCAGAGTACTGACAAGCATCACTAGGACCCTCGCTAGTCTCCTCAGGCTCATCACCGGAATCGTTACCCTTATACTCCACACAGATCTTCTTGACGTTGGTGGCGCAGTTGCTGCTGTCGATGGACGCAGTGTCGCCCAGGTTGCTGTTGATACCGACGAGGGTCTTGCCGGAGTTCGCGACGACGTTCCTGATAGTCACAGTGCGAGCATGCTGCTCGTCGCAGTTGCCGCAGGACCGGTAGAGCTTGCCAAAGTCGTAGACCGTGAAGCCGTCGATGTTAACCTGGCCGCCAGAGTTGTGCTGGATGACTTTGTCTTCGGCACCTTGCGCACCGCCGCCGATGATGTTGTAGGGGCCGCTGCCGCCTTTTAGGGAGAGGGCGTCTGCGTCGTTTTAGCGTGGGTTATGGTAAATTGCGAATGGCTTATGGCTTACCCTCGCAGACGGCCTCCCACCAGACGTTCTCGATGGTGCAGGCTCCGAGGCAGTAGACGCCCTCGATCTGGTCGGAACCAATGATGGCGTTCTTCAGAGTACCACCCTCCTGGATGAGGAAGACGGCGTCGTCCTGGCCGCCCTCGCTCTGGCCGGAGCACGAGACGCCGCGGCCATAGGTCTTGTAACCACCGTCGTAGCTCTTGCCGGCGGCGATCTCGTAGGGCTCGTCAAAGGTCACGCTGCCCCGGGAGTCGGGGATGGGAAACTGGGCCATGGCGGTGGTGGCCAGCAAGGAGAAGAGAAGGCTCTTTTGATACATGGTGATGTGTAAAAGGGCAAGCAGAGTCTTACTTCGCACAACTGAGAAGAAAATCAATGCTAGCAGAGCAGATCTGGAATGAGATTTGGTTGATGATGGCAGTTCTGCTGCCAAGTGCTGCTTTATATCCCCTCAATGTGTCTCCATCTCCAGGAGACCTACAGCTCATCCGCAGACTGACTTGCTGCCCCATTGGCCGGTTTCACTCGAAGTGTTGCAATGCCTGGACAGGCGTATTGAGGAGTCAACTTGAAACTGAGCTCGTCGGTGACCGTCTGCAATCCACAGGAGAATTGTCGATCCCTGACTCGGAATTTCTTGGTCCAGTCCACCCAAGTATGACAGCGTTGCTTCATATTCACGCACCGGTATTGTTATCTCCCGTCGTTGATCGGCACGCCAAGATATAATGAAGCGCCGGCCCATTTCCGCCACGGCTCCATCCCTTCTTGGCAGCTGAATTCAGTTCGATCGACATGCTGGCTGAGCTTTGACTGTCCCAGGAGAATTGAACCGATTTGATTGATGGAGTTTCTGTGCTATAGTACGGAGTAGCCGTCCATCACACCTGCTCTATGTCCTCTCACCTGAAGAACGCCTTCTATGAGCGTCTGAGCCCTTCATCCAGAGACCGCATGACAATGCCGAGACTTATATGGGCGTCCTGTCAGACGAAGCATTTAGCGTCGGAATTGTGGCGCAGTGCAGTGGCCTGACAGACCAGGAACCGGGTACTGTAGCGAAATAATGAGTGATAGAAGCCAAATCAGGCCCAACCCGTACTGGACCAAAATGATATGTCTCCACTGATGTGTCAGTTTCAGCTTTAATTGCAGTACTATCCGGATTATTTGACTCATGCTCAATTTAATATAATCATACGAGTCGTGCGAATGGATAAGCGAGTAGCATTATGTCACTCGACCAAACGATAGCATAGAGTGCATAGGAGTCGCGTGGTTCCTGGATAACTGATTGGAGGACAATATTGACCGCGTCGAGTCGATCAATTTCTCGCTACATAATGCGTTACCTGCCGCAGACTGCGCGACAAGTCGATGAACGAGTAACTGTGCAGTAATTCCGCTGAGCCAAGATGCCAGGAGACTATTCATCCAATGGCTTAACAGCCCTTCTTCAAAACTTGTACTCGTACTCAGATGGATACTTCGACTGACCAAGCTTCCTTGACCGTCATGAAGCTAATTACCACCCCCCAATGAAGGAAGCTAACACCCTCCTGTGGCACTGGGCTTCTCACACGCTTTCCCTGTGCAGTTAAACCCCCGAGTGCCCTCGACATTACCACACAGGTACTCATCCGCCATGGTCCCATTCGGCAGCTGCACGTTCACGTTCTGAATCTGGATATCCGTGCACGGCTTGACAGCGCTGCACTGGAAGCTGGCCACCACGTCCGTCTTGGACGACCCTGTGATACCTTCAATACGCAAACCGCGGATCTGAAATTTCGACGAGGTGCAGTTGCCCGCCGCCCCTGCAAAGGTCGTGCACTGGGAGATAGTGAAGGGGGCACCGCGCAGATTGTAGGCGTGAAGATTGGAGGCGGATATATCTGAGGCATCTATTGTAACGGCATTTGTCAGAAGAGCAGCCCCAGACATCGAACTCCAAGAAAAGGGGAAAGGGAAGGGTCATAGTACAGCCAAGGCCGCCGCCACCGCCGTTGGGCGGGTAATTGACCTGTTCGCCCGTCCAGGTCTTGAAGTAGAGGCTGTGCAGCGTGCCGTAATACGTGATATTTTCGGCTCGGACGCGCTCGATGGTCTCGAAGACGTCCTTATACTGGCCGATGCTGCCTATGGCGATGCCAAGGCCCCGGTAGAAGACCGAGTTGGTGATGAGAATGTCGGTGGAATTGGCCTTGGTGCTGATGCTGTCGTCGCCGTTGATGACCGTCCAGTTGTTAAAGGTAATGTGGGAACTGTAGATGGTGTCGGCTCCGTCGGTATTGTCTTTCCAGTTAGCATTGAGGTCACGCATGGCCACTTGTTACTTACGAGCTGAGTTGCCGTTGGTAGTAGTGCTGTTCACATAGATCGAGTCGAAGAGCACATGATCCGAGTGAATTACAGACAACGTCCTAGTCTCTTAGCTATTGACCACTGCAGAGGATGGCTACTTACCACATCTGACTTTGTAGGAATCTCAGCCCCTGAAAGACCGAGTTGGATGCCCGCGAGACGGTGAGGGCGTGCGGCCTGCGAGGATAGTTCGACACACTCTTGACATAGTCATACCACACCTGGCCGTTGCCGTTCAGTGTGCCGTATCCATGGCCATTGAACCGAATGTTCTTGCCTCCTATCACCCATGCGGTGGACTGATTCTGATAGCCCACGTCCAGGGAGTGTGAGAGCCAGTACGAGATGTTGGTTCCCCACTGCGTCTGTCAGCCGACTGCAGGAAATGAGGCAAGGATTGTATACCAAAAGTGTGCCATAAAGGTCAATGTCACAATTGTGAAGTCCGCTTGTGTTCATCACACTGTTGACATGGTATGTGGTATTCTCAAAGACGATCCTTCCTCCTTTTCCACATTTCTCGAAGGCTTTGAGGATAGCAGGCGTATCATCAATTGATTCAGAACCTCCCGCCTTGACAGTACATGTTCGGCGATGAGACTGCCCGGTAGCGACATCTGCAATGGCCGTTAAAAGCAGAAGGACCCAGGGGACTATATTTGCCAGATACATGGTGGTTAACTACTATGGGTTGATATATACGGCATGACTCTCATCTGATATAGAGCTGCAGTTCGCTCCTTATTATCCCGAGTCCGAATCCTGATTGTTTGCTGAGCGTCCTATACACCGAAAATTCGCAGAGAGATCGACATCCTGCGCGGGGTCACGCCATCCCCCGCTTTTTATATTGAATATTGATCGGATACGAATGACGGAGAAATTCGACCAGATTTCCTGGTATTGATGCAGCGACTGATTGGAATAGACGAACGACGGAAAAACTGTAAGGCTCGGATACCCTGGACACCTTCCTTTCACATACACCGGAAACTAAGGAATGAGCGTGCAAGTGATCAATTGGTCATCTATGAGGTATCATCAAAGTCTATATCTATATGCAGCATCTATACATCAAAAATAGACTGCTTGTACACCGAAGGATCAATGTACGGAGTTCCTCCACGCTTGGTGAAGCCCCAGCGGATCTGATTAGCCATGGAGATTTCCACACCAAGATGCTGAGCAAACGTCCAGGCCAGAGCGGGGTCCTTCTGGAACCCACGACCAACAAGCGCAACATCGATATCCTGCTCCTCGAGAATCTGGTTCGCCTGCTTGCCGTTGGTGATGGCGCCCACGGCAGCAACCAGCAACTTGTCGCCGACGGCCTTCTTCACGGCGACGGCAAAGGGCACCTGGAAGGCAGGGCCGGACTTGACCTTCTGCTGGGCGAGAACACCACCGGTGCTGATATCAATCAGATCGACGGCGCCCTGTTTGACCAGCTCCTGCGCAAACCGCACTGTATCATCCGACCCCCAGCTCTGCTCCGGCAGGGTCTCCTCGCACCAGTCCGAGGCCGAAATGCGCAGGAAAACAGGAACGTTGGGGCCCACGGCGTCACGGGTCAACTGCGCAATCTCGAGCGACAGGCGGATGCGGTTCTCGAACGATCCGCCGTACTGATCGGTGCGGTTGTTGGCGGCAGGCGACAGGAACGACGAAAGCAGGTATCCGTGCGCATTGTGAATCTCGACAAAGTCCGCACCGGCCGCGATGGCGCGCTTGGCGGCCGCCACCCAGTCCTTCTTGAACTGCTCAATGTCCTCCAAGGTCATGGCCTTGGGCTTGGCGAAGGGCTCCGCAAAGGGGATATCGCTCGGCCCCTTGACTCGATCCGGCCATCCGCCGACCTTCTCCGTCGCGATGGCAGAGAATGAGATCCAAGGAGCAACGGCGCTGGCTTTGCGGCCAGCGTGGGCGAGCTGCACACCGATCTTTTGGCCCTGGCTGTGCACAAAGTCGATGACCCGGCGCATGGGGGCGATCTGCGAGTCCTTCCACAGGCCGACGTCCTGAGGGGTGATGCGGCCTTCGGCCTGGACGGAGGTCGCCTCAATCATCATCAGCCCTGGTCCGCGTTGCGCGATGCCACCCAGATGGGCGATGTGGTAGTCGGTCATGTGGCCATCCTGGGCGGAGTATTGGCAGAGAGGTGCCAGCTGAAGGGACTTAGCTTTCGTCAATATGAACAATGGTAAAAGGACTTACACCAAGGCGGTTCTGGAAGGTAACGCCGCGGATGGTCAAGGGCGTGAAGAGCTTGGGGATCTTCTGGCCATTGGTCTGGGGATTAGCTGCCGTACCAGCAGGAGGGTTTTGGGCTGGAGTGAAGTAGGGGATGCCCTCGGCAGGAGGCACGTCGATATCAACGACAGTCATTTTACTATGGTAATTATTATGAATGGTATTGATGGTCGATACGAAACGCTGCTGTGTAGGGATCTCTATTTATATACATCTCGAACCAGGCGCAGAAATCAATAGAACGGTACAATTCCAAGGATAACTCCACTTCTTCAGGCTTGATTTACAATCTTCCCGAGTAGTGGAGACTTTCCTCAGGGGAGCGGTACTAGAAATAATGCCGGATGGCCCAAAGTCGAGGCATATTGCGGCCATCGCTCGGCCACATGCAGTCTGTCCTTGGGTAGACATGGGGCAACAATATCGATTGCCCAGGTACCGGGCAGGTTTTCTGTCAGAATTGCCTACAAAGGCAAAAATAAACATCAGACCAGTCCAATCCTTTGCCTCTGCCGAAGAAAAATCGAAAATTAGGCGTACCACAGTGGAGCATGCAGATGGAGGCCTTAATCAGCAGGCGGAGACTCGGAGCAAAATCGGCCCAAAAAAGTCTCCGAGGACGACCAACCGAAGGCTTGCCAGTTGGCCACGGGATTTGGGCCTGGAGACATCACCTCAATGAAACGCATTCTTCATGACGACGGCGATCTCTATGTCCAACGAACGAAATAACAAATACTTAGGTTAATATAAAGGCGATATCGCCGAATATTACATAGTCTCGCATTGTTCTCTGTGCCATACACAGCAACGCCTTCGTGACTTGACACTCTTCTTTTGAAAATATAGTATATATTCTAAGATGGTCTCCCAAGTCCAATGCAAACACTCGTATCCAAGTCTATAGTCCAAGATGTATGTGTATATGCAAGAAATTACTGCAATGTAACAGTCTTGCCCTTTGGGCCCCCTCCGCACTCATACACCGCCAGCAGTGTATGATGATCCAGAGCCAAAACACCCGGCCAGTGACTCTTATGGGGGCAAATCACCGTCGGCCGGGTCCAGGAGATACGTCCGTCTTGCGGCGGCCCCGCAAAGACCATCTTGACGCAGGCGTTCTCCGTCCACTGCACGTCCCGCTCATCCTCGTCCGTCATGAAAATCACCGCCAATGAGCCGTCGGCGAAGGATGCAATCTGCGGCGCTCCGGCATTGTGGCCTCGTGGCGGCACATACACTTCATGCCGCCATCCCCAGGTCAGGCCGTCATCGTACGAGATCAATGCCTCGAGGTTGAATGTACCGTACCTCGTAGTCTCGAAGACCATCACCAGCGCCTGGCGCCCATTGTCGACGGTCGACGCGATTCCAATCATACCATCGCGGATCCGATCGTTGATACCCTCGAGACATTCCGGTTGTGACCACGACGACCCCTGATCGAACGACCGCACCAGCATCGTGCACTGATTATCGTGGGCGTATTCCTGTGAATAGAACAGCTGAACCTCCCCTTGACGGCCGAGCCGCATGAACGGCTCCCAGATTCCATTTGGAGGGGACTTTTCAACGGCCTGTGAAGCGTACTGCCAGCTGCGACCGCCGTCTGTGGACCGGCAAACGGTTATACGGAAGTGTGTAGGTCCGTTGGGACCGAGATCGTGGTTGCGAAACGCTCCGAGGACGACAGACGGTGCAACTTCAAGGAGGAACAGATTGTCACAGTCGCCCTGACCGCGTGTCACCTCGCCAAAGTCGTGGAATGTGCGACCGCCGTCGGTACTTTTGGCAACGGTCAGGATGCGGGTTTGACCTGCGAAGCGCGTGAAGGCGGAGAGGATGGAGCCGTCGGACAGTCTGGCGAGACGGGGGTATGTACCCGAGTGATCAGAGGAGAGAAGCCGTTCATCGTTGTTGATCAATCGGTTTCCTGGAAGACGGACGTCGTTCTGGGGCTGGAATGGCTGTGGGCCGCGTTGGTCGTCCAAGCCAAATGTTTTGAGGATTTTCTGGCCAAGGTGTMCAGGCATATTGTGTAACGTTTCTGTCTCTTCCAAAATCTATGTAGTTAGAACAATGCAAATGCAACAAGGATACCCTGGAGCTGCTCAGGTTCTTAAGTGGTACAAGTGCCAGGGAGGTCAACCTCAGGCAGCTTGACTGTTGTGAGGGACGCGGGATGCCTCAGGCTGATGACGTCAGATGACATGGTCGCCCGCTAATCATTGGCTGTTATATGCACGGAATAACAATATTCCTGCCGGCCAAGACACGAATGTAGCTGCCTGAGGCCCGCAAGAAAATGGCGCATTTCCACCACTCCCATTGGAGGAAACAAGTCAAGCTTATTGACAATTGCGGGGTAAGCTGATCATGAACAGTCAAGGATCAACGCTGCTGGGGCAGCTTGGCAGTCACATAATGGCAGACCCTGGATAGACAGCTCCCTCTTATCAAGTCGGCCTGGAATCTTGTAACAAACCATCTTTTCAGCAAGTAGAATTGGCAGTTTCGAGCTTTGACGAGTGAGGAACAATGTGTCATGTGCCGGATCCGGTCCGGATCTGGAACTCATCGACCAACTTTAAAGCTTAGAGGCAAATTCAGTCTTGTCGTACAAAGGAGGGGGAGCTGCGCGTCTGTGCTTGGGTGCGTCTTGCAGCTGATCTCATGACCGGAGCATTATCTCGGTTCCTTTTGCGTGCTGGAATATTTACATCTTGTAGAAGCGTAGGATGTTGTCTCTGCCGACGCTATAGTCATCTCAATAGGGTCAAGTTGCTAGAAAAGGTAGATACAATGTCGCTGCAGACATTACTTGTCCCCTCGGTACAGAGGATTATTCCTATCAGTCCTCCGCCTCATGTCCTTTCCGAGTCTTATACGACTACTCGCACAGATCACTTTGCTACTCTCCCAAATGAGCTCCTTTTCTTGATATTTTCCCTTCTCGAAGCAGAGCAGTCCCCTCATGAGATCAAACTCGCCCAATGGAGTCCTCTAACCAGAGTCTGCCGACGGTGGCGCGATGTCGCAGAAACCCTCCTCTACCGGACCCTCCTGTTGAAGGACCGTAACCCTCGCATTGTCAAATGGTGGGCAGCTGATAAACAGAGACTGTCAAAACTGCTGGCGACGTTGCAAAAGAGACCCCATCTTCGCTACTATACCCAGTCTTTGCATGTGACTGTCGACTATGATACGTACCCCGAGGATATCCTTCACATAATGGATCTTCTCCCTTGCGTTCGGCAACTGACAATCCAGTTGGACCTTCTTAAAAATTCATACCTCCCGCTTCTGCAGAGCGTTGTAAGGATGAAGCTCGAAGAACTCGAGTTTGTCGGATACGGCGCCTCTCCTTCCTTGAACCTGCTGTTCACTATCTTGAGCCAGATGCCAACCGTGAGGAGACTCTCCACCTACCGTTGGGGCTGGTGTCGGGATGGCAGCGTATATACAAGCTTCGCACACGACGACAGTGCTTCTATGACAACAGAAGAACTATCACAGCTTCTTCCATTTAACAAACAAGGAACATCCGCACTGACGAGCCTTCATCTGCAAGACCCGAAGACATCGATTGAGGTAACCGAGTGTTTCTTTCGATGGCCCGCTCGACTCGAGGAGATCAGTCTCTTGTCACTCTGCTACGGACCATATGAGAGTCAGTACGATGCCCGTAGCATCCAGCGACTGCTTTCGATTCACAAGGACTGGCTGCAGAACATAACCCTGGGCCCTATTCCGCCCCAAGGAGGAGACATTCCCGACTTTTCAGACTTTCCTCGTCTTAACGATTTACATGTAACTCTGTACAAGTCTTCGTCCAATAAGCGTGAGACGCCGTATGCCATCTACAAGAAGATTGCAGCACCCAATCTCCGACATCTCGAAATCGACCTTGGCGATGAACGTCAGCCGGAAGACCAGTGGGTGGTTGAGTTTCTTGCTCTCGTGCGACTTGGACGGAAGAAATGTCCTCGACAAACATGTATCCAATGCGTGGATGTCAACTACTGCCGATGGGGTGACTTGGCCCTGGGACTCGCGCGGAGGAGCAGTATCAGCTGTGAGAGCGTGCGATATTATATCGATGTCCAGTGACCACGTCGAATATCCTGCCTGGTGTCTCTAATAAGCCTGCAGCAATTCCTACACCAATGAGGAACTTGAGCCTAGCAGATTGGATATTTACCGGATATTGCACCCTATCAGCTGCATCTCATACCTTCAGTCCAAGGCTCCTCGCGGAGATGCCAAGTAGCAATATAATGTCGCTTAGAAGTGGGCTGGTCTCGAGACGTTCTCTGGATATCGTTAAGTTTCAAACGCATTTGCGCCGGAATAGCTTACAGTCGCCGGTTTATACTGGTAATTCTCTGAGTCCCAGGGGTGCCAATACCGGAAGTCAGGGTCTCGAATACAAGAGTGGTTTAAGCAGAGGCGCTGGGGTCACTACTAAGCGTGACCTTATGACGTTAAGCTGGCTCGACAGAGGCTGCTCCTACGCGAAAAGGACAAGTATACCCAGGTCAAAGAGAAGGAGGCTCGATAGTGACGAATCTCTCGGAAGTGCATATAGAGTACTGTCCAAAAAGTGACAAACTCGTCTCATTTCACTTTTGTGGTACTGGACAAAACAGACACTAGCCTACATAAATAGAACCAACTCTCACCAGACCCCAGTTGTGATCCACACCAGACTCGATATCGGGTATAGGGCCCATGGGGACGATACCTTTTGGATTTATGTCGGGTTGGGTCTTGGGATCTGTCCGAGTCAGCTGATAAATAGTAATGCAACTCCCTCAGATTGCACCTACAGCTTTCCTTAATATGCTTGAAATTAGTGGTTTCCCTGAATCCTTCCACGTTATAGTATAAATTCTTCAGCCAGTTGTTGATGGTCGGATAATTGTGCCGGATCGTTCCCAGGTTGCACTTGCAGTGCTGGACGTAGACGGGATCGAACCGGATGATGGTCGTGTACGCCCTCAGGTCGACCTCGGTGATGTGCTTACCCAAGATGAACTGACCACCATTGCTATGGATGAGTTGCTCGAGCCGGTTGAGTGCTCGAAAGACACCTGGAACCGCTTTGTCGTAGTCAGCCTGAGAGGCCGCGCTTCCGGCCATGTAAACGCCAATGTTGAGATCCGCTTGCATCCAGGCAGTGATCTCGTCAATCTGAGATTGCAGAGTATTGGGGTATAGATGCACTCTCTTGTGGACTACCGGCAGAATGGGGTCGAATGCATTGGGTAGCCAGCGGAGCATCTCGGCAGAGTCGTTGCTCACAATTGTTTCCGTCTCCTTATCCCAGAGCACTGGGACGGAGTACGGTCCTTTGTAGTMCTTATCGGCTCTCAGGTAGATCTCGCGCAGAAACGCGCTGCCATAGAGATCATCAACTGTTGCGCCGGGATATTCATCGTTGGTCTTTGGGAATCGTAATCCCTCCCCTTTGATGTTGGGGTTTGGTCTGACCACGGACAAGGAGATAATATCGGTCAAGACACAGAAATGACGCACCAGATTGACCCGGTGAGCAAACGGGCAGAAGAGTCCTGTCGCCATGTAAGTCAAATTTCGTGATTGAAATGACTGACAAACCAATGTAGAGATGGTAGCGTCCTACGACGGGAGGAAAAGGTCCATCTTTGGAGATAACCCCGTGCCAACCATCATTCGTTCCTGGTTTATGGGCCATGGTACTGATTATCAATTACTCGATGCTCTACTGTGTTTTGTTTTGAAGATTGAAAGTCCAGAAAAGTGAAATGACAGATTGTTCAGCACTGAGGTAACACAACACTGCTGACGTCAGGCGGAGGAGCAGAAGTTCCCCGCATGTATTTCATCATGCTGTTTGATGCAGTTGGGGATGCTATTGCCATTAATCAGAGGACTAAGATAATTTAAATTACATCGAAGTAGTAATCAGGCCAGTTATTACTGGCATCATTTGCTCACATAGATAAGATTCCGGAATAATTTCTAGCTGTGACTACCTCCAGCGACTGGGGATGAGTGTCGCAAGTATTGGACAATAACACTGTGGCAAAGATGGCTACGGCATCTTCTCAAGCAGACAAAGACATAAGGAGAGTCGACTGGATTCAGCAATTCACGGGTTGGCTTCGAATACAGGACCAATACTCCCTGGATGCTTCCTCACCATCAAGTGACCGATTTCCTCGGACTCTTCGCCCTGATCATGAAGAGACCCGACTGCTGACTGAGAATTAGTCGTCTTCCTCTTTGTCATTTTCATCGCTCTCATCGCTTTCATCGCTTTCATCGCTTTCATCGCTTTCATCGCTTTCATCGCTTTCATCGCTTTCATCGCTTTCATCGCTTTCATCGCTTTCATCGTCTGCATCGATTGGATCGAATTCCTCGCATTTCTCGCATCCACATGGGCTCTCGGTCCCAGCCCATGGGTTGACCCATTCGTCCTCGTTCTTGGCCTCTATAGCCTCAGTAACCTCTTGGATCTCTCGCTCTGACATGTTACGAAACTCAGCCGTAATTTTCGTCTCGTTCGGGACCTCATATATTGTCCACAGATCCAGCAGGACCTCGAAGTCCACTTTCTTTCCGTGGCCCCGAGGCCCCGTGTAGGCACTCAGGTAGCATCCCTCGAGACCACCGTCCAGCACGGATGCCCTGAACCTGTCTAGTTCCGCAAGGGTGTTGTACGGACAATGCCAGTCATCGGCCATTCTAAGACGATCGTCCATCACCTTAATCCAGTATCCCCAGTCTTCGTTCCAGCCGTAGTGGATGATAATGTGCTCGTCGGCTCGATCATCCGCGATGTACCACGACTCTTTCTTCCATCTTTTGATTATCAGAGACAACTCATAACTTGTAGACAGGCGATGGTAAACTTACTTCTTTGAAGCCATAATGAACTTGCGCGTTCGCGGTGGAGGCTCCTTGTCAAGGCTGCGGATGGAGTAGCTGCGGATGAGAGAGGAAAGAAGAAAGGGAGAAGACAAGGGGAATTTATATTCAGGTATAATCTCATGCATTCACACATAGCATGAAGAATTTGCACATCATAGAAGATTCCGGACTTTGGTATAGAGTGAACGCGGGTCTGCCTATGATGACCAGCCAGTAGAACATCACGATCTCATTGTTAGACTCTTAAGAAGCGGAGACTCACGCCGTGTAGTGAAATTGAGGTGAATATGAGGCCAAAGAAAAGAATATTCTCCCAACAACTGCCTTAGGAGAGATGGCTGAATCTCTTGAGGGAGAGAGAAAGACAGGAAATGTGTGTCATCTTTGGACGCTCTTCCTCGAGCTACGAGATGCGCAGTATTCTCGAAGATACAAATTCATATTTCAAAAAAAAACACAGTACAACTCTTTCAATATTTGATGCTCCAGTGAATCTGCCGGGAACCGGTTCCAGTTCGGTAATCCATGGGTGCTGTAAAGCGACTGGTGCTGCAAACCTACACGCTGCGGTAGACAGAGTGGAGGTTCACATCTTCCAAGTGGATGAGAGTCACCGTGACACCGTATTGAGCGATGCAGTAACCATCAAGGCTTCACTTCTTTGGAAGAAGATGGTAAATACTGCGTAGAACTCATAAAAAGATGCGTAGAAGCCGCTGCCGGAATGAATTCCTGTTTACAGTTACTGTCCCCACTCTCGGACCGGAAGTGGCGCTCATTGGCTAACAACGGCGCGTTGCTCACCCAAAAGAGTAAATGCACCCACCGGAACATGGCTGTCCAAGTATATAACAACGACCTGCCACGAAGACGAGGAATCGCTTCATCAAGATCAGCAGCCCATTGAATTCCAAATCATCAGTGATCCCTTTGTCCTGCGAGCTAAAATGGCCTCCAATACTATTACTGTTTCCCTTCCTCAACTCGCAAAAATGATCGACCACTCCCTCCTTCATCCTACGATGACAGACGCCGATATCCTCGCAGGGCTCAAGATTGCCCGAGATCACAAAGTAGCTACTGCTTGTGTCAAACCCTACTCTATTCCTCTCGCCGTGAAAGAATTGGCCGGGACGGATGTCCTCGTCTGCCCCGTTATCGGATTCCCGCACGGGAACAGCACCACTGAGATTAAAGTGGCCGAAGCAATCGCGGCGGTCAAAGCAGGGGGTACTGAGATTGATATGGTTGTCAATGTTGGTAAAGTCCTTGGCGGCGATTGGGAGTATGTGACCGAGGAGATTCGACGGATCAACGACGCGGTCAAGGCCAAAGGCGCCCTGCTCAAGGTCATTTTCGAGAATGATTATTTGAAAGACGACGACATTGCACGGCTTTGTGAGATCTGCACAAGGCTGGATGTTGCGTTTGTCAAGACTTCGACCGGATACGGATTCGTGAAGCAGGCGGATGGGTCGTATAATTACAAGGGCGCGACGGTGAGGCATCTCAGGCTGATGCGGGAGAAGGCTGGTGAGAAGGTGCAGATCAAGGCTGCTGGCGGCGTCAGGACCTTGGACGACTTGCTGCACGTCATGAGCTTGGGTGTCACTCGTATTGGCGCCACAGCTACCGTGGCTATTCTGGAAGAGGCGAGGAAGCGCGGCATTGGAAATGAGCCAGTTGAAGTATCCTTCAAGCCGATGAGCAATGATGGGGAAACGGGTGGATACTAAGATAGATTCGGCTTATCATTGTAGCAGGTTGGTCAGTGTGATAGCTGATATTTGGAGCGCATTTCTTCTGCACAATATGACCTTGGATATATGCACTTGTAATTGACCCATAGACATCAAATCGACTATCTTGATGTACCACGAGTAGGCTTGACAACCCGGAAGGAGCATCAAACTGTCAATGCATTAAGATGCTTCAATCGTGAAATGGTAGGGTATCCGGTCCCCAAATCCACGTTTGTTCCAGCATTGAAAACCCATCATCGTGTAGTGTCCGGGCGTGTGATGTATCAACGGCCAATGGGTCAGGATCAGCCCAAGAGCTGTTAACATATGTTGAAAGCACTAGACCCGTTCAGCTTGCGACAGTACAGTACAAATCAAATATCTTGCTTGACTCACCTTGGTCGAAGTCATGGAGCGCCGCCGACACCGAAGCGTCCTCCACATACTGAAAATCCGTGAAGTTGCCGAGACTGTTAGGGTCCGGTGTCTCTTCCCAGGTCTCTGTTCCTTGGGTGTCTCGAGAATCAAACATGGTTAATTGGCGGTCCGTCTGCATGACAGCCACAGCAGCATCGTGAGACGACCCCCTCGGATGCTGGCCGCTTGAAGATTGCTTTGGAGAAAGAGTACCGGTTTGAACGGCACTGACATCGACATCTACACCGCTTTGTGGCTCTGACCATCGTATGGGCTTCGAAACGTCGAGCATCATGCTCAGCTCTTTGTCCAAAACTAGTTTAGCCAACCTCTGAAGAATATCCAGGCCCTGCGTGGCTAGTGGGGATCGAGCCTTCAGTTTCGCTTGAATGGACATGAGCCGATGCAGCCCAACTTTGGCTTCTTGAGCCTGCGGCGTAAGCGGCTCAATACTACTTAAAATCCCAAGGGCAACTCCCGCGGTGAACGTATGGATGCTAACAAAGGCAGCGGCATAGGTTTCAGAGACAAGGTCGAGAATAGGGCTATTCAAGAGTTCGGACAGGCTCATGCCTGCATCATGACAGGCTCTCATCGATCTCAAAAAAGGATTCTCTTGGATTGTGTCAAGACGAGACATATCATCCAGCTTCTCGTCAGCTTTAGCCACGAGCTTGTACGACAGAAGCGGCCTGTGAGTTAGGATCATGGTGTTTTCATACGCAAGCTTAAGTGCTAACGCCTGAAGGAGGTAGATATGATTGTCGAATCGAATACCCGATGCGCCAATGTCTCGATCAAATTCTTCCTGAGACGAATAGCTCATGCGGGTAGAAGCAAGCGTCTCCCACCGTAGTTTCGGAGGGATATCAGCTCGCCAGTTCCGAAGTCTTGCATCCAGACTAGCTACCTTCATAACAACAGCGCGTAAGCTCGAGCCAGATTCACCAGAAGCCCTGTTATTGTTTACTAGACCCGGCCCAATCCCATAGAGCTCGCTGAGGACCGCTTTGGTGAGAACCGATAATTTGGACATGTAGTACTTGTAGGACAAAAGGGTGGTCTCACATCTCAACGGTTCATCAAAGGATATAGGTGACGGAGCATTCCGTAGCTTTGCCGACGGATTCAGTGGCTCAACATCACAGTCTGCGTCTTTGATGCTATGAGGATAGCCGTAAGACATCGAACAGAACGTCTCTATCTCGTAGATGGCCCACCAGCAACGCTTCCTCGTTTCATTCTGGTTGCGCTCGATAGGAGTTAATGACAAGTCTTTGTCAACCTTGCGGTGTAAGTTGAGCGACTGGGCAACCCGAAGGCCGCAGCCGCAGACCGGCCATGCTAGCCGAGGAGCACCGTGGAAGAGATAGTATGTTCCTAATAGGATGCACGTTTGAACCACTTCTAACGACCCAACCGAGATAATATCCAGCAAACTGGATTTTATGGCTTTAAAAATGCACTGCTTGAGCGTCTCAGGTTGGACATCGTGGCGAGCAAGGAGACGTTGCCGGTAGGGTCCGACATAGTGCGCTCCAATAGCAATGACAATCAAAAAAGTGCTGAGAAACCCTAGATCGTTGCAATCTTCACTTGCGCGGTCTGAATGTGTCTTATACAGGTGTGGCCAATTCTGACGAAAGTCGTCCTGTTGAAAGATGAGCATAAACCAATGAACTCTGTCAAAATAGGTATCGAGGAGTAGCTCAGCAGCTTCGTAAGGTGGCAACAGTGACCTAAGTTCTGCCAGAGCTGGCGGCGATGAGTACGCCAGCGGGGGCATCGGACGTAGAATCCGTCTTCTTGTCCCTGTACCGCAAGGTGGACGGACGCCTGGCTCAACGGCTTCCTTATGCCTGATTTCGGAATTTTCTCCGACAATGTCCTGCATGGTGCCTCCAGGAATGGCATCCATTATCGGATCACGAGGAGTAGCGACATTGTGTAATTCAAATGCCTGTGTCTTTTGATCAGAAACCACAGTGGTTTAATATGAACACGGAGTCTCTCACGCCATTCACTAAAGACAGGGTCGAGCTTGAGTTCCATATCGGAAGGTTAGCCTGGTTAAGACCCCCATCCGTAGCGGGAACAGAATCTGTTGGCTCATCTGGAGCATGATTTGTCCCTGCATGGCAAATCTGGGCTTGTTCAGAAGAGTCTCCACTCGCATCAGGAGGCGCTGTCCGCGGTCGTTTAGAATGTGGTTCGCTGGTGGAGTGCTGCCCATGTCGGTAGGCTCTCCACCGGCTGGTCGTGGCTGGGAGACATTCAGCGCCGGCTCGGGAACACAGTGTGCAAGGACGGCTGACATCACACTAGAGGAGCGCTTTAGTACACTTCCGACGACAGAGGGTGCAAAACGACCTTCAATTTCTGGCGGCGACATCTTTGGCACGCGGTCGGCACCTTCCTTGGAGTTCTTGGGGAGGCCATTGAGGGTTCATTCTCCATTCATGTTCTCATTGGAATAATAGGTGGATCAAGTATGGAGCTGCCTTGTTTCAAGTTGTTCTGTGTATGATAGAACCTTGCCATGACACTCGGGAGGATGAATGGACAGAGCCAAGTTGTCTGTGGGGGACGAACCGATCGGTGTCTACGACTCTCCGCTCATCTGATTTGCTGCCTGAGGTGTCGGTCCATGTCCCATCCACCACCTTTCCAACGCATTACGTTGCTGAAACTCGGCCAATTTTCGATAAATTGTTGTAGTAAGTCAGCAATCTCATACTCTAATAAAGTTATTCCTGCTAATATGTAGCCACATAACTTAGGAATGGGGCTGCAGGGGCTACAGTGAGGACCTATTGTTCGTTTATATGTCGCCAAGGATATACTATATCTAGAGTGATGCTTGAATGCACTCTAATCACGGAAGTTCCAGCCATGAGGAGTAGCATTTTTATAGAGCAGATCTAGATCTTCCTCGCAATCTAATAGCTCCTCGGTAGTTGCAACACCTTCTCACTGACATAATTCAATATCATCTCCCGACTCACCGGGGCAATCCGAGGGACCAGGCATTCCCTTAGATACCGCTCAACATCATACTCCATGGCATAACCCATTCCTCCATGCGTCAGAACTGCTCTTTCACACGCCGTGAATGCTGCCTCAGCAGCAAGGTACTTGGCGCTGTTACAAGCCACCCCGACCGAATGGAACGGAATGGAGCTATCCGTTCGTGAGGCATCATACAACCGCGCAGCATGGTAAGTCGCCAACTTGGCCGCTTCTAGCTTCATATACGCATCTGCCAGCGGATGCGCGATACCCTGATTCTGTCCGATGGGACGTCCGAATACAACGCGGTCGTTGGCGTATTGCGTCGCGCGCTCGAGCGCCGCATAGCCCAGACCCAACGCTTCACCGGCCAGCAAACACCGTTCTGCGTTCATTCCGTGAAGGATAATCCTGAACMCTTCATTTTCCTCTCCTACCAACGTGTTTGCGGGGATCTGGTAGTTGTCGAAGAAGACCTCGTTGGCGTCGACGGCGCGACCGCCCATTTTCTTGATCTTGCGCATGTCCAGACCGGGTTGGTTGCGGTCGAGGTCAATGCAGAACATTGATAAACCGTGCGTGGATCTCTTTACTTCTTCGACGGGGGTTGTACGCGCGAGCAGAATCATCTTGGACGCGACTTGTGCACAGGTGATCCAGATCTTTTGCCCGGTGACCGAGTAGGAATCACCGGAAGCATTTTTGGTGGCGGTGGTTTTGAGCTTCAACGTCTCTAGGCCCGTGTTAGGCTCTGTGACGCCGAAGCATGTCCGCCATGTGCCATTGATGATTTTGGGAATTGTCTCCTCGAGCTGCTTCTTGGTGCCGAATTTTGCCAGCGGTTGTGTGGCATACACGTTGGCATGGATGGCCTGGGCACCGGCCATTCCTGCGCCGGATTGAGTAATGGTCTGCATCATCATTGTAGCTTCTGAGATTCCTGTTCACAGTCAATAGCCTGGTCTCTGGCTACATTGAACATGATATACTGACCCAGTCCAGCACCCCCCAATTGCTCCGGCAATGCAATTCCCAACCATCCATCCTTGGCTAGTGCGGCATGAAACTCTTTGGGATCGCGCTCATCCTGATCACATTCCTGCCAGTAGGTGTTGGGAAACTTGGCAGTGATCGCAGAGATGGCATCGCGGACAGTGAGTTGTTCTTCAGTGAAGCCCGTCAGTTCCATCAGTGGCCGACGCGCCGAGGTTGAGAAACGCGATCGGACCAGCGGCCATTGCAGTCGGACAGCTAAGGTCCTAGGATGAAGTGCCCTTCTGGCCAGATGCGACATTTTTAATCACTGAACTATAAATTTTCATTCTTTCGAGGCTGAGAATGGTGCATATAAGTCATGGAAGAAAATCAGGCCGACTAACCGTCATAGCCGTTAACCGGCATGTAACCGCCAACCCCGCACATCCCAGACGTCGATCATTGGAGTCCGGTGAGCATCTTGATCTCTTATATACAGTAATAAACGGTGCTATTGCTTTAGGAAATGGATAGTGCAAGGAATTGACGCATAATGGCTCTCATTCGACCCTCTGTCCGGGCTCTGCCGCGACAATGCCTGATCATCCACCGCAACTCGTCAACAAACACCTCCGCTATCCAGAACAACACCAAACGACAACAAAAGAAAGGTCCCTTGACCGGCATCACAGTAGTTAGTCTCGAACAAGCCATTGCAGCACCATTTTGCACCCGCCAACTGGCTGATCTCGGCGCTCGCGTCATCAAAATCGAACGCCCTAAGGTGGGCGACTTTGCCCGCAACTATGACACCCGCGTCAATGGCCTCTCTTCGCACTTTGTTTGGACCAACCGGTCAAAGGAAAGTTTGGCGCTGGATGTCAAGAACCGCCGCGACCATCGCATACTCATGCGACTGCTCTTCCGCGCAGACGTCCTAGTCCAGAACCTCGCCCCGGGAGCAAGCGCCCGATTAGGTCTGTCATTCGCAGACTTATCAGAAAAGCACCCCTCTCTGATCGTCTGCAACATCTCCGGCTACGGGCCGGACGGACCCTACCGAGACAAGAAAGCATACGATCTCCTCATTCAAAGCGAAGCCGGTCTGCTCTCCGTCACGGGGACGGGTGCCGAGCCAGCAAAAGTCGGCATCTCGATTGCGGACATCTGCGCGGGCAGCTACGCTTACTCAAATATCCTTGCTGCCTTGTTCGAGCGCGAAAAAGACCCCGAGCGCCGGGGACGCAATATTGATATCTCCATGCTGGAGAGTATGGTCGAGTGGATGGKATTTCCCATGTACTATACCTACCGGGGCCAGCCGGGCCCGACCCCTGCGGGTGCGTCACATGCTGCGATCTATCCGTATGGGCCGTTTGAAACGGGCAAGGGGACGGTCATGCTGGGGATTCAGAATGAGCGAGAGTGGGCTAAGTTTTGCGACATAGTTTTGGAGAAGCCGGAGATGGCGATGGATGAG
This sequence comes from Aspergillus pseudoviridinutans, assembly GCF_018340605.1. Classification (NCBI taxonomy): domain Eukaryota; kingdom Fungi; phylum Ascomycota; class Eurotiomycetes; order Eurotiales; family Aspergillaceae; genus Aspergillus; species Aspergillus pseudoviridinutans. Next base: position 261,866 of record NW_025091288.1, on the reverse strand, counting down.
CGCTTTTGTAATAATTCTCTGCGGGTGACGAATCGGGATGCCCTGAGGGAGACAATCTGTAAAGTGTTCGCCGCCTACTCTGCAGAGCGGATATTACAGCGTCTGGATGAGGTGGGTATTGCGAATGCCAGCGTGAACGATATGCAAGGCGTATGGAACCATCCGCAATTGAGAGCCAGGCAGCGCTGGACGCAGATACAGACATCTGTTGGGACAGTGCCTGCGCTGTTTCCTCCAGGAATGGGCCCAGACGGGTTTGAAGCTCAAATGGGTGCGGTTCCAGAGATCGGACAGCATAACGAGGCCATATTGGCTGAATTGGGGCTGGATACGGATGACTAGGTAGCACTGAACAGTAATTCAGTCTTGTAAGCTCAGGTGGTTACACGCAATATTCCACAGTAGTATGGAGGGGTTTTCAAAGAAGGGATAAGAAAGAGGAGAATAGCCGTGGTGCCGAATAAGAATGGCTGACTGAATAATAACTGACTTAACTATGATCAACAATCTATGCCTGGGGCAGATTCATTCATTTGATGCTGAAATCGTCTGCATAATCCCTAGTCATGGAACTGCAAAAACGTGAAGAGCACACAGATTTACATATTCAACCCATACGACCGCTCCTCAGGCCTAGACTGGTCGTGGATTGAATATCTAACCCATGCGGATTATGGGTTGACCCACCACCTATCTAATTCACCCCCACATCCATCCGGGTCGGATTGTGAATGGCCTTACAGGAGCTGCAGAAGTCATGGGATCTGGGAAACTGGGGTATAGACCTGCTTTTCCGATGTCTGGACGATAGTACCCCTCGAACGTTACGGCTTTCGGATGATCCTGTTGTACAGGTGCAAGGTGATACATGTGAAAGCAGTCATGCGGCAGAGCATATTCCCGACGCCAGTATCCCAATGACGCCAGCAACTCGGGACCGATTCGTCACAGCAAGCGTCTCCTCTGCCAACAGCATCACAGCGGCAAATAAACGACACGGTCTGTTTAACTCCACGGATGACTACACGGATGTTGTGGAGACATCACCGTCGCAAGCGGACTCGGTCATCTGGCGTGACTCGGTCCATCTGGCGTTCTGTATCGTCTTCCTGATGGTAAACCGGTTGCACGCCAAAGTGGGGCAGAATTATGTCTTTTGATGGTTCGCGGAGCAACTCAAGCTGGGTGTAATGGGAAAGTTCTCCAAAAGGAATTCCATAGTACAGCCAAGCCAGAGATGGAACACCAAATACAAGTGCATGTTGACCTCGCTATACTGTATTCTGTGACGCAAGGTAATCAAGATAATACGATGTAACCTTAAGCTTAAGGACATCAAAAAATGGTGTGAAGAACAAGTGAGTTAGGCCATGCGGGGTAAAAGGACCAGCAGAGCTGATGATAAATTAAAGATTGATGTTGTGCTTTCGTGACGTTCTATATCAGTAAGACATGATAGGCCAATGCCGAATATCAAAGCTCCAAATCCATCCACGAATGGCTAGTCAGCAGTGCTGTATTCTGGGCAGATCATCATGATCCTGTAGATCCATACCATATCTACATCAAGATATCTCATGCCGCCTGCGATATCGATCTACTCGTACTTTGGGGGCTTTGAGATAAACTACTTCTGGAACGAGGCTAGAATTTGATGGAATCAATTTTCTTAGCCCTTACCGCTATTTGTGTGCAACATCAGATGCCAACTGTACACTTTCTGCAGAATACTAGTATCGCTGTTGTTACTCGGGATTCCCGAAATCGGGAAAGATCCCAGGCGATTGCTAATAGAAATCTCCACTGCGGATTCCCGAAGTCGGATTATTCCCGAGACGATGGCGTCTCCCCGCTACCGAGTCAAGTTTTCCCACAGAGATAAGGGGATATATTTCAGGGGATCCAGACAAGATGACTCACTTGGTTTCTCTTACTTTTCTGGCATTCTTGCATTGATTCCAGTTCTTGATTCCTATTATCATATAAAGTCCCACATCTTCCAGACAATGCCGGCGTCAGATATCAGTGACACAGAGCTCCCTCCTCGATATAATTTTATCGATGATTACAGCGAGGGGGCTCATCCGCAGATTCTAGAATCTCTGTTGCTGACAAACACCGCACAACAATCGTCCTACGGGACAGACGAGTTCAGCAATGAAGCTCGACGGCTGATCCGGGAGAAGCTCAACGCCAGCGAGGATGAAGTTGCCATTCATTTTGTCCCCAGCGGGACATCGGCCAATTTAATCTCCATTGCCAGCTGTTTGCGGCCCTACGAAGCCGTCATGGCTGTGGAATCTGGGCACATTGTCACCAAGGAAGCTGGTGCGATCGAAGCCACAGGGCACAAGATGATCCTAGTCCCCGGAGTAAACGGGAAAATGACACCGGAGAACCTGGAGCGCGTATTCCAGCAGAATCAGTTCTTTCCGCACATGGCCAAGCCGCGGCTAGTGTACATCTCCAACGCGACGGAGCTGGGAACGATCTACACAAAGGCCGAACTGTCGGCCCTCTCAGCGGTTTGCAAACGACTCGGACTGCTCATCCTGGTCGACGGTGCACGATTGGGAGTAGCGCTGAGCGCAAAGAACAATGACCTCACCTTGCGTGATATGGTCGACCTCACCGATATCTTCTGGATTGGCGGGACCAAGATGGGAGCACTCCTGGGTGAGGCGATTGTGGTCAAGCAGCATCTGGCCGAGGGCTTTGTCTTCCATCTCAAACAGCATGGGGCTCTGCTGGCCAAGTCCCGTGTGATGGGTATTCAGTTTGTCGAGCTCTTCCGGACACATTTGTTTTTCGATCTCGCGACGCATGCGAACAACATGGCAGCCAAGATCTCGGCCAACTTTGAGAAACTGGGCTATAGCCTCGCCGAACAGACGGAGACCAACCAAGTATTTCCTATTCTACCCGACCGGGTGGTTCGCAGACTACAGGATCGGTTTGGGTTCTACATATGGGAGAAGCGCGACGATGGACATGCGGTTGTTCGCATTGTGACCTCGTGGGCGACGGATTCCCTTCAGGTGGACAAGTTCAATAGCTGGGTACAGCAATGGACCGAGCTGGATGTATGATGGATATGATCAACTACATTTGTGATGAGTTAGCGAGATAGACAGCCTGCATAGCATTAATCCTAATGACCATTCTATTCTCCGAGGTGCGGAGTATTGAGGAGAGACCGGAATTTATATTGAGACTACCCGGTTGCCAAACAACACAACCCTTGTAAATATTGTCTAAGCTGTTTCTATCTGTCCGTCACTATCCATTGCGGACTAGAATGGTTCTAGAACAAGTTTTCTTTTTTTGATGTTGCGGAAGAACAAAAAAGAAGCTTCCCCTGCCAGTGCGCTTTACCCGATTTGGAAGGTAGTTGGTTATCTCCGCACCGGGTGAAATCATCACCTACTGGAACCATTCCCGACCGCGCAACCATCAGTACATGGGTGCATTTGAACATTATCATCATCTCAAATGAGGGAGTGAAGACAATGGCAGATCAATGAGTTGATCTTGTCAATCCGGCCCTTGAGAATGCGACTTTCAGTGTCCTGCGATGGCTGCCGGTATGTCCCTTGTTACTGTAGTCCGTTTGGTGATCCTCGGAAATCGGGAATAACCTCGAAATGAGCCAATCCAATATGGCCTGAACCTTAGCACTTGGATTGATTCGCTGATCATCATTGCTCTTGTGTATAGTCAAGCAAAGGTCAAATGCATTCATGATGGCCAACCACCCTGTCGTCGCTGTCAACGGGCGAAACTGACCGACTGTCAGTTGACGGACACATATTCGTCCCCGTCGAGAAGATCAAGACGAACCGCATTGAAATCACGGAGACAGCGAACGGTGATCTCTGAACCGACAACCGCTCTCAATAGTCCACCATTACCTCCGGAGCCCCAAACCGACCATCCATCGCCATGGTGCGCTGAGAATCCCGTTGAGGCCTTGCCCTCATCCACCGTTATTGCTGCATGCGAGACCTACCGCAAGAAGTTTCCCGTCGCCAATTTCCTCCACTATCCGTCTCTAATCGCAGAATTATCGTCAAATCCTGCCTCGGTTGATCCAGTTTTTGTTGCAGCTCTGCTGTCATTATGTGTGAGATTCATGCCCGATCACCCTCTGGAAGCAGCCGAAACATATGCCGAATATGCTCGCAAACAGCTCGCGCATCGTGCGTTCGAGGCCCCGTCGCTCTATCTTGCGCAATCTCTGGTGATGATAACCTTCTACGAATGGGGTTCTGGTCGCCCCTACAAGGCCTGGATGTACAGTGGTATGTCTACGTCTCAAGCTCCCTTTACGAGGCTAATGATGTCAGGAATGGCAACGTACATGATCCAATCGCTCCTCAAGACGGCCGACGACAGCATGGAGCATAATCCGCAGGACTTCCAGGCTAGCCAAACTCAGTACGAGCAGCTGGTTCGCACGTACTGGTGCTGTTTCGCGCAAGACTGCGAGCTGAGTTCCGGAGCGCGCCAGCATTTCGCCCTTTCCTTTCGACAGATCTCAGTTCCGTTGCCGACCAGTGACCAGGACTTCAACTTTGGTCGGCTTTCATCGCATCGCTTGATGCCGTCCGATATGAGCAAGCACTCCCCGTTGTCGAGGAATCTAACCATCGACTATGGACTGACGATCGTCACCCGGGGGTTCGATATTTTCGTGCGGATCCTGCGGTTCGCGAACGAGAGTCGGCGCGGTCGGACATTGACATTTCCTCAGGATCCTTCATCGCCGCGAGTGGTCTGGCAGCGCTTGAAGGAGGAGCTCGACGAGTGGAGGTTTCTACAAGATGTGACGGTGCGATACCCAGCCACCAGTGCACAGGCACATGTTGCCTTGGGGTACGGTGAGCTGTTCGCATACATCAATCTGGTCTATTTCATGAGGTATTTCCCTGTTCGCTGTCACGCTTAGGCGATTCTAATAACATCTTAGTATCCTCTTTCTGTTCCGAGACCAGTTCCTGTCCAGTCTCAAGCCTCACGCCGACTTGCTGCATGACCTGCAAGGCTTGAGTAATGTAGATGAGTCTCAGGCTATCCGGGAACTCTTCGAAGCAGCGCAAAATATCGGCGGCATCCTTTCTGCCCTCGAAGTCTCCGGAGCACCGGTGATCACACCATACTCTGGCTTCAGTATTTTTGTTGCGGCCCATATCAACATGTACGGGACTGTGTGCCCGCAGCGATATCCCGGGGGAATCGAGCGAGCGGAGGAGGAGAAAAAGGCCAACCTGTCATATCTCGAGCGACTGAGCAAATACTGGCCAGTTGGACAAAATTGGGTAAGCAACCACCTTTGCGCGTCGTATCTCGTTGAGAACGGATTGCTGATAGACACAGTGGCGAACCGTGCAGGAAGCCAACAGATTCTACGAGATAGCCAGAAATAATCAGATGCACGTTCGGGACGGGGCGGGCCATCTCACAATTGCGGGGACTTTGGACGAATATGGTGATATTCGAAGTGTACGACCACGCCAGGAAGAGTCCAAACATATTTTGGAGCGGGAGAATATGCCAACAGCGACTAGAAATCGGAACAATCATCAAACGTTAGGGAGTGATAGTCGTCATCCTGGGGCAGGTGGAATGGATGCAGTGCCCTTGAGTGAATCTCATGAGCTAGAGGTGGAAATGCTCCAGTGGCCATTCATCGATGAATCATGGTCCTTGGGCTTCGATACCGGGTTTGACACTGCGTGGCCATCTTTGGGGGTTGGTTCATAGAGAGCATCAACGGCTTGAGGATTGAGAATGGAATAACTACTCAACTAGGTCCTAACAGACGAGATGCGTAATCAACTGCAATAGATATCAATATTATTCATATTAGATGGAGTTATCTACTACTAGGACAAGCACTGTTTGAATTCAAATAGTGGAAATTCTGGGCAGCTCATCGAATGTGACCAGTTGGCAGGTCTTCATTTCACTTGTCCGTAAAGGGAAGCCAAGACCTGTGCAGTCCCCAAGGTACTCACTCCTTGTCTGGTTAAATATAGTCGACTCGCTCCTCTTGCTCTTCTATCCCTGCTCCTTAACTGGGAGCTGAATCTACAAGTTTTGCATCTGCTTTTACAAGCAGTGTGGACTTTATCTCAGCCATCCGAGTTGTTCTCGTCGCCTCACATATTGTGACACGTATCTCAGATTCTTCCGGCACTCGAAATGACAAATCTTTTACAACAACAACAACATCATCATCATCATCATCATCATCATCATGATGGCTGGCTTTGATGAACAGCTCGATTGGGAATATCGTTCGATCTGCTACTGACCACACTAACGTTCCAGGTTGAAGCCGTTACAGCTCACATATCTGGGATCTGAACTTCCCTCGCCCATAGAGGCACCAACATGGTCAACTGATTTTTGGCCCGTCCGTTCCGATCCGAGCTCCGACCTGCATCCAGACTGGCTATAGCCAATTGCCATGCTCGTTCGGAATGAGTCACTCCTGTGCGTCGCTTCTTGGGTTACTATGACTAATCCCGGCGGATAGACGAGGGAATTCTCCACTTTTCGGCGATTTGGCCTGCTCAGTGGCATTCAAGTGTCGACAATATGGACTGCAGACCATGCACAGCGTCTGGCATGGATAGGGCTCTTGAGGCATTTCTGCTACTTGTTACTTGTGCGCTCCTATGACATCGCTGGCGAGCTGAGTCCCCAGCCGAGGTCGAGATCCGACCCTCTCAGGCCCCCGTTCTGAGCTGCGTTACATCGGTCTTTTTCTAGACAGGAAAATTTTCGGGCTATGTCTTTTATGGGGAGTGACTCGCGTCTTTTGCAAGCCATTCTGCAGCTTGAGGGAGCCTGACGCCCAAAATTGTTTTGCCTGAAGATTTTCCCTCTGTACATATTTTGTCACACAATCAATATTCTCTGGCTTCATCATGTTTTCCCATCTCAAACGCGAACACCGTCTGATTCTGGTAATCAGCATTTCCGCGTCTTTTTTCCTGGCGGAAATCGCAGGTAAAGTTTGATTTTTACATGTCCAGCGGCCGCCTGGTTGACAAAATATTTCAGTCGGATTTTATACCCGCTCTTTGGCTCTAGTCGCAGACGCATTCCACTACGTTGGTAGCACACATTGATGATGCGGAAGTGATACTGATATACCTGCAGCTGAATGACCTTGTCGGCTTCATTGTGGCTCTGGTAGCACTCAAGGTAGTGTAGCTCCTCCCTGTGTGAGAGTAAAGCTAAAGAGTCAGATCTCCCAACGCAACAAACATCCTAAAGAGCTCTCTTTCGGCTGGCAGCGCGCACAATTATTGGGTGCCTTTTTCAATGGTGTTTTCCTCCTGTCTCTAGGAATCAGCATTTTCCTTCAATCTATCGATCGCTTTATCTCGTTAGAGCGTATGGTATTCGCTCCTGGTGGATGAGAACGTACTGACACATGCAGGAATTGAAAACCCCAAGCTTGTACTGATCGTTGGCTGCGTCGGATTGGCTTTGAATCTGATCAGTGGATTGTTCCTGCATGGTTCGTTCCCATCCAGAAGAGCATTGAGTGCCGGACTAAGTTCATAGAACACGACCATGGTGAAAGCAACACCCCCGATTCATCCGATGACGATCTGGAAATTTCGATGTCATTGTCTACGCTCGAACGCAGGAGTTCCTTTTCTACTCGAGTAAGTCGCTGTGTCGCCGTAGGCTTTCCCAGCTAAGTAGCGTTCATCAGGTCGTGCGCCCTCACGTCGAGCACCGCCACAATGTCAAGTCGCAAGCGAAGAAGGGCCATGATCTCGGGATGATGGGTGTCCTTATCCATGTTCTGGGGGATGCAGCGAACAATATCGGGGTTATTATTGCTGCGTTGGTGATCTGGAAGGCCAAATATGAGGGAAGATATTATGCCGATCCTGCTGTGAGCATGGCGATTGCCATCGTGATCCTCCTCTCGTCGCTTCCTCTAGGCATGTAGCACAATCAGACTCTACGGACTGCTACTGACTCAATGTAGTGAAGAAGAGTGGAACCATTTTGCTGCAGAGCGTCCCGCTGGGCGTCGACCCGGAAGATGTCAAGCATGATCTTGAAGCCGTGAGTATTGATTCCCGGTTATGTTTCACAGGTTAACCCGGTTAAGATTCCCGGCGTCGAGTCCGTCCATGAACTCCATATCTGGCGACTCAACCAGGAAAAAGCCCTTGCCTCGGTGCATCTGGCAGTATCCGATGAACTCATCGTCGACTTTATGGAAAAGGCGAAGATTATCAACGAGTGCTTCCATGCGTACGGGATCCATTCAACGACCTTGCAGCCGGAGCATGTCCGTCCAATTCCCAGCGACAGTCGATCAATCCAGGGCCAGGAAAGCGCAGAGTTGCTTGTTAAGGGAGGAGTCAAGAAGCGCCATGTTGTCGACCCCAACTCTGGGTGTTCATCGGAAACCCTGTCGACATGTTTGGTCAATTGTGGGAGTACCTGCCAAGGCTACACATGCTGCAGTCGGGATAAGTCACCCTAATGTTTTGACGTCAATTGAAATAGGGCCAGGCATGATTTGGAATTGTTTAGATGTGGGCTCGGGATGTTGTCGTGAGGTCATCTCCGCGCTATCCGTACCGCATGGATAATGAATGGTAGATGGAAAACGGTACCGCCTCTTCCTTTAATAGTCTTGTTATTTGGTGTGTACTATAATGCTTATTCTAATGTGGATTTGTACACATTGCAATTATTAGAATTTCCTGTCCAGACGTAAGCCTGAATGCGCAAAGTTAGTCGGAAACGACGGAAGGAGGCGGCCAACCACGTTGATTCCTCATATGCAATAACAACAAGGCATAGCTGCATGATCTATTGAAGTTAAGCGTGAGAAACATGCATAGTCACAATTGTTCGGCTCAAGAGTGGTTATCGTCGCCAGAAAATGCGGGCGTGGGTATTACACATTATGGCTCTAGCTAATTCCAAGTCAATAGATTAAAGAGTAAGGAGTATTTAGCTCCAAGGAGAAACACAACGGATGTAGCCGAGTACAAAGTATGAAGTATCATCAATGACATCAGGACTAGTATGCTCACTGGGTCATTATCCAGCTAAGATCATGTGGATGGCGGTGATCTCTGCTCATTGGCAGCATGACCCGTCGCATCGTCGATGATGGATGCACATATCTCATGCGCTGAGTTTTTAACTCTCGTATGTAAACAGGGAGCAGGATGATCGACAGCCCCATTGCATAGCTCGTGTCTTATTTCATTACGCTTTTGGGCATGGAGTGTTGGGCGCACCAGAGTGCTTGTATTTCTTGTGTATATAAGGAAAGTTGCGAGTTTGTCCAGGCCATCGTCTAACTCACTTTGTAATCTACATCTCTCTATCACGCCAGTCGCGATGAAAAATTTTTTACTGGCCATTTTCTTTGCCACTGCAGCAATCGCTGCCCCCGATCCAAGCAGCTGCCGATGTCAACCCAATCAGCCATGCTGGCCATCACCACAGGAGTGGAATGCCCTCAACAGCTCGATTGACGGTAACCTGGTCGCAGTGCAGCCTGCTGCTGCTCCTTGTCACATTAACCCCAACAGCACCGCCTGCCAGGAAGTCACGGCGCAATGGACCAACTCCGTCTGGCGCGCCGCTCAGCCCGGCGCCGTGCAATGGGAGAACTGGGCAGCCTGGCCGGAACAAAATGAGAGTTGTTATATCGAGACTGCGGCGTATATGCCATGCCAGCAGGGGCGTATCTCGCTCTACTCTGCCGTGGTCCAGAACGCGCGACACATCCAGGAGGCTGTCCGGTTTGCAAAGCAGCATAACGTCCGTCTCGCGATCAAGAACTCCGGCCACGATTTCCATGGACGCTCGGCGGCTCCGAACTCCCTTCAGATCTTGACCAACCGAATGAAGGGAATTCAGTTAGTAGATAATTTCGTTCCGAATGGGGCGCCGAACGATGAAGGTGAAGGTCCGGCTGTAACGCTGGATGCTGGGATTAGTCTGCAGGAGATAAATGCTGCGCTCAGCAAGCAGAACAGAACGGTAGTGGGAGGCTCCGCTCACACTGTTGGCCTAACCGGAGGGTATATCCAAGGCGGCGGTCATTCGTTCTTGAGCCCATGGAAGGGGATGGCGTCGGATAATGCCCTGGAGTTCAATGTCGTCACGGCTTCGGTAAGTTGATGCTTTTTCTTAGGTTTGGCGCGCAGCACTGAAGTTGCTACAGGGAGATCTAGTCACTGCCAATGCCTACCAGAATTCGGATCTGTTCTGGGCGCTGCGAGGCGGTGGAGGAGGCACCTTTGGCGTCATCACCCAAGTCACCGTTCGTACATTCGAGGAAATTCCTCTCGTCATTACCTCCATGAACATCACCACTGCCGCCGGAGATCCCGCATTTTGGAACGCCGTGGCGGACTTTCATGCTGCGTTACCGGCCGTGACTGACGCACGAGGAGGCGGATACTACACGGTGACTCCCATTCTGCCGTGGGAGAAGAATCAGACCCTCTCGGTGTTGAGCTTTACGCATTTCCATGCCAACACTAGCAACACCACCGAGATTGGCCAGGTCTATGAGCCACTGGTGAAGAAGCTCAACGCGACTGCGGACGTGCATACACAGTATAGATCCTTCCCCATGCCCAGTTTCCATGAGGCCATAACAAAGCTCCTACTCGTCGGCGATGCGGATACGACAGGACAAATCGCCTTCCTCTTCTCCAGGCTGTTCTCGAGAGACCTCCTCACCTCCCAGGACGGACCCGCCAGGCTCGCTTCTACGTTGAGTAAATTCCGCTATACGCCTGGGGAACCCATCGCCGGCATCGTGGTGGGAGGCGGCGCCGTGGCAGAGAACGCAGGCAAAGTGGACAGTGCACTCAACCCGGCTTGGAGAAAGGCGGTTGTGCATATCGTGTACGTCCGAAGTTGGAGTCCCAATGCCACTCTGGCAGAGCAGCAGGCCGTCATCAAGAACGTGACGGATGTTGAGCTGCCATTGCTGCAAGGAGTCGAGGGTGCAGACAAGATGGGCGCGTATGTGAACGAGGCCTTTCCCTATGAACCCAACTTCCAAGACTCTTTCTGGGGCAGTAACTACCCCCGTTTGTACAGCATCAAGCAGAAATGGGATCCGGATGGTCTTTTCATAGCGCGCCGGATGGTTGGCAGCGAGGATTGGGATGATCAGGGCCTCTGTCGGATTGCGAAGTGAGCACTTCTGTCTCTAGAAGATACACCAGTTGCGTCTTTCTGTCTATCTTTTTGTTTGAGAATTGTGTAAATTTTTCAAGGGGTACATAATAGAAGTCTTCATCAACAGGATGGTTTGTGTCCTCCGGTAGTGACAGGCGTAATTAGATGTTAGGGAGCTCTTTTCTTTGTCGAAATTGATATATCTGGATCTGCCAGCTTCTTACTTGTTTCTTTCAATTCCAAGACCATTCTGGTGAAATGGTGGCATTCGATACATTTTGCTAGTTGTCTGGTCAATCAGTCATCTTACCTCCTGCATGCTTGAGAAGCAGTGCGACGGTGTAGTATCTCTAGTACTGCAAAATCGACAATCCTGAGTGGCATCTCAACGATTGTGTGCCAATGGTCCACATCGGCATTGGGTGTCGTCTGCCAAGTATTCAGTACGATTGCAGCAAGGTCACTATGCGAAGCTCGGCCAATTACTGATTGGTGTCGACTATTTAAACATGCGCCACCAACTCGCGATTTGCTGCCGGCACAAACGATGGCCTCGATACTTCCCAAATGAGGCCAATGGTGATCCAGTGGCGCATGGGCTTGGATAGGCGGCCCTTGGAATGCGGGGTCAATGTCTGTGCTTCGTGAAGAGTTACACGGATGGATACACGAGCTTGTGAATTTCAAATATATGTCCAGATAGCACTGGATAGGGGTAGTGATCATGGCAACGACATACCACAATGGGCTGATCTATCTGGAATATATTGCCATCACTCTGAGAATCGTCAGGGAAAAAATCAATCCAGATTCCGAAAGAACAAGGATCGACTGGGCCAGATCATCGCATCAGGCCACGTCAAATGACCGGCAGACCAAGACTACCTCGAGCATTCCACAGCCTCTCTGCGGACAACCTTATTGGTCTTTCTTTCGCCGTTACTTCGATCCTGTTCTCATGATTCCAAATTGCCGCCATATAAAAGACCTCAAAGTGCCTGATCTACTTGGAACGCGAGGCATTGCACTCTCTGATTTATTATACTACACCATTGTATACAATATAGTCATTTGCTGTCCATCATATACAGACATCCCACTCACGATGACGATTCCATATCCCTTTCTGACACCAGACTGCTATGGGATGACAATCCGCAGACAATCCTGGCAGGACACAAACCCGCGACACCTAGACCGCGCTCATGTGGAAGCCGTATTTCGCGAAATGAAGGCCCACAAGCAGCAGCCAGTTTTGGATGCCAGGAAAGAGATGCCAACCCATACGAGTTGGAGGAACATACTCTCTCGAAAGTATGTCTTCTTCGTCTTGGTCATTGGTCCGGACTAATCAAGGTAGATGCAAAAAATTCGGCCGAGGATGACCGAGTTAAATTTCGACATGGGGGTTTCATAATGAGCGAGGCGCTGGATAGTATGATGATACGACATGAGTACCTGGTTAATCATAATGTATATATTATTTCACTGTTGACGGATATAATACATCGAACTAGTTCTACTGCCGGAGACGGTTACATACTGATGTTCTCCATCACAACCCCAATTTCATGATAGACATAATACTACCCTACCACTACGGTTGAGACAAATCTAACTAGAGAATTGTGGTCTGTCTCAAGCCTCTGAGCTGATACCAGCTTCTGTGAAAAAGTTGGGATCCTCTGCTTCGATCTCAGTCGAGAAATCCACATCCCTGACTCGACAATGCCATTCTCCATCACCAGCCTCAGGCATGTGCCTCAGTACTAATTGACATGAGCGACAAGTCCTGTTTTCAATGTGCGCTGTATACAGGCGATGCCGATCTTCGGGAATTCGCTGCTCCACCGGCAAGTGAGCCACCTCTGCTTCTTCGATCTGCACAATGATCCGCGACAGAGTCGCATATTGCTGCATACTCCACAGCCCTTCCTTCTGAGGGCAGCGATACAGCAGGCTGATTGCTTTTCGCCGGAGCAGCGGATTGCGACACTTGCTAGCCGTGTAGCACAGCGAAGAGATGAGTCCGGTCTCCAAGGAAAAGATAGTCAGCACAGAGTCCTTGTCCAGTGACGCATTGAGCTCGATTAGCTCCTCGGAGTACGCAACGATAGCTCTGAAGTCATCGTCGAGCTCGTCGAATATGAGCTCATCTCTGGACAGGGCGACGACTACAAAAATTTGGCTGGTGCGGTGATGGAGGCGCAGCAGCACAGGTCCTCGAGGATCAGTCTTCTTCAGCCGTCTGCCACATCGCTTCATCAGACTCTCAAATGCGTTCAGCCAATCAGCGAAATCTTGGAGAAGCGCCTGTTGCCGACGAACTTGCCAGGGCGACCCTCTCGTCTGCCGGTCGATGCCCACTGCCTCCACGAAGCTCATGGCGCGGTTGATCAGTACGTCGAGTGAATTTCTGGCCGTTGAGATTTCCGTCCATGTCTCTGATCTTCCCACTGACTCTGCTGCATCTAGTTGGCTGAGATTGAGGGCAATCATCTTCCTTCCATGCTTTGAGAGCTGGGTATTCCAACGGATGACGGTATAAGTTAGTTCTCGAGTAATCCCTTCCGACTGTAGTTTTCCATTTGGATCGTTCTCCCATCGCTGAACAATTTTCAGGCCAGCTTCGATATGGTCCAGAGCTTTGCTACCCTGGCCACTGAGAATCTCCAGGCAGACAAATAAACAGCAGGCAATCAGAGTCAGATGCGGCACCTGATTTGCGGACGACATTTGTGCCACTAGATGTCGGATCGCCGAGTTGTACTGCTGAATGATAAACTGTTCATTTTGGGGGGCGATTTTCCGCCCGGGATCATGTTTGTCTTTCGCGAGGATTACATGTAGATGTTGATGGAGAGCCCCCAGAGCGATGACTGCGTGCCGGATGGCAGCCTCGGAGTGACTCAGCTGGGGCAGGAAATATCCCCAGAGATCCGAATCAAAGAAGCCAGACAGTGCGCGCGACGTCCGGGTGCAGAAGAACTCAATATACTGCCGTTCCTCTCGAGTCCCTGGACGCAAGACCAGACGCTGGTCGGCGCTGGGTTTAGTCCAGGCCACGGGGACCGGATCGACTACGGCTCTCTGCTGAACCTGTGGGTTTGTCTGCTTGGGATCATATCCATCACATTTGCGCCCTGTTTTGACGCACTGTAGGCATTCTGGCTGTTGCTCGTCGCATTTGACATGACGGATTCTGGGAGAATTAGTACGAGTCAACCCGCAGGCGTAGAATTGACGGACTTGCAGGTGATGCAGCCTCTTCTCGATTTGGTGTGCTTGGCTCTAGTATGCTTCATGATCTTTTACAGTATATTCAACTGCTGGACGGAGGCCTCAGAGGTGTGATGATACCGCCTTTTTTGAGTGATTCAGAGTTGCGGAGTCTAGACGCATCACAGCCACACCACTAATCTTAGTGCTTACTTTATCAGCCGGGCCACGGTAGAAGAAATTGAGAGACACCAATCGAATACTCTATTATGTACACCAATAAATCTCATCAACCTGCCACAAAATCAGGCGCCTGACTCATCTCCTTCCTTCACAGTATTGTATCCAACAGCCATAGTTGAAACGGATCATGCTAGATCAAAGGATCCTCCTATTTCCTGCGAGCTGCAGATTTGAGTCAGGTTTCCTGCTGCGGCTTCTTCCATACTCCGCCATGATCGCGGGAATTATCTTCGATACTCGCTATCTGCCAAGTAACAACACCACAGTCATGTAGATTTTGCAACGAGTTGAGCCAGAACCTGAAACGCTGTAAGCATTTGCTCCCGGCCATCCTTCCAAATGCTTTCATCTTGCATCACCCCCAGATCCTCTCCCCTGGTTGCTCTGCCCGTAAACTCCTTCGTGGGGAACGCCAAAGCCACAAGAGGCTCGACAGGCTGCATACGAAGGCCCTGCAGCACCTGATGCAGCTGCTGAGCAGCCTTGCCACCGCCGTGTCCGCCATAACTGACAATCATGGCGGGCTTCCCCGTCCATTCATGGAAAAGATAGTCGATGGCGTTCTTGATGCTGGCCGGATAACCCCAGTTGTACTGTGGTGTGACGAAGATAAATCCGGCGTGCGAGGCAATCTCCTCGGACCATCTTCTGGTCAGCTCGTGCGTGTATCCATCCGACGAGGTGATAAACGATGGGATACCCGGTTCATTGTACATTGGGAGGTTCCAGGTAGCTAGGTCGATAAGGCGCAGGTTGGCGGTCGGGTATGCTTTCTGGATGGTATTCAGGACGAAATTGGTGATTTGCAGCCCAGAACGGGGGACCCGTTGGCTGCAGACGACAATCCCGATGGTTGGAGTCAACATGCTGTCGGTTTGTGGTGATCGCTTGCTTGATCTGATCTTTGACGCGGCCCAAGGCAGGGCATTCGGCTGCCTTTAAACACCTGCATTCTCACCCATTATCTTACTAACGAACTGCTTATAAATGTCAGTTTATTATCTCATAAGCAGGAGTCTTCGGGATCGGGGCTAACAGCAAGTCGGGAGATGCGATCCGCCCGGTCCGTTCTCTGCGCCTCTTCCAGGCAACCCATCATGTCCAGTAATCATAGTTTGTCTCGGACGTTCTAACTACGAGGCCAATATCTGTATTATGACAAGCGTATCACCTTATTGACGCAGTAGATGATCAATGGCGTCTTCGTCTGGAAACACTTGGAGTGATTATGGTTAAAGAGACGGTGATATCAAGTATGCAAAGGTTATTCTGACTCTGTAACGCATAAGGACCACTATCCAACAAGCCTACGCAGTGATCTCCGTCGAAGGAATTACAGTGGCAAACGCATCAGCGAGTTCGCTCAGAGCCACCGAAACAAGAGTCTCAGCCTTGGCCCCGGGAATATCCCGGTCACCCACGGCATCACTGGCGATGATCACATCATAACCGCGCTCATCGCCCGCACGAGCCGTGGTCGACACACAGACATGCGCCATATATCCCACCAGGACAATCTTCTTTCCCGCATCTCCCAGACCCTTCAGGTAATCATCAAGATCCGTCTGGGCAAAGGCACTCGGGAAATGCTTGGCGATGACCTTCTCGTCGGCGCGCGGCGTCAACTCGTCGAATTCCCGGGCGAGATCGGTGTCGGGAGTGAAAACGGGGGCGCCCTGGGGCGTCTCATGGACAACATGGACGATGTTCTTACCATCGCCACCGGCACGGTACTTCTCTAGGAGGTTTGCGATCGCCTTGCGTGTCAGGGAGACGTTCTCGGTCTTGAGCTTGCCAGTAGCGTATTCGTTCTGCGCGTCGATGATGATCAGAGTTGAATCTTTGGTAGAGGCGGTCGATGGAGGGACCCCGATCATTTGACGAAAGGACTGTGCGGAAGACATTTCTGATAGTGAAATGGTAGGTAATTTTGTAAGAGGCAGGGGCCTATGTGAGATGATTGTTTTGCGAGGGGAACAGCAGTGCGGGGAAGAGAGCTCTGATATTAAAGTTATGTACGGAAGAACCCCGCCAGAATTCGGGCAACCGGAGTCTCCAATCTGACAAATCTTTGGATTTTGTCACTAAGCAGGTAATAATGATATTTATGGTTGCAGCTGACAGTTGATATAGCTTCCTCATCGGGTTACATTATTCGCCAAGCGTTCCCGAATCCATAGCCTGGACTGCCATTGACAGCTTGCAGACTAGTTAGACTAGCATTGCCCGTCCATTCGTCCAGACTATAACGCTGGTACCTGATCTCCGCAGGGAAAGTGCAGGCGTTATTGTTCACCGGGTACGAGGGTTCCTGATTTCGACATTCGTCTCGATCTGCGTTGTAGTCCAGATCTTCCCGTCCGGCACCACGATCCGTTCCTCGCTTGTGTTGCTGCCGTATCCTGTTCCAAGCTGAGTCGGCATATCCTCGGCATCCTTGGTCCTCAGTGAGTTCATTGTCACACTGTCTTTGAACCGTGAGAATCCCCAGTGGGTTTGTTTGGATCCTGTCAGTTTGGAGGATGCATATTTGCGCCCGGAGGAATACTCGCCGATGAGTCGGGGCAGGAAGCGGGAGGCAATCGCCTTGAAAGAGGGGATAGAGGCGGCCAGAATTCCGACGTTGGTCTCGATCACGGACCAGTACATGGCGCCGCCGATAGCGTAGGTGAAATCGGCCGAGGTTAGCATGGTGGGAATAAAAGTGATGCGAATGATCGAGGAGATGCAGGCACTAGGGAGCGTGTCAGTGTGCAGAATCTCACCTGCGATCGAGATACTCACAAAAGTCCCAGGCAGAGGATGAAACCAAGCGCAAACTTCTGCTTGAGCGGCATCTGTAGCTTAAGGAGGACTTTGATAGGGAGCGAGTAGGTGATCAAATCAGTCAAGATGTTCAGGGCCGCGTTGGACAGATAGAAGATATTGATCTCAACACAGTGACCCGGCAAGGACGCATCCCAGGCTTTCGGGATGGGTCGACACTGAAAGGCTGCAACCATGACGAATACTGCGGCCTGGGTGCCGACGATGCCCATCATGATCAAGGACATTCGCGTGAGCGTCTTGTCGCCGATGCGGGTGTAGAACCAGCAGACCGATGTTTTGATGAAGCCCAGACAGGCCAGGTAGAACATCGAGCTGAGCCATACGACCTGTCATGGTCAGAATTGCAATGACTATTCTTTCAGATGGCGCATACGAAAGAATAGGAGGGCAGGTTGTTCTTATCCACATCAACAAGATGAGAGCCCAATCCCTTTTTGACAGCTATTGAAAATCAGTGGCGGACTCTCATAGACAAAGGAAGTCGTACTGACAAACGATAGTTACAGCGATAAAAGCCCAGGACAAAAGCTATGTGTGTCAGAACCGACGCGCATTCGACTAGTTTCCGATTACTTACGCATGCACACAAGATTAAGTCTTGAAATCAGTCAGCCTTCTTTCGCCAGCATTTTCAGGGTACGAACTTACAATCATCCACTCCTACTTGTTCTAGAACGACGACTCGAGCAAACATTCGCAGACAGATAACCACAAAAGTAACGACCGCAAAAGCAATGGAGATGCCCACCACAACTGGCCCTTGAGAGTCAGATGCCATGATGGACGGTCGGGGAATACAACAGAGTGACAGGACGACAGAAGGATACGGCTGAGAGGGATGAACTTGTTTCCATTTATTGCTCACCCTTCTCGATCATCATCTTGAAATCTCGAATCCCTGATCATGTCGCTCGTTATGGAATAGAATCGGTGGAGACTGGAGATCGAGTTGATATGTCAAATAATGAGCAGGGATTCTGCGACGGTCGTTCCATCTTGTCGAAGCTCCAGAGGCACCAATTTGGGTTATTCCGGCTAATTATGCGCAGACTACAAGGATCTGGGTTGCTAATGCCTGAAACTGATTTACCAAGCTTCTCCCCAAAGTGGCAGGACGGGACACTCGAGACAGAGCGGGATGACTCCATGTCTCATTTGGTTCTTCTGTGCTCGATTGAGATGCCTGTTAGGGGCACTGGGTGTGATTCTATTGGGTAACGTCGAACAAAATTACTTGATATGGGATACTTATCTGTTCCGTAGTCAAGAATGAGATGTCCGAGGCGAAGGTGGGACTGTGCAGTAGTCTATTAGACTTGGTATTATTAGGCACTGAAATATGGTAGATAGTGGATCAGCGTACGGACAGAATCTGAAATAGGTTCTTTTGCCATTGCCATAAGGCGAAGAGTTTGAGCTGAGACTGTCCCCACAAGACCGGATCAAGATCAGTTTTATCTTGAGAAGTCCTGGTAAACTTGAGAGTACAGATTACAGCATACATTACATATGGTAGATGGCCATGTGGCATATACGGACTGAGATAAAGTGCGAGGATAATCCACGAGATCAGCGGCTGTGGCGGAGAGAGCAGGGATGCAGGAAAAAGCAACGCTAAAAACAAGTCAAAATTACTGGTAGATGTATCATGAATCAAGAATATCTACGGAGAATAGATGCTCCCCGTTCCCTGGAGCTGACCATCATTGTGTAGACGTATATAGATAGGTATTGGCCGCCAACTCTTTCCTTTCGGATGCTCTCCGCTAATTATGTGCGTGTTTCCAGCAATTACCCCAGAGGTAATTGCGCTTTGCGATTGCTGTTGATCGTCACCAATATTTTTTCGTTGTTGATTCTGGTTGACTGGAGTCGGAAAGTGTTTTCACTGCAACGCCAACCTGAATTGTCCATCATCCACCCTAAAGGCACGAACAATCCCATAGTGGTTGTCTATAGGAGAGGAAACGATCTACCTTATCTCGTCGACTAGGCCAAAAGGCCATAATTTCTTACGAGTCAGGCCATGCTGAGCCTTGCTTCATACGCGAAATGCAAAGAGACATGAAGCTCCACATCCACTGGTGGACATGAGAGCGGCACTCAACATCAACCTATCATGCTACCAGAATTACTCGCTCGATAATAGCGGAGAGGGGCCGAAATAACGGTCGTCTCGCCCATTTCCCCCATCGAGTTAAGACTGGGGATGTCATGGCGGAACCTGCCGTTCTATTGTCTCAGGTCCCAACCATCAACAACTGGGTCTACTAGTACTGTCAGATTCAGTGACAACAGTTGCGAGTCAAGAGTGTCGATTCCTACTTTATATGGCGAGGACTCGGTCTGGCTAAATACACAAGGTCCATCGAAGAGCAGGGATGTTATTGACTGCCCCAATGACTGCCAGCTTCATCCGCTTCCATACATTAGTTGATGTACTACTGTGTATTGTCCCACCATGGCCAAAATCAACCCTGCTTTTGCAACCTCTAACTCGCTGCATGAATTACCCAGCCTGCTGCCACCTCGAACCGAGACGCAAATAGTCCCGCTAACGCGACCGTATGAGAAAATGGCTTTGTGTAATTCGTGCTCACTGACTCTATGCGATATCGGTCTCAAAATTGATCGCAAGGCCTTGGTTTCAGTGTTCTGCGGGCGCAGCTCTCCCTCGTCTTGAACCGATCCCACTCATCGAGTCACCACCATGGGCCTTGGGGAAGAGATACTGGCCAGAATCACCGTTACCAACGTGGTTCTGGGTCTTGTGGCGTATATCCTGCTCAAATTTGCCCATCAGATTGTCTATTATCACTTCTTCCACCCGTTGTGTGTCTTCCCCGGGCCCTTCTGGGGAGGAGTGACCCGACTTTGGATTGCATGGCACAATCTTCGCGAGACTGAATTGCCAACCGTGTATGCTTTGACAAAGAAATATGGTATGATACACAATTGTATCAAGAGTCCCTCAACAGTAAATCCTAACTGTGCCCGAATAGGCGCCGTTGTGCGAATAACCCCCACGCTTCTCCTCGTCAGCGACCCGACAAAGCTGCCGGACATCTACCATCGCAATGCCGACAAGACAGGACACTACATTACCGGAACCTTTGGCGAGACTGAGTCGCTCTTCAATATGCGATCGCATAAGACGCACGCGGCTTACCGAAAGCATGTGGCGGGACCTGTAGGTTGACTGCAATGCGACCACCGACAACGACAATCCCGGCGTTGACACTTTGCAGTACAGTTTTAGCAACGTGAAGAAGATGGAGCCCTTGATTGACATTCGCATTCAACACTGGATTGACAAGCTCAATGAGAAATTCGCTCAGACAGGGGAGACTTTTGATTTCTCATGGTGGGCCGTGTAAGCATCATCGGCCGCATTCCCAAGAGCGTGCCTGGGACTAACTGTTAAGATGTCTGCAGCTACATGGCTTACGACATTATCAGTGAGATCGGTTTCGGAGCCCCCTTTGGCTTCGTCGAGCAGGCCCAGGACGTAGGCGGGCTCATTCAGGGTTTCCACGATGGTCTGCCGGCATTCGGTTTCCTCGCTCGTCTGCACCCCTTCACCAGCTGGATGAAGACCACCTTCATGAAGAAGTACCTTGTCGCTACCCCCCAGGATGATTCCGGCATCGGCGTCCTCATGCGCTTCCGTGATCGCCTGATCGACCAACGGTTCCGCGAGCTCGAAGAGAAGAAAGATATCGGTCGCATTGACCTCCTGCAAACATTCATCGAAGCGCGCACCGAGGATGGGTCTCCGTTGGACATTGAATACCTCAAGGCCGAGGTGCTGTTGGTGCTGCTGGCGGGAGCCGACACGACCGGCACCGTCTTCCAGGCCCTGGTGCACTTCCTGCTTACCCATCCAGCCGCCTACCGTCGTATGATGGAAGAAATTGACGCGGCAACGGCCAAAGGACTGATCTCCGACTCTGTCCCGCAATACGACGAAATTGTCGACCACCTTCCTTATTATGTGGCGTGTGTTCGCGAGACTCTGCGACTTAACCCCCCTGCTCCAAACATCTTCCCAAGATATGTCTCGGAGCCTGGCATGGATCTGTATGGCAAGTTTGCGCCAGCCGGGACGGAGATTTCAGGCAATCCGTGGATCATGCAGCGTGACAAGCAGATGTATGGGGAGGATGCGGAGGAGTTTAAGCCGGAGCGTTGGCTCGATGCTGAAAAGGCCAGGCTGTACAACAAGTATATCTTCACATTTGGCTACGGGGCCCGAGTGTGCCTGGGAAAGGATATTGCTATGATGGAGCTGTACAAGGGGCCATTGCAGGTTGGTATTTTTCCGTATCTCTCGTTGGCAGTTGTGACTAATGCTCGTGTCTCTCAGTTCTTCCGGCGATTCAATATCCAGACTGTGAGCGACAAGCCACAGGCTCGATTCGTGATCAAAGGAGGAGTTGGTTTCTATCGCGATCTATGGCTGACAATTGATCGTCGTCTGCCAGTAACGCCATGAGATGCAACTACTACTTATCAGCAAAATTCTGGTGGAACTCTTTGCAACATGTACCTGCGCTTACTTTGTATCTCATTACTTCAAACATTACAGAATGAACTCGCAGCTTTCCGATGTTTGAACGCATGGATACATATTGAGTGTATCCTTCGGCTCTCGCACTGCCAGAAATAGATTCTGTCCCAGGATCTTCCTTGCGTTGTTGACTGATCAGATAATCGCCATGCGCGACCGCGGCGATCCGCCATCCCTAGTTACCTCAGGGGTCTACGCGCTCTCAGATTGGTTGAGATGTATCAAAGGATTTAGCTGTGATATCTACCATATCCCCTGGTGCATTGGATGTTCATGCAGATAGACTACGGAGTAGACCATCTGCAAGATGCATTTGTTTGCGCCTCAGGGATTCCCCTGGCAGATCGACATCCACCTTCCATGGGCCATGGCTCAATCGTGCTGCAGGATTCCTGCAGTCTTCCCTGCAGACATGCGCGTATGACCTGTCAGAACTCAAATTACGAAGTCAAAGCAGGGACCAATCTTGGTTGCCTTTGCTCCACTCCATCACCAGCTCCCAAATGACTTCATGGCTGACTTCTTACCCAACTTCAACCAGGGACCACCGAACTATCAGGCCACAAAAATTGTCAGTGAATTCACACCGCCAGTGACAAGGACATCTCTGATGTACGTTGAGTCCTGACAAATTCTTGTCTTCTGTCGCAGTGGGCCTTTGAGTTTTCGCGGAAAGGACCGGCGTGTCAGAATCGGCCCGAAGGCGTCCCATTCGCCMATTTCCACGGTTAAGGCCCAGGAGGATAAAACTAGCACAATACGGATACTTGGCGTTGGATATATTCTCGCAGCGTGTCATTGGCCTTCTTCTGCCCATCCCCACTCGACCGGGATTTGATCCAGAAAGGGAAGTAGTCCCTTCTGCCAGTGTGCCATCTGGTTCTGGAACGGGATGATCTGGAGGGGTTGCAGAACCTCGGGTCGTGTCCATGGAGGGGCGACGATGTGACAGGTCCCTTATCTATATGATGAGTTACCTTTTGACGCCCGTCGTCCATCCACTGTTTTATTGAAAGTAATCATCCGAGAACATGGCAGCAACAAAGACCATCCAGGTGCCCCATCTCGGTGGCATCACCGCCGGTTATGCTCTGTCCAACGACCGCTACGACTCCTCCAAGCCGACATGCGTCCTGATCAACTCGATGTGTACGACCGTCTCCCTCTATCGCGATCAGTTCAGCGATGTCGCCCTCACAGACGACATGAACCTGCTGGCCATCGAGCCCCTGGGCCACGGCTCGACCAGCTGCCCGTCGGAACACTTTACATACTGGGACTCGGCGTTGATGGCACTGCAGGTGATGGATAAACTAGGCATTGACAAGGCCTTCGCTCTGGGAACGAGCCAGGGAGGATGGATCGTGACGCGCATGGCCTTGTTGGATCCGGACCGGGTGGGAGCTCCCCTTGCATACGTGAAGTACAGACTCATGTGAGGCGGTCGGTTGAAACTGATGTCTGTCTACTGGCTATCTAGATCCTCGGCCTGATGCCCTTGGGAACCTCGATGGATTACGAATCGGCCGACTCCCGATCGAAAGGGTGTTGGGATCCCGTCCCCGCCCTCCGCCCCTTCTACGAGAAATGGACCAGCGCCGTTGCGACTCCCGACTTCCTGGTCGACGACGTCTGGTGTGGCATGGTCGGTGGCATTGGGTTCGGCGCCAGTGCTTCAGAGGAGTTGAGTGCGTTCTGGACCAAGACCTTGAAGGAGGTCTACAAGGGAGATGAAGGGCGAAAGAAGGTCCGCATGGCGGTGATTTGTCTGCTGTCGCGCGATGGACTACTGCTTAGACTGGGAGACATCAAGTGTCCAGTGCACTGGTTACAGGTGAGTTCACCCCTATGTTAGGGACTGTCACCCCTACAGCTAAGGTTGACGACGATAGGGCACCGAGGACACCCCATTCGGCAAAATAGTGCCAGCAGAGCAGATCAAACTCTTCAGCTCGTCCCCAGAGGCCAAACTTGTCATGATCGAGGGGGGAGCCCATTATCTCAATGCTACCAATCCAAAGGAGGTGAATGCTGCTCTGTTGGAGATGGTGAACAAGTATAAGTAATGGCGTAAATAGCATCAATAATATAAGATAATCAGTCCTTTCATTTCTCTCTCTTGCACGGATGTCCGGCACCAGATACGGATCTCACTTTCTCAACTGCGGGATAGTCCCCCACAACCACAGTACGACAGAGTTTACAAACACGACAAGTGGAGCCACTGTCAGACTTGACTTCGTAAAAGACGACTGAGTCTGACAATAGCGCCAAGATGCTCTTATGAAGACTTACTCCGTACAGTCTGCACTTTCCACTCTCCACTTTTGCCACGCTTTTGGCCCACTTCGAACGCAAGGATCGACTATCCTGGAGCTATAACGGGCTAGGGTCACCCCACGGCCAATTGACTTCTTTGTTCCGTCGAATGAGCGTCCTAAACACGAATGGTAGCTTCGCGTCATTAAGGGGCCACTCGCTAGACTAGGCCCGGGATTTGTCGAGTCCCTGGTGGCTGCAAGCCAAAGACTGTCCGAAATCTTGCGGAATCCGGAATCGAAGTATCACTCCATCATGCTGAAAAATTTCTAGGCAGTGCATTTTTCAAAAGGAGTATGGACTAGAATCCTTCTGTCTGGGCTTGGCCAGGGGCCGGAAGGATTCAGGTACGAAAGAAGATAGATCGTTCGAGACATTCGGTTATAATGTTCTCGTTCTTCCTCCTGCAGTTGATCATCCCACTGGTGTCTCTCATGTCTGAGCACTCAAAATGGCAGACCACGAAGATTCGCTGCAACCATGGGTGACTGCGACCACCGCTTCAGTGACGGTGCTCGCCTTCGTCATGGTCTGTCTGCGGCTTCTGGCCCGATGGGAGAGGAAGCAAAAGTTGTGGTGGGATGACTGGATGATTGTGTTCTCCATGGTAGGTTTACAGTCCTTGATGAGGAATGTCAACTAATTTGAGTAGGGCTGGAACCTGGTCGTCGTCGGCTTCATTTTCGCCATGGTCAAAGAAGGCATGGGCCTGCATGCCGGCACAGCCGTCCCCATCTCCAACCAGGTCATGATCGCCAAGTTCCTCGTCGTGGCTGAGATTCTCTATGTCTTCAATCTGGTCTGGACCAAACTCAGCATTCTGCTGATGTACTATCGTATCTTTCGTTTCCCCTACTTCAAGCGCTGGGCGTACATCATCGGCACCTTTGTCGTTCTTTGGGTCATCTGCATCACGTTTCTTTTTATTTTCATCTGTGTCCCTGTCCAGAAGCTGTGGTATCCCAGTCTGCCGGGACACTGTATCAACCAAGTCGGGACATGGGTTGCCAATGCGGCATCGACCATCCTGACCGATCTGGCGATTCTCTTTCTGCCGATGCCGCAAGTCTGGAAACTGCAGCTGCGTCTATCTGAGAAACTGGCCTTGACCTTTGCATTCAGTCTGGGATTCTTGTATGTGCTTCATCGCAGTGACGCGACCAAAGGCTGATCGATTACAGCGTTGTTTTTGCCTCGGCCTACCGGTTCAGCGTCCTCTTCTCGTACACCTCCGCCGACTCATCCTACACACTCGCTCCGACCGTCGGCTGGACCGCCATCGAAATGTCGGCCGGCATCGTCTCCGCGTGTCTTCCCACCCTCCGACCCGCCCTACAGGCCATCGTCCGTATACTCGGCATCCGAGGCGCCTTGCCGGCGTTACTGCGCAGCCGAACAGTCCCCATGTCCAAGACCGACCAGTCAAACCCCAGTCAGAACGGGTTGACGGCCCAGGGACACAAGGGCAGCGGCGTCGGTCACTCATCGCATAGCCGGCGTCATTCCTTCTATCATCTCCCGGACGAGGCGGATTCGGCGGGTGGACACCCCATGACGTCGGAGCAGTTGGATGCTTCCCTGCGCCCAGAGTATGATCACGGACATATGGTGACCAACGTATTAGGCTCGAAGGGGAGGAACGTCGATAGCGCGAGCGACGAGATTCCTCTGCATGGGATCCGTGTACAAAAGGACTTTACGCAGGTCAAGGAGTGATCACCTCCTATCGGCAGATAAGATCATCTCTTATGCTGGCGAGCATCAATAAATTGTTCCTTTCTGATAATATCTTTCTTTCCCTAACCTATGTTATAGAAATGTAAAACCAAGCCTCTATCCATGGCCCATACAGTTCAGATCCAATTCATGTCTATCACCCATACCAAACTAATCGATGTAAGTAAGCAACCACTAGCACCGCTCTTCTCCACGTGTTCTTACCTCTGATTGTTCTAAGCATGTAACCCAACCTGACTTTCGGTCCGTTCCAAACGCTTGTGCTTGGATTCCTCAGTATCAACCAGCGCTCCGATATTGAATGACATGGGCAGCTGAAAAATAGGTGGAAACTTGAATGAATCTGTGGGGAAAATCTTGAGGATTATTTTCTTTAACTATGAAATCAAAGATCAGTCCAGGATTAATGAGCTGAGAAAGGCACGAAGTGCGAGGAGGAGAATGTCCACATGTATATACATATATGTATATAGGGCTTCAACACCGTAGGAAAGAGTATTAGACCATCACACTCTAGGTTCATGTTCATATTTTTATAAGGTTAGTAGCTGTCCTAAATAACTTAAGAATTGAAGAATGTATGTTAATCGGCCCCCAAAAAACATGAGGGCGAGGTACTTGTCATATAATTAATTCTCCCTCTATTCTGCTTCTCAGGGCAGTCTGGCCGATTCCCTGCTTAGTCAACCGGTATGGAGAAGGACCCCAGAAAAAGTACTTGAAGCTCATTCATCTGACCTGCTGTCTGAAGTTATACGGATAGCTTTTTCCAGAGGCCAGCGGTAGATGCCCAATCTCCTTGGCACCTGACCTCCAGGATTATGGAATGTTCAGCTCATCAACTGTCAGCCGTCATTTCAGCAAGACGGCCACTAGAAAAGCAGCTTAAAGCCCTGGATCGTTTGAGCCCCTCCTTTTAGCACCATCAACTCCCTGCCGCTTTTCTTCAGCCGCACTTCACGCTGGCCATACATTTTTCCATTTAAAGTCCCTTACCCCGCCGTCAGCATGGAGTGCCTTCTTTATGGTTTACACAGCGCGACTGTCGAGTCGCTGATTTCAACATTAGTGTTCTGTAGATGACAGGACTGCAAACCCGACGGTGATGATAATTCTCACTCATGCGACAGACTCTATAGAATACTACATAGGCCAAGTTCAGGAAAAATGACCGTCCAAAACAGTCAAATCCCCGCCATCTACGCGCGGGCGATCGAAAAGTACAAAGAAATTACCAAGGAGGATCTCGATGTCGCCTTCCTCTGCAAGCTCCAGAGCGTCGACGACCTGACCAAAGAGATCGATGAGCGTAACAAATCCTTCAGCGAGTACCGCCACAAACGCGGCGTCATCTTTGATGCCATGCAGGCGGCACTCATTCCAGTCCAGCTGTTTGGCAATTTGGCAGCCGGAGGCGCATCGATGGTCTTTCCTCCCAGTAGTCTTGTTTTTGGCGCAGTGACCTACCTCATGACGGCCGCCAAAGGAGTGTCGAGCTCCTACGATGCGATTGAGGATCTGATGGGAACACTAAAGGTGGGCGGTCGTCCGCTATTCGCCTTATTTTTGCTCCTCCATAACCCATCTAATGTGTGCAGGATTTCACCATCCGATTGAAAGCCTATGGCCGGGAGCAAATCTCCGAAGATCTTAGCGAGAAGCTCAGCGACATTCTCACAACATTGGTGGAAATTTTCGCCCTTTCCACCAAGGCCATTAAGCGAGGTAGACTGCTCAAGTTCACTCGCAACGTCCTCCTGGGCACCGACGACGCCATAAAAGGGGCCGTGGGTAAGTTGGATAAGTTGACCAAAGTGGAAGCGAGCCTCGTCGGAGCCGAAACCCTGACCGAGGCCAAACGGACAGGGCGTGTGGTGGACACAGTCCAAACCACAGTCATGTCGACGAATGTCACAGTGCAAGAGACGGGAATGGCAGTCAATCAGATGACCGTGCAGGTCACCGAGGTACATGAGATGCTGGGCAACTTATTGATCGCGGCGAAGGACAAGGATGAAAACCATGGGGAATCGGCGAAGTCACACCGCGATCTTGTGAGGAAGATTCTGCAACCATCCGCGACTGACTCGGCGCAGGA
Organism: Aspergillus pseudoviridinutans; assembly: GCF_018340605.1. Lineage (NCBI taxonomy): Eukaryota > Fungi > Ascomycota > Eurotiomycetes > Eurotiales > Aspergillaceae > Aspergillus > Aspergillus pseudoviridinutans. The sequence continues at coordinate 233,652 of NW_025091288.1, read as the reverse complement.
CTGGTACGACAGGATCAGCAAATCCCGCGTTCCTGGCACAGGAGATTGGATTAGGCGCGAAGAAGTCTTCCAAAGCTGGTTGCATCGAGATCTCCCGGTCATGTTCATCTCTGGTAATCCCGGAGCTGGCAAATCCTATCTTTCATCGAGCATTATCGCCTTCCTCAAAGACGAATACCCTCAAGGGGTACAACATCCCTCACATGTCTCCATAGGGTACTTCTTCTTCAAGGATGACAACCCCGCCACGAGGTCCTTCCACCAGGCCCTGCGGGATCTCGCCTTTCAGATCAGCAGTAATGATCCGGCATATGAGAAGTACCTTGCAGGCCTTGGAGATTATGGGAGCACCAGCACTTTGGAAAGTGCGTGGCGGACCCTGTTTGTCAACTACTTCTTGAAAAAAGAATCAATCACGAGCAGTGTTTATATCCTCTTCGATGCGGTCGATGAGGCCTTTGAGGAGGAAAGACTCGTTTTCTTGCAGCTGGCTAAGGACATTCTCGACTCCCCGAATCATGGCCGTTTGCAGTTGGCCATGGTTGGACGGCCGCATCTCAGCGACCAGCTGGCTGAATCGCTCGAAACCAACGTTCCGACAATATATGTGACAACACTGAAAAATTCCGCTGATATTGACCGGTACATCACAACCAGCATCCAGAAATCGGCGATCTTGCGACGCGTCTCACCAGCTCTACGAAAGGAGATTACCGAAAAACTGTCTGCAGGTGCTGAGGGCATGTTTCTGTGGGTGAACCTGATGCTGCAGGAGCTAGTCAAGAAGCGCAACGAGTCCAGCATCCGTAAAAGCCTCGATCAGGCGCCCAAGGGCTTGAAGGAGATGTTGCGCCATGTCCTCCTGAGCTTCTCCGCCAGTCTGAACGATGAAGAGTTGGAATTTCTCAACGAGCTCTTGCTGTGGGCCACCTGTGCCGTTCGTCCTCTGACCCTTGGAGAGGTGGAGGCAATCCTCGAATTGAAGTCAGCCGAGGGAGATGGGATGATTTACCTCGAAGGCTCTCTTCGCAAGCAATTCGCTGCCTTCTTCAACCTCGACCGCGAGGACGGTCTGACCACAACGGAGCTCCAGACCATGGCAAACAGGACATATGACTCAGACGATGAAGATGTTGCTCAACAGGATAGCGATGACCAGGACGCTTTCGAAGATGTTGAGAACATTGTAGACTTTGATTCGAACAAGAAGTCGACCACCGTCACCTTCAGCCACGCATCCCTGGGCGATTTCTTCCGTGACCCAAACGAAGGCAAGGTCTCTGCCGCGGAGGACAAACTGCCAGTTGGAGTTGTCTATAAAGATGCCAAAGCTCATGTCCTCAGGACGTGCCTCAAGACCCTCACCGACACCGAGTTTTCTGAGAAGGCTAAGGACTCCAGCCTCATGAAGACCTACGCCGCAAGAAATTGGGTGCAACACCTTCATTTAGTGCAGCCCTCAGAGACTTCGCTCGAGGACAAGAAGGCAATCGCCAGCATGCTGGCCGGGATGTTCGGTACGGAAGAGTACATGGCCAAATGGGTGCCACTGAGAAGCTGGGTCTCGACAAGCGAAAACCTGAAGGCCATTCAGCGCTGGTGGGATGATCCCGAGATTGTCGAGTCGCTTGCAGTCAAGGAGGCCGAGTTCGTCCTTTCCGTCAAGGAGAAGCCTGTAGAGACCTTCCGACCCATCGCCGAGTTTTGCGCCAGGAAATGGTTGGCTGAAGACGACTGGTCACCCGCGGCCCCGGCGGCTATGATTATCAGCTATCTCAAATGTCAAAGAGGGATCGACGAGGATTTTCTTTCCCGTTTTGCACCGACTGCCGCTGAGGTCGTCGAGGCTGCTGAATGGGCGCAGACCGAGAAGACATCCCGGTGGTACCAAAGGACCGGCATAGTGCTGCGCCAGACCGGCAACATAGACGAAGCTCTGGACTATTTTGGGAAGGCAACCGCAATAGATCCAAACAACTGGATTGCCAAAGCAGGCATGGCCATAGCACACTCGAGTAGGAAAGAATGGACCACCAGCCTTGTGCTCGACGAGGAAGTAGAAGCACTTCTGGAAAGGCAGCTCGTTGACCAGCCTGATGAGAAGGAAAAGCTAACTGCACACTTGCACATGGCACTGGAACGCATGGCAACCTCCTATAAGGAGCTGGGGCAAGCGGAGAAGCATTATCTTAAGATCAAGAAAGCTCTTGCGGTTAATCCCTGGTGCAGCACGTGCACATATACGATCCTACGTTTCCAAAACGAAACGGAGCGGTTCGACGAGACCATCTCTCTTGTGAAAGAATTCGCCGATGCACAAGTTCCCGATAAAGAGTATAATCGACTGACCGACTTTCTATGGCAGATGCCAACTGTGAATGACGAGGTTCTTGAGCACTTAGCTGTCGCTGGCCAGGCTACGGGGAACCTCGACCTCATAGTCCGTTCGTACCGCGACGCGGCCCGAGCGGCCCGAAAGTCGTCCATGACGGTTGTCGCGGCTGATTTGGACCTTTCGCTTGCCCGTATCTATTCCGAATACACTCGAGAGGAAGACAAGGCGACGAAGCGGTGGGAGAGGATCCTTAACACGTATGGATCCGCCAAGGAAGAAGGCGAGATTGGCTCGAGCAAGGTTTACGCCTCCTCCAAGCTGGCCCAACTTTGGCTGTGTCATGCCATCGATGCCGGCGTGGGTTCCCCCGAGGCGGAGGAGTACGTCAGCCGATTGGAGCAGTTGGTAGCACGATTCAAGACCGAGGACACGTCAGCTTTCTGGATCGCCGCGCGGGCTCGGGCCATTTCTCTGGGATTGTGGTACCGCCTGACTGGCCGACACGATGAGGCGCGGGCTCTACTCGCTCCCTCCGTCAAACGGGCTATACAGATTTTATCCGACGATGACCCAGAGAACGACAGCGCAGGCTTGACTGATTTGCAAAATGCTCTACTCGCTGCCGGTGACGTCAAAAATGTGATTGCGATTGCCTATGCTCTCGGAGGATATGCGGAACAACGCGCGGCGGAGAACGAGGAAGGCGAGTATTCCGAGTATGCGTACACTTGCKATGGACCGTGCCGAAGGGAGTTCAAGACGTTCGAAGGCATTTCGATGTGCTCGATCTGCTTTGACACGGGCTTTTGCAAGGATTGCACGGAGCTGCTGCGGACTGGGGCCATGCCGTTCCAAGTATGTAGGGCAACCCATGCAAAGGACTTCGTATATATTCCGCCCCAGCCACCACAGAAGGTGGAGGCCAACCGAATTCTGGTGGAAGGACAGGTTCTGACCTATGAGGAATGGCTCGCTCAGTTGAAGAAGGAATGGAAGCTGTAAGGCGACTGTAGCTGGGATTGGCGGGAAGTGGCCAGCTTTGTCATGTTACAATAGCACGCAATCCATTAAAGTATCGCCGCAAGTTGATTCATCTATCAGTAGGGAGGAGATAATGAGGATGATGAACGAACCTGAGGGTGAGAGGGAGAGGGAGAAAACAGATGGTTCCCCCAACTGCGACGGCTGCTGGCCTGCCGGGATTATCAGGCACCAACTGCTATTACCAGTGCAATGTTTTCACTCTACATCCCCCAGACTCAAAATCTCTACATGTACAAACTATCCATGTTAGAGGCGTCAAATCTTACGTCGCCGCAAAACTCATGTCGCATGGCAAGATTGTCGCGACGTTGTCATAGGACTTCCTCAGCACTGGGTCTCAGTGTCGTCTGGAGTGCTGGCTCGGGGAAGGGGGAGCTTTGAGCGAATATTGTCAAACAAAATATATCGATATCCTAGAGGTTGCTTAAAATACTAGAAAAATAGGTGGGAATTATTATACTACCTTAGTCGAGTAGAGATATATTCATTATCCGCAGTCCAAGTGGTCCAACCCGCATTTTGAAGGTAGATTTACCCCGCAAATAATAGGTGGTGGTGGTTCAACCCATATCCAACCCACGACTAGTCTAGATTATAGTACGGCGAACAGCCTAGGCACACACATCATGTCTTATTTCCTCACCAGACAGGTTAATCCGCTAATCCCGTGTCCTCGTCCATCACTTCCACCGGTCGCATTTCATCATGATTATCCTTTATACTAGATTTGATCCTTAAAACGAACTTCTGTATTCATCCCAATCGGAAATATCCCAAATTGACCATGTCTTCGCCAAACACAGGAGAAAACAACCTTCCCATTCTCCTGGCTTCGATGCGACCTACTGTACACCAGGAGACATTTGTCTTTCTCACCACAACGCAGCGAATCGAAAATCTCCCCCTTCAATCTCTAAAACCAGAGATGCTATCTCAAGAAGACGAGGGTTTGAGCATCATCACCACTAAAGATCTGGCTGAGTCAAATGGGTTGCGCGACTATACGTTTCCGTGCAAGAAGATCTCGTTGGCGGTGCATTCCAGCCTGGAGGCCGTGGGACTGATTGCTGCGATCTCGTCGAAGCTCGCTAGTCATGGAATCAGTACCAACGTGGTCAGTGGCTATTTCCACGATCACATCTTTGTGCCTCTCGGAAAGGAGGATGCTGCTTTGCAAGTGCTGCAGGACATGATGAAGGCGGCAGAGTCAACAGTACAGAAATAAGCATGTCTACCACTTGATTTGTCAATCTAGTTTAGTGAGCTGATATCATAACTTTCATCGTGAGGATCAATTGGGTCTCCGTACATTGAATGATTGGTGATGGTGACGAGGCTGAAAGGTGCCGATCTAGAACCGCGGCTGGGAGCAGGCAGCAGAGAGGGGTGACTCACAAGGCTGTCGAGCGAACACGTCAACCAGTGAATGACAGGGATAGACTGTGTACTGGAACCTGTCCGAGTCATGCTGAGAGTGACGAGGCTGATTTCCCCCAAGGCACATTCACTCGTTGCCGACTAGGGACCGCTGCCTGGTAGCCGTCACTTAAGCATAAGACTGGCCACTTCCCTCCTCCAAGGTCAACCAACTTGCAGAAACATCTATCTCTACCTTAGGCCCCGCTATGCGTTACTCACATCGTTCTCGACGAGTTCCTTCCGAAGACAGTGAGTCGGAAGTAATGGAGGTCATTGACGACAACACCATTGCCGCCAGTAAGAAAGATACGGGAGACAATGGAGATGATACGGCTGAGACTGTCCAGTATGCTCCTCCGGGGACGATCTGCGAAGTTCACAACCTCTACCAGACCAAACGCGATGAAAACGGTCGCACTTCGTGGACCAAGAAGAAGCCCGATGATCTTCCCAGCGCAGACGAGAACTCTGAGTCGGCTCAGTATGCTCTCATTGTCCGCCATGTCAAGTGCTACGATGGTCGCAAACCTCTTCAAATCCACTCCATTGTTGTGCAGAGCGAGCTTCTGAAAAAGGTCCTTGGAAAAGTACTCAATGGTTATCCAGGGGTGACCATGACCTTGGAGCGAGTGGAATTCCGCAGTCCTTTCAAGCCTTTCGTTCATCGATGGGAGCAATTCGCCAGTGCGCGTGACCAGGAGTTGGATTCGGTGACCAAATCGCACGTGGAACTTCTCTACACTATCCTCGAAGAGGAGCTACGGGATACGATTGCCCGTAAAAATGACCTTGTGCTCAGCGGCGTCGTCACGCATGATCTTCTCTGGACCATCTTCGAGCCGGAGGATGAGGTTTTCAGTATGGTCGGTGGCCACCCCCGAGCCTTTCAGTTCAAGTCCGGCGAGACCAATTGCCGGACCGGTGCATTCGATCTTGAAGCTAAATACATTGATTTCGACGGCGATGAGTTTGGATTCCGCGACAAGGACTTTGAAGTGCCGCCATTTGGTGGCACCATGCCCATCACGGCCCTTCCGGTGTTTCCCCTAAGACATCATAGTAACCAGATTATCATTCGCGACGCTTTGGTCGCACGTGGAGTCGTCTGGGAGTCTTACAAAGGGTATCATTTCAAGTATTACGAAGGCCTGGCCGTGGGTCGGTTCATGAGAAGGGAATTCAAGTTCAACATCAAAAGCCGCATCATCATCGACGCTGAGGCGTTCAACACCTTCAACCCAGACGAGTCCGTCTCAGTGTATCCTACTTGTGGAAAAGAACTCACTGATGACCAGCGACTGCTGGCCACCCCCTCTTTGCGTGGATATTCGCTCAAAGAGAAACGGTGGCTGGAGTTCAATCTCGACAGTGTCAAAGAAATCGTGTGGGATTCACAGGCATTCGATTCCCTGGTACTGCCGCAGGGCCAACAGGATCTCAAGACGCTGATTCTGGCCTTTGCCAATGCGCAGTCAAAACAAGTGGATTCGTTTGATGACGTGGTCCAGGGCAAAGGACGAGGAATCATTATGCAACTGAGCGGGCCGCCTGGAGTGGGTAAGACGCTCACTGCGGAGAGCGTTGCCGAAGTGATGAAGGTGCCGCTGTATGTGATGAGCGCGGGAGATCTGGGGACGTCGGCCTCGAGCGTAGAGGAGGCGTTGAAAGATATCCTGCGGATGGTGCCCAAGTGGGGAGCGGTGCTTCTGCTCGATGAAGCAGACGTGTTCATGGAAGCTCGCAACTCAACGGACTTGTGGAGGAATGAGTTGGTGTCGATCTTCCTACGCATGCTGGAGTATTACGAGGTGAGTTTTCTTATTTTGTTATCAATACCAATACGTTGACACTCATCATCCAGGGCATCCTCTTCCTGACTACCAACCGCGCTGGAAACATTGACCCAGCTTTTGAATCTCGAATTCACGTCTCCATCGTCTACCCAGATTTGGACATGAATTCCCGACGCCATATCTGGCAGCAATTCCTGACTCGCACCGCAGGAACCGAGGAATTCTCGGATGAACAGCTGGAGACCTTGGCCGGAGTGTTGTTGAATGGCAGGCAGATCAAGAATGTGCTCAAGACAGCTCATTTGCTGGCATGGTCGCAGGAGAAGCCGCTTGCTTACGAGCATTTACAAACAGTACTCAAACTTAGGGATGCTACTTCGCCCACTGCGAATGGGGTTTGAGGGGAACCATCCAAAGGCAGACATAGCATAATTGAATATCCATTTTAACTCTCGCAAGACAGTAGATCAACTCCTCCTCGTAAGCTGCTGTATGTGCAGGTCTGCCTAAAGTACAGCTGCCAGCCCCACCTTGCTGGGTGTCTGGTATACACATACATACCCATTTCGCAGGCTGCATAGGCCAGGATAAGATCTCTTTCTTGTCACAGTTCATCGAACATCTTACTGTGACATCGAGCCATGTCGCAAAGAGAGGCAAAGACATTCTTCGGTTTTTTGCTCGCTTTTCGGCGCTGCAAATTCTGGGGCACCTGTTGGACAATCCCTTGCCAGTGTACTCTGAGACAACGATTGTTGAGGGAGCTTGACTTGAGGGCAAGAGGTAATGGCTTTGTGCGTACACCTGATTTGTCATATTAACGTTCAAGTCCTGCAGGATGGTGTTCTCATAATTACTTTGGCTAATTTGACCAAGCTTGGGGCGAATGCGTGACTCTGGCACGCTTGTTAAGAAGAATCGGATTGCCTTACTAGTCGCCTTGTGAACTTTGGGTTAAAGCTCAAGGAGGACCTCCATATATTTCTCCCGTTCACATTCATCTAGAGCATCGATGACGATCACCGTGGAATCCATTGTTGGACCCCGAGCCACGGCGAGTAGCTTGCTCTAAGTTTTCGCAGTTGCTAAAATATTATCGCAGGCGCGCTGGTTATACTTCAATAGTTCCCTGTTGTACTACATATCGACGTGACAGAATTATACTTTTTGAGGCTATTCCTTATATAGTGAGTTTTTTGCTTAACCTTGATACTATATTTCTCTAGTCTTGGGATCCTCACCCATTGATTTCCTTTCTTTCTTTCCTTTTCAACCTTTCTCCGCTCTTTTCTATCCGCTGTCCCTTCTTTCAGCATGTATGTGTGTGTGCCCTAATGCATGCGTATACAAGGATGCAATTGATCTCATGCAACTGGTATGCATTGATCTACACAATAGATCTGTACGCCAAGATCCTTTGCTTTTTTAAGTTGACCCTCAACGATCGCATTGAATATCCTGTCTCGGACGAGGAACCCAACATGGCTACTTTCCCTCTCGCTCATTGAATTTGCCCATCATGTTATAAAAGCCTCATGTTTTGCTAGTTAGAAACAACAAGTTTGAATTGCCTTTCTACCATAGAGATTGAATATTGTATGCACCATGTCCAAATTGCTCAAGATTGATATTGGCAGACCCCATATCAAATTGCTTCACTCTCTATTCGATTCACTCTTCACATCCTCTCCTTGTGACACATTGGCTTGTGTGCACAGTCCCCCTCTGTCTGCCATTTTTATGCAGGCCGAATACAAAACCTGACACCTTTATATTTTTTATTTCGGTGATATGCCCTCAGAACAACCAAACATGCTATAATCGACCCCAGGTAGAATCCGGTCACAGGCTATTTAGAAAGCAGTCAATTTAAGTGGAAATCATGAAGGAAATTCTCTAGTTTAGCATGCACAACCACGTATTCATGCCGCTCACAGTAGCACAATTGTGATACATGCAGTGCGAATACATAACGCTCGCTCGGAGATCCCACAACATCCTTCCCTGGGGATGCACTCCCGAATTGCTTTTTTATGAGCTGTGCAGTTAGATGTATGGCGATCCACGAGATCGGCCCCAGAGGGCTCTCTATCTGGCTAACATAGCTATTCATGGACCTATCGACGTTTGATTGGTAGAGGGTGCGATTCTCCGTCTTGGGATTAGGATCATTGTCTCACTGTTGCGTTGGAGACTCTTGCGTCAAATGCTGTCAACAGATGCTGTCTGATTACATAGGGCCATGAGTCAAGTGTTCAACTTAGCTAACTTCAGGCTTGCCGGATTCCTGAGATCTATTATCCTCTATATAATAATACTTCCCTTCGCCATATCTTTCATGGTATTATGTTGTTTTGTTCTCGTTTTCATCGTTTCGCTGCCCTACAAGCGCCAGTCACCCGTTTTCCACCATGTTGGTCGCCAAGGGCTTGGGGTTCTTCTCCCTCCTCTCTGCGGTGCTGGGATCGTAAGTCTCTCCGCTGCTGGCCCCTTCCTTTCTTTGTATACCCCTTATGACAACTCTCGTGTGGGATGATATAAGACTAATGGAGGCAGTCCGCGCACTTCTCCTCGCGATCAGCAACACCAATCCCGCTCCGCGAATGCCACAACCGAGTATGATTATATCGTTGTCGGCTCCGGGGCGGGTGGTGGTCCCCTGGCTGCTCGCCTGGCTCGGGGAGGATACAAGGTCCTTCTCCTGGACGCCGGTGATGATCAGGGTAACTCTCTGCAGCAGATAGTTCCAGCCCTTCAGCTACAATCGACCGAGTATAGTCCCCAGACCTGGAACTTCTACATCAACCACTATACCAACCTCACCCGCCAAGAGGAGGACTCCAAAATGACTTACCGCACTCCGGCCGGGAAGCTGCATAGGGGTCCCAATCCTCCCACAGGCTCTGAGCCACTGGGTATTCTGTACCCGCGTGCAGGTACATTGGGTGGATGTACCGCTCACAATGCTATGGTGTAGGCCCCCTCCTTGCCTATCCTTTTACTATCATGATGAAAAGAGAAACAAGAAAACTGATTACAACAGCACGGTCTACCCGTACGAAAGCGACTGGGACAACCTCGCTGCTCTCACCGGAAACGACTCGTGGGCGGCCGATAAGATGCGCGACTACTACCGCCGTCTCGAGGTCAACCGCTACGCCCCGGGCGACGTCGTCAGCCACGGCTATAGTGGTTGGCTCCAGACCTCCCTCGCCCCACTAAACCTCATCCTAGACGACATGAAGCTGCTCTCACTCGTCATCGCTGCTGGTACTGCCGCCGGCAAGAACCTGGCGGGCAAGGTGATCAACACTGTGACCGGTCTGGCGGAAATACTCATACGCGACGCCAACAGCGGCACGCGTAACAGGACTGAGGATCTCTACCGGCTCCCTGTCGCGGTGAAAGTGCCCGACTACAAACGTTCCGGATCGCGTGACTTCCTCCTCGAGACTGTGGCCGAGACCGATAACGATGGCAACCGCAGGTACCACCTCGATATCCAGCTCACCACTCTTGTCACCAACCTCATCTTAGACAGCTCCGGCCCCCGTCCCCGCGCCATTGGCGTTGACTACATGAAGGGCAAGAGTCTATATCGTGCGGACCCGCGGTCGGACAGTGCATCCCCCGGCGTTCCTGGAAGCGTGTACGCAGCCAAGGAAGTCATCCTCTCTGGAGGCACCTTCAACACCCCGCAACTGCTCAAGCTCAGCGGCATCGGTTCCAAAGCTGAACTGGATAAATGGAATATCTCTACGCTCGTTGACCTCCCTGGCGTCGGAACAAACCTGCAGGACCGCTATGAAACCAGTGTCATTGGCAAATTCCCCACAGACTTCTCGCTTATATCCCAGTGTACCTTTCTTGGAGCCCTCCCTGACCCGTGCTATGAGAAGTGGAAATATGAAATCCTTGATAAGGGCGCCTATATGTCTAATAACATCCCCATTGCTATTATCAGGCAGTCCTCTGTGGCTGAAAATAATGAACCTGATCTGCTTATCTCTGGTGCCCCTGCTAACTTCCAGGGCTATTTCTCTGGTTACTCAAGCAGCTCCTGGAACGATGCGCGGCACTGGTCCTGGGTCACACTCAAGTCCCGCTCGCGCAATAACGCAGGGACCGTCCAGCTCCGCTCCACTGATCCCCGCGACACCCCAATCATCAACTTCCACTCCTTTGATGATGGTGTCACTGCTAATGATGCAGACCAGAAGGATCTCCAGGCTGTCTATGAGGCGATGGAGTTCTCCCGGTCCATCTTTAAAAACCTTGTTCCCCTGCAAGGTGGATTCGAGGAGACCTGGCCCGGTCCCAACGTGACCACTGAGGCGGAGATTAAGGATTTCATCAAGTGTGAGGCTTGGGGTCACCATGCCTGCTGTACGGCTCCGATTGGCGCAGATGATGATCCGATGGCGGTGTTGGATGGCGACTTCCGTGTGCGTGGAGTTGATGGACTTCGGGTTGTCGATGCCAGTGTCTTCCCCAGGATTCCGGGATATTATCTTGCCTTGCCGACTTACATGATTAGCGAGAAAGCGGCAGATGTGATTTTGGGGCAGGCCTGATTTATAGACACCTCTATTTAACCTATCCCATGGGGGTGGGTCGTATGCATTTGTCGAAACATGGAGCAGTAACTTACCGCCTAGACATGTGTTATAGGTATACTGTGTCGAGGAAAGTGGGGTAGTAAAATACACCCACAATGGTTTAGTTTCATTTGTGTCGTGACTCCTTTGACACCAGGTTCCGGAAGTACTGTATGACAGTCGTGGGCAACAACCGAGATATATATTTAGCTGCAAATATGACGAAACGAGGAAAGTACTCCGTAGAGGCCTTAGAACATCCTCTTCTTTTTCCTCTTTGCTCTAAATTCATTATGATACTTTGTTTATTTGGCAGAATCAAACGCCCTCCGTAGAAGTTGACTCAAGCAGTCCTATCCTACGCTCTCTACTGTGGTATTGATGTGGATGCCTAACGGGTGGATATGAATTACAACCTGAGGCATAAATCAGGCAACAGTAACGCTAAACCCTTTCAGGTGCTGTATCCGACGAATGTTTGACCCACCAATCAGAGCCTAGCAAACCACGTGACTTCAGAAATTGTCTTGTTTCCCGATCGCCAAATCGCAATGAGTGGGTAGCTCGATCTTGAGAATTGATCTACAGTCTGGCGACAACTGGAAAAGGAGGCAAGCAAGATGAGGGCTATTCATCTCGGCCAGCTGTCCGATTTCAAGCAATCTCGCTATGTGATTCATCTCTCCGATGGCAAGCGTCTGGTGTTGTTCCGCTTGCCGACTATCGAATCTTCCAACGGTAGCAGCCTCGCGGCAAATGAAACGGAGGATGGTTGGTGCTATTATGCCATGGAGGCCGAATGTCCTCATGCTGGAGGGCCTATGGAAGACTCCCACGTTGATATCGAGGATTCCGCCTACGTTGCATCGTGCCCGTGGCACGCCTACGACTTTAATGTCGAGACTGGCGAGTCGAGCGTGGGCATCAAAGCATGCACGTTTCCTGTGAAGATTGGTGATGGGCAGGTCACTATACAGTATCCGGGGGAAGCTTCTCTGGTGCGACTCGACCCCGTCAGCGAGAAGATCAAGCTGAAGAAAGGCCCTGCCGCGGAGCGTCCAACCGTACAGCCCCTGTCGCAACAGACGACACCKGCCAAGTATCTTGATAAGGATGCCACATTATGTGACTGGGCGGCTCATATCCTGAATACATCCAATCACGAACACAAGATCGAACTGACGGCTCACTTGTACGCTACATTCACCGAGAGAGAGAAAACCTCTTCGCCGATGCCTATCGGCAGTGGATTGGTCACGCCTCCTGATCAACCACCGCGCGACGGTTTGGAGACTGTGGAACCACGATCGATGCCCCGCGCGGGAAAAGGTGGAACGCTGAAAAGCCGCATTGCAATGCTGCATGCTCTGGCCAACATCGAACTCTGGGCGATCGATCTCGCCGTCGACATCTGTATCCGGTTCGCAGCCTTCCAAACGCAGCCGCAAGCGGGAGACACTCCCCGGGGCCTCCCTCGAACGTATTTCCACGATTGGCTGAAGGTAGCCAACGATGAAGCCAAGCATTTCTCCCTCCTTCGCACACGGATGGAAGAGATGGGCTCCTACTTTGGTGCATTGCCCGTGCATCATGGTCTGTGGGATTCCGCAATGGCCACAGCTCATGATCTGCGAGCTCGGATTTCCATCATTGCACTTGTACATGAGGCTCGCGGCCTCGACGTCAATCCGATGACAATCGACAAGTTTCGTCGGGCGGGGGACACCGAAAGTGTGGAGGCGCTTGAGATCATTCACAACGACGAGATCACCCATGTAACGACGGGCCATCGCTGGTTGACCTGGATCTGTCAGCAAGAAGGCACGGACCCAATCCACGTCTTCCGCACTAATGCACAGAAGCATTTTCGAGGGGCCTTGAAGGAACCGTTCAACCATGAGGCGAGGATGCAGGCCGGCCTGAATCGGCAATACTATGAGAATTTGATGGGACAGAGTGACATCGCTGTCAACTGAGAGGCCGATAAATCCCCTACTTCAGGTTGTGTTATACATTATCGTCCCGGCTGCGTACATCCTGGTCCATCTGAACTGCACCGCGCCGGGGAATTATACGGATATTGAACGAGTCATACACAGTCTCATTGATGAACTAGTAACTGTTCCTCAATCATTAAGGGGCTAGGTTTTATCCTTCAGAATTTTGATGATGAAATTCAAAGTCGAGCCACCCCACATATTTTCCATAAAAGGGCGCTGCCGACATCGTTCGCTTCGTTCACTCATTCCCGGATTGAATGAGGATTGGCCGGCATTGATCCGTTGTGTCTTACTCTCAAAATGGGGCGGAGAACCGTGCGGGGGAAAACAAGGAGTAAGCTGTTTAGGATGAGGGCCCTACTATGCGATCGGGACCGGTCTAATACCACGCAAGATAGGTCTCAAAATCGGAGCATCCTGGAGCAGGATACAAGCGCAAAGATTGGGTCTGGTATCACATGGGTCTCACATGGCATACACGTTATGCAGAACATTGGCAAAATTATGTCGTCGATGACACTGATGTTCTGCGGAGAAACCGTGACCCAGTCAATTTCTTTATTTCTTACTTTCAAGAGAGAAACGGGGGTCTGTGGATGTCTGTCAAGGGAGGATACCCAATCATCGAAAGGGTCAGATATCAAAGCGGTCGCTTACAGGAACAAGTGCGGAGTTTTCAGCGCTAACGTGGAATCAACCCGCGTCCCGGACTCATCCTGTCCATGATTTAAATGATTGAGTCAGTCGGCTATCGCCAAGCCGGTCTAGAGACGGAAAGACACTGGACAGGAAGCTTAGAGCCTTAGTCTATCTAGGTATTCTCGGATGTATCGGGATCTCTGGGACGTTCTCTCTCATTCATATCGCTTCTCAGAGCAGTCACCCACAGCAAAGAGTAGCTCCGAGATAATGGTCCTGAATCGACAGAATCTGTTTTTCCACAGAGAATAGAATGCCAATCTTGTTCCTCCAAGAGTAAGGTATTCTCCGAGTGATGGCTGTAGTGTTAATGGCTTCCGTATTCCCTTCCTTTCCGGGGACCCCAACTTCTGATTAGTATTATCATTGACCATGCCAAGTTAGTATTAGCCGAGTCAGCTCATGGTTCAGTGTATTAAACCTTTTCCCGCATGTCTCCCGATCAATAATAATGATAATACATTCATCAATTGCAAAGGCATAGAAGTCGTAAGCTCCAAGCCACCGCCACCCAAAAACGCTTGGTTCTAGCTGCCACGGTCTAGATAGTACGATTGTCAATTTATTTCCCATCACATTTTTCTGTAGCAGATACTCTGCGTGATGCCTCTGTCCAGCAAATGACTGCAAGGACATCCTCATTTTCGAGCATCTCACATGATTCCTGCCATGCTCTATCCGCCTCATTCATGCTCTCCGCAGCTCCCATCAATTGAGAGGGACTATCAAGCGCCATCTGAAGCCACTCAAGCCGCAATGGGAGGCCTAAAAATGAACGCCTGCTTCGGACGAGTCAGACAAGCTAATTTAGTGCTGACCACATTGGAGTCGAACTAACTAAATAATAGTGGATGATGCTACTTCTCCTCAACCCGCTACCAGGTCGATGTCTTACCAAGATATCACTGTGACCTTGGATTCCAGCCAGATGATGCCATTCCCGATTCAGTTCACTAGGCCCGGCTGTCAGAAATCCATCCGCAAGACCTTGTTTCGGGCATAGAAGGCACATTGTATTCGCTGCTCCCCCGGCTCGGCATAGCTAGTGCCACTATAGAAACTAGTCATGAATGTCGAACAGGCGCGTCATCTCGATCTCCGATGGACATTACTGGACTTCCAAAGCCGATGATGCCCCGACCCCAGGGTAACAATGCAACCCCAAAGTCGAATGCTACTGTCTCCCTCTCTAGTCCGGTACTACGGACGACTGCCCATTGTATTTTACAAGATTCAGGCCAGCCGACTCGGGAAGATCCCCGCGTGTAGAGATATCACCCCAGACGGGGTCGAGAGGAGTCGCTGACTTATTAATACAAGACAGCCCTCGTTCTCTTGACTGTCAAACCCTCCATCGAGCTTTGTTTCCGTCAGTCCTTCCTTGCTCTGCATAGAAATTCGCATCAAGATGGCGGTCAGTCAATCAGTCGTTGGCCGCGCCAACGCCGAAAAGCCCCATGGTCTAGTGGGTATGCTCAAGAACCCGTACGTCTTTATGACCTGTGCCTTTGCCTCGCTGGGTTGTATCATGTACGGGTACGACCAGGGAGTCATGGGTCCCGTACTCGTGATGGAGAACTTCAAGAATCATTTCCCGGGCCTGATGGGCTCAACCATCCAGGGCTGGCTGGTTTCTGCTCTAGAATTGGGTGCCTGGGCGGGTGCTCTGTTCAACGGCTACCTGGCAGATCGGATCTCCCGCAAGTACTCGATGATGGTGGCCGTGGTTATCTTCACGCTAGGGTCCGGATTGCAGGCTGGTGCGCAGACTCCCGCGTACTTCTTTGCTGGTCGTATCATCGGTGGTGTGGGAATTGGCATGTTCAGTCATGTACGTCTGTTCTTCATGGTAACATTCTATACTCGCTCACTGTGCGGCCATCTCTAGGTTATTCCTCTCTATCAAGCCGAGATTGCTCCTCCCGAACTGAGAGGATCGCTCGTATCGCTGCAGCAACTCTCCATCACTATCGGAACCTCCATTGCTTTCTGGCTGGACTATGGTACTTGTACCCTCCTGCCGCAGTCCCTCTATCACGTCTGACAAAGTTACTAATAGGAATGCAATACGTCGGCGGCACAACCTGCAATCCCGAAGGCATTGATAACCCTTACCTGCCCGATGGCACATACAACTCCGATCAGAACCACGGACACACCTGCCTGGGCCAAAAGACCATCTCTTGGCGTCTGCCGCTGGCTTTGCAGATTATCTTTGCATGGATCCTCTTCTTTGGAATGTTCTTCTTCCCCTTCTCCCCTCGGTGGCTGATGACCAAGCACCGCGAAGAGGAAGCTGTTGTTGCCCTCTCCAAATTGCGGCGACTGAGTCCCACAGATCCCTTGCTCAAGGCGGAAATTCTCGAAATCAAGGCGGCTGTTCTCTTCGATGAGGAATCGGACCAGGAGGCCATCCGCGTGGGAGGGAGACTGGCTCCGTGGAAGGCGCTTTTCGCTCCCAACATGTTCAAACGTCTTGTCCTCGGCTGCGGTAAGCTTGTATTTCCTGCCTATACAGTTGCCTTCCTAATGATCCTTGTCTATAGGAACCATGATCTGCCAACAATTTACGGGTATCAACGCAGTTCTGTACTATGCCCCTCAGATCTTCACTTCGTTTGGTTTCTCCTCGACCAAGACGACTCTCCTTGCCACCGGAGTGACCGGTATTCTGCAAATCACTTTCACGCTACCGGCCGTTCTCTTTCTGGACAAGTTTGGTCGCAAGTCCTTCCTCATCGCCGGTGCAATCGGCATGTTCTGCTGTCACGTGGTTGTCGCTACTGTCGAAGGACTGTACGAGGATAACTGGAATAAGAATATGGGTCTGGACAAGGCTCAAGGCTGGGTTGCCATTGCCTTTATCTGGTTATTCGCTGTAAACTTTGCTTACTCCTGGGGTGCGTCTTCTTTCCGGTATGGTCGTCTCAATCACTGACCCTTCTAGGTCCCGTGGCGTGGGTTCTCACGCAGGAGATTTTCCCCAACAGTATGCGATCTCGGGGCGTGTCCATCGTGGCCTCGACCAACTGGATGTTCAACTTCATCATCGGTCTGACTACCAAGGACATGCTCAAATCGATGAAGTACGGTACATACATCTTCTTTGCAATCTTCAGCGCCTTGGGCGGTCTGTTCATCTGGACATTTGCTCCTGAGACCAAGGACAAGACTCTGGAAGAGCTTGATGTCTACTTTGGCGGTTCCGAGGATAGCATCGCCGAATCGGACCGGCTTCGGATGCTGCGTATCAATGAGCGCCTGGGGCTGGCGGGAGTGGAAAGGGTCGAGGATTTGGCGGATGAGAAGCTGCCTGTTCACGACGAGGTCAGGGAAATGTAGATTTTGAAGTCAGTGTGATTGGAGGTGCTCATGGACACGGTGCATTTCTGTGAGTTCCTGCAGACGGCTGGGGTTCAAATTGACTAGTCTATTGTGTGGGATAGTTGCTTTTAATAATTGAATCATCTCAATAACATGAGACATACAGCCCTCCGACTCGTCAATGATATGATAAGCTTGTCTACTGACCACTCCCCGCGCTTTAAGAAGATTCAGCTCTACTCACAAATCTGTAAGCGTGTCATTAATTGATCTTGCTTCTTGGTCTGTCTCGGCTGTCCCTTCTGTCCAAGCTTGACTTCTTGAGGGACTGTCTAAGGCCAAGTTTGAGCATCCCTGGTCGCCACAAACGCCACAGTAGAAGAAAGGCTTAGATGCAGCGGACATGGCCGACTGCTTCGCTTAGTAGAGGAGCTGCGATGGGTATAGAGGGTTCGCAACTAGAGATGCAGGTACTTGGTCACTATGCAATTCCTTTCGCTTCACAACATGCAGTTCATCGATACTGCTCAGCAATAGTCCTACAGCCGTCAGACACGCGTTCAGGGAGAAGATTTTGCCAGATAAGAATAGGTGTTCGGCGTCTAGGCCTGCATGTGGTGATAATCTCCGGGTTGACCTCGGGGCTGTGGGACTGTGGGGTGGGCTGTGGAGATGACATTCTTTCATGTGCTGACTAGGGCAAATTCTCCGAAGCTCTTTCTGGAGCATCAAATACTATTTGTCCAGAGAAGCTGAAGATCATCCTGCTTAACTGGCTAACTGAGCTACCCCACAAATTAATATCGATGAAGATTTGGGAGAGCAGTTCAATGATTGCGTTTGACCCCGGACTTGGAGGAAGCGGGGAAAAGGGACGAGAGTAGAAGTGTGAATTGTTACTATAAAGATGAGAAGTATTTCCTCGTCATTCCATCTGTACTCATCCCGCATCATCCTTCTCTGTTGCAAGCAATTAGAGAAAATTCAATGCGTCCCTCTGCCTGGGTCCCCTTCACCGTGGGCCTTGCCGCTGTGGCCCATGCAGCGACTCCCTCAACGCTCGAGGAGCTCTGCACTGTTTCTTATCTTCAAAATGCGTTGCCCTCCTCCGAATTTGTTCAGGGCATCACAATTGATTTGAACTCTGTCACGGCCAGCGTGGTGACTAATAGCACGGTCAGTAGTAATGACTACCCTACCGCGACCATAGATTACTGCAATGTCACCCTGGCCTACTCGCACGATGGCATCAGCGGCGACCGAGTCCTACTTCAAATCTGGCTACCAGCTCCTAGCAGCTTTAAGAACCGGTGGTTGTCTACCGGAGGCGGTGGTTATGCCATCAATTCCGGGACACGCATGCTTCCAGAGGGTATCATCTACGGTGCGGCGTCTGGACTCACGGACGGTGGCTTTGGGGGCTTCTCGGTCAATGCGGATAAGGCTATGCTGCTTGCCAACGGCACGCTGAACTATGAGACGCTGTACATGTTCGGCTACAAGGCTCACCGGGAACTTAGCTTGATTGGCAAGGCCTTCACACGCAACGTGTACGGCATGGCCAACAGCCAGAAGCTCTACGCCTACTACCATGGATGCTCCGAGGGTGGCCGCGAGGGCTGGAGCCAAGTGCAGCGCTACGGTAATGAATGGGATGGGGCAGTCATTGGGGCTCCTGCGTTTCGCTGGTCGTTCCAGCAGACTCAGCATCTCTTCTCGAATATTGTTGAGAAGACTCTCGACTACTATCCCCCGCCCTGCGAGCTGGAGAAGATTGTGAACGAGACTATCGTCGCATGCGATCCCTTGGATGGCAGGACTGATGGTGTGGTCGCCAGAACCGATCTCTGCCTGCTGCTATTTGACCTGAAAACTGTCATTGGGAAGAAGTACTCCTGCGCCGCTTCTGCCACCGCACCGGCCCAGAATGGCACCGTCTCGGCCAAGGCAGTCGAGGTCGCCAAAACCATCATCAACGGACTGCATGACTCTCAGGGCCGTCGGGTGTACTTCTCCTATCAGCCTAGTGCCGCCTTTGACGATGCTCAGACGCAGTACAACGCCACCACTGGCAAGTGGGAGCTGTCCATCGACCAACTTGGCGGCGAACACATTGCACTGCTTATTAACAAGAACGGCACCACCCTGGACAGCCTGGACGGGGTAACCTACGACACGTTGAAAGACTGGATGATCTCGAGCTTACAGGAGTACTACAGCACCCTGCAGACTACCTGGCCTGATCTGACACCATTCCACCACGCTGGCGGCAAGGTGATCCACTACCATGGCGACGCTGACTTCAGCATCCCCACTGCTTCGTCGGTCCGCTACTGGGAGTCGGTCAGGAGCACCATGTACGGCAATCTGTCCTACAAAGCTGGTGCCGATGCTCTGAATGAATGGTACCGGCTATACACTGTGCCCGGTGCCGGCCACTGCTCGACCAACAATGCCATGCCCAATGGTCCGTGGCCCCAGACCAACCTGGCTGTCATGATCGAATGGGTCGAAAAGGGAGTGACGCCGGTGACTCTGAATGCGACAGTGCTTCAGGGTGAGTATGAAGGCGAGAACCAGCAGCTCTGCGCGTGGCCCTTGCGCCCTCTCTGGAAGAACAACGGAAAGACCATGGACTGTGTCTATGACCAGGCGTCCATCGACAGCTGGCACTATGACTTGGATGCAGTTCCGATGCCTGTATATTAGCGTTCTTCATGGAAGCTACCCATGTATATGAGTACAAGTGGTAGGGTTCCAACAGGATATCATTTGTAATTAGTCTTCTATAGTCTACTGCCGTGAAAATTCCGAGAAGTAGTTGCCTACGCCTGCCACCTCGTCTAGACTTCCTATCCACCCCACGTGTTGATCTGGCCGACAAAGCACCAAGCAACCTAGGCTCCTGTCGATGAGGTCTGCGGCCACTGGCCGCCGTTCGGGGTCGTATGTGTCGAGGATGATGGGATCTCCACTCCGGTGATGACTGACCCGAGCTTCCAGACGAGATTATAGGTATCTTGCATCGACACATTCATGCCTTGACCGGCTTTGGGAGAGTGGGTGTGGGCGGCATCACCCGCAAGGAAATTCCTACATTTGTGAGCAAGCTGACTGGCAACGTCTAAGGATTCCTTACCTATCCTTGATTCTGTATTTCTTGACCATTCGTTGTCCAACCTTCAACTGTCAGTGAGTATGGTCATGATGGGTAATGCGTGGTCATACCGGGTATATGGACCACCAATCGCAATGCTTGTAGGGCAACTTGTACGGACTGATCCACCTTTGGGCGGCCTCAATGAGCGCTCTGGGCGTATCCTCTGAGTGGTCCTGTGCCATTTGCTCGAGCTGTTTATCGGCCTTAACCTGGATGTACAGTCGGACCAGGTGATTTTCCCGCGGTGCTGTCATGATGCTGCCATTACCAGGGAACTGGATTGCGCAGGACTGGCGAATGACGGCTACAGCTGTCAATATCCAAGCATTTTTGTAGGTGGGAAAGACGCTTTTTGTTGTCTGCGCATCCCGAACAAAAGCTGGACAAAAAAGCAGAAGTCTCCGCTCCCTGCAAGCTTCCGTGGTAGATCCAAGCGAGAGCAGTCTTTGGACGGGACTTAATTTCGTGTCGTTTCAGCCCTTCGCGCCCATCGTCGGTCCCAATAGACCAAAACACCGCACATGGCGGAATCGCTCCGGAGACACCAGACTGAGTGTCCGTTGGAGTTTCAGGATAGGAGAGGTCCACGGCGAAATAGTCCACATCTCGACCAAGTTCATCAAGGGCATCGATATGATTCGGATCTTGCGGAGGTTACTGGAGATGGGATCAGGACGCATCGTCTAGGCTATTCGAACAGTATCATGCTGACCCACTGCCTAGTTCGACCAGCATTCACCCAGACGGAATGCTCTGTGATCTGACACTTATGTCTCTCCGGCAGTCCAATTCCTCGTTGGTCACGTAGTATGACGGAGTGTAGGCGACCTCTTCAAAGTACCGTAATCCCCTCTCGTCCCAGAGCAGGAGATCGGGCAGTGCACCCTCCCCGCGTCATGGCAAACAGTACGGATGCTTTGCTCCAGGGATACCTTAAGCTGGGCATCTTCCTTGTCGGATCGGATATCGAGGATGTTGTTTGCAACAGGCAAATTCGTAATTCAAACATGCTCATGCAATTTGTACACCAATGTTGAATCTTTTTTATGCACAGGTGTAATCGGCAAGGTCTCATGGATTAATGAGGCGAGACGGATGTCATGTATTTATTTTCCAAGACACCAATCGACAATAGCACAATTGACACATTGCATGTCTATCTAGGAGAGTCATGAAGTGTACATGACGTATGGGTGGTAAATGTCATGGTGACCGACTTAGCCCCGTTATCTCCTTTCATAAGCACCAGACACATTTCCTAGCGTACCCTATGTGGATCTCTCTTAATTGACTCCATGCAAGGTACAACGCCCATAGGCTTGCCAAACTTAACCTGTAACGGTTCGGGTGGATAAAATAGCATGATCACTGGGAGATGGGCACTTTTGTTTACTAAGCTAATATCTTGTTGGGAACATGGCAAATAATGGAGAAGTATGTCCTTAACAGACAGAACCACCTAGTCATCTTTTGGATTGTGATGCTTTCTGCAAGTAGGTTAAATTGGTCAGGTATATCGCGTTTCCTCGACGGATCCCCAGCTCTGAGGAGTCTGCTGCCTAACCCACTTTCTTGCCATCGGTTATTGGAAGGTTTCTGCAGAAAAGTGGCAGAACAGCTCAGACGACCCCCGGACCGGTTATTACACGACTAATAAAATGCCCCTTTTAGTAGCGTATACCACTGTCGAAAATGCCGCGATGTCTGGACCCGTGATGCCCTGGCCCCGCTGCGACGGTTATTCAAGTGCGGAGGGTCTATTTACCTGAAACACGGGCACGTAGCCACCAAAGCTTCTTACTCTCAGTCAATGGAAACCGGCAAATATGACTGGATCCTGGCAACTGCCGAGCAGGTTATTTTCTAATTAAGGCTAAACACTTGCGAGCAAGGTGTACTGTCTTCTGGTTGCTTGCGCACCAGCCTTCTGCAAACTGCAATGCCGGATCGGCGGGCCGAACACTGGACGTCAAATATGCTGTCGAGATTTGTGCCGTGAACTGACCTGGAGACATAAATCTCTTCCCAGTTGCTGTGTGCTCTTCCTTTCATCAGAATCATATTTCTTGGATTAACCATGAAGGTAGAGACAGTACTTGCATGCCTAGGGATCGTCGCCTCGGCTTCAGCTTATCTGGCCACAACTACGGTATGGCCTTGCTTTATGCTATCCCAACCATGACTAACCAGCGAGGCAGCGATACTATGACGGGCAGGAAGGAGCTTGTGGCTGTGGAACATCATCCGGTGCATACTCTTGGCAGGTGAGGGCTCTCTCAGCTGTTTGAGAGACTGCGCTGACGTTTGATCTATAGCTCGGCATCAGTAACGGTGTTTACACGGCTGCCGGCTCTCAGGCCCTCTTCGATACTGCTGGCGCCTCATGGTGCGGTGCAGGATGCGGCAGGTGCTATAACCTGACATCAACTGGCAACGCTCCCTGCAGCGGCTGTGGCACCGGAGGGGCCGCTGGGGAGAGTATCATCGTCATGGTCACCAATCTCTGTCCCTATAATGGCAATCAGCAATGGTGTCCTCAGGTCGGCGCCACAAACAACTATGGATATAGCTACCACTTTGATATCATGGCCCAGAGCGAAGTTTTCGGCGACAACGTGGTAGTCAACTTTGAGCCGGTGGCTTGTCCTGGTCAAGCCACCTCAGATTGGGAGACCTGTGTCTGCTACGGCAAGACTGCGACCGATGACACTCCGGTGGGCATGACGACAGGAGGCAGCAACCCTTCTCCTTCGACGTCGACAACCACCACCAGGACAACCACAACGACCACCACTAGTGGAGCAACTCAGACCCTGTATGGACAGTGTGGTGGCAGCGGCTGGACTGGTCCTACTGCCTGTGTGTCGGGCGCCACGTGCAAGGTATTGAATGCTTATTACTCCCAGTGTCTCTCGTAGGAAGAATAATTGGGGTATGATGCTTATATTCGCCTTGGGCTTTGCTGTGTGGTTCTTGCAAGAAATTCCTGCTTTCGTTTTGTTGAATCTCACATTACTGTCTCAGCCGAATTGGGTTGTGAGCCAGAATCGGATACGGACTGGGGCCGACATCCCGCTCTCGCTTCCACTGGTAAGATGCAGTCGCAACGTAACAGTAATATGCATAAGCATGAGTAGTCACGCATCATCTTCTAACCGTCTTGGCGTTGGATCGACGTACGGGAGCGGAATACGAGCGAACGATGCATAAGAGCCGAGACATGAGAAAGCCGATCATCAAGCCATTGCGGCACGTGTGCATGATGAACCAATCACATTATCGCCGCCCCCAATTCCTCCTTTGCTAGATACATCTCTCTCAATCAATAATTGCCAACCATTTCCTGGGCTGTCGACGCCGATTTGGACCGGAATGTGTGCAACGAGGTTACATCGCATCTGTAAGATGGGACTCCGAGCAGGTATAAAGGCGGACCGATCCGAACCAAAACTCCTCACTTGCTTCTGTCATTCAACTCTATCGCCATGCATGCCAAAACCATTCTGGCCTTGGGCCTCATCAGCGTCGCTGTCTCAGCAGCCAAGCCTACCGTCTACCTCATCCGTCATGGTGAGAAGCCCAGCGATGGAGGTAACGGATTAAGCGCTCAGGGTCTTGAGCGTGCTCAATGCCTTCGCACCGTCTTTGGCCGCGCTTCAAGCTACAATATTGGATATATTATGGCTCAAACGCCCAAGAGTGGTATGATGGTTAGATCTTTCTGGAAAGACCTCCGGCTAACTTGTCAATCCAGATGGCAAACGCGCTCGTCCTTACGAGACAGTAGAGCCTCTCGCTGAAGACCTGGGACTGACCGTGGACACATCTTGTGATCGCGATGATCCGAAGTGTGTCAGAGATGTGGTCGAGGGTTACACCGGCTCGGGCAATATTCTGATTTGCTGGGAACACGGCGCGTTGACGGACATCGTCAACCAGTTGGGCGATGATAATGCCCCAACATATCCTGATGACCGGTCAGTCTTCCTTGATACAAGAATTGATGACGTTGTGTCTGAACAGTTTCAGGTTCGACTTGATTTGGACCGATCCCTACCCCTACTCCGACATCACGGCACAGACCAGCGAGCAATGTCCGGGTCTGGACAATTAAGATGGCTGAGCCTATCTGCTGTGAGTTTCATAGAGTTAGCTCCAGCAACCAATACAATTATATAGAGATATACATTTCTCGTCTTGGACTTATATAGCTACTGATCGTTGAATATAGAGCTTGAGGAATGGATAAGTAAAGTTCAAGGCCAGCACGGTAAGTGATGAGAACAACTCAGTACCTGGCAGGATGCATCATAGTGACATCGCCGGAAGGGCTCCATTGGCTGTAGCCCGGATCCATAAAGGAGGTGCTACAGTTTCGCATCTGCTAAAAATAAGGCCATTTTGATTAGACCAATGCTAAGACCAATAGTCACCATTTACCATGAGCACTCCACGATGCTATTGGGCAGCTCGTGGTGGAGAGCCCCGCCTGGAAAGCTTACACTTAACAGCTAAGTCTCGATAGTACCACACCGTATACCTATGAGACAATTATCCTAGGTAAAGTAGTCATCAGCACATTAGGAGGGGGCCTTCCTTTACCCCGCCGTAACCTGAAGATTGGCCTATATAAACCATTATCCAGCCCCTCTCCTTTCCTCCCCCGTTTGTCTTTAATATCTCCATCAACACAACCTTTGAAACTGATATTTCCACTTCTTCATTCCTAATCCCTACAACTTTGACATCATGGGCTGGTTCAGTAGGGCTCCCTTTCTATCCATGTTGCGATCGCTTTTCACTAACCTTGTATACTCTTCTAGGCAACGACAGTGACCAGGCTCAGGCCTACGACCAATATCAGTCCTACTCCGGAAGCGATGAGCACAAGGCCAAGCTCAGCCATGAGCTGATTGCTGCCGCTGCCTCCTATGAGGCTGCTAAGGCTTATGAGAACCACGTTCGTGAAAACGGTTCGTTCTGCCCTGTCGCTCCACCATGTCTCATAATAGGAAAGATGGATTAGTCTGGTACAGGTATGCTGATCTGGATATAGGTCAGCCTGCTAGCCACGCGGAGGCCAAGGAGATCCTCGCTGGATTTGCCGGCGCTTTCATTGACCGTGAATTTGAGACCAAGGGTCTTGACTTTATCGACCGGGAGCAGGCCAAGAGACACGCTGAGCGCCAGCTGTCCGACGTCTCCGCTCGGGACTACTAGTTGTATCTGCTACAGAATCAGGATAGCAACAATCTGATACTACTAAATTAAACATAGTCTGCCTTCATCACGTGTAAGAAACGCAAAACGAGGAATGCCTCGGGTATCATCGTCATGTCGCCAGGGTAAAATTATTAGACATTAATGAGCTTCACCCGCGCCCGATCAACATGGGCCACCTCCAGCACCTTGGCTGTCTCGATCTGGACCTCGGGTTTAGGCTCTGGATAGTGTCTGATTCTCCCACCCTCCTGAATGACGCCTGTTCGATCAAGGAAGTTACGCGCCCGGACAAAAGGGTCCAATTTCCAGTAATTAAGGCGAAGTTGCTCCATCACTCTGAAACGGCGCGACTGGACGATCGCAGTCTCTTCAGGGGAGTCGAGTCTCGTCGCCTCGATCCACTGGGTTGTAAGGGAAAGAAATGCTTCGCTGATACGTTGTCGCTCAGTCAGTAATGCATTGCGCGTTTCGTCGTCCTCCATCAAGTCATTTTCATCCATTTCAGGCTCGGTATATTCATACTCCCAGTCCTCATCACCCCCCAGCTCGCTCACAATCTGACTGGGATGAATGAACTGTGCGAGATCTTCGACCGACTTGGTGAAGTGTATTTTCGTCACCATGTCAGGGTCGATCCAGCCTTTAATGATCTTCCATATTCCTGCGTAGACTCAGTTAGTTGGTGAGCGACAGAGGTAAACGACCGAAACAGGGCCAAGCACACCTGCAAAAATACGCGGAGCATTGTGGATTAGCAAAACACCCAACGATTCGGGGTAATATAATTCAAAACATCGGATGATAAACTTTACAGGAGCGTACTCCTGTAAATGCAATATCAGTAGGTAATCCTTCCCACCATGCCGGCAAAACCCACCATATTTGCGAGAGAAAACCCAGTCAGGTCAAAAATGACAGTCTACAACAGGTATGTCAGCGACATGAATCCACCTATGTGAGTGGTACATACTGCTGTCTCCACAGGAGGCGCGATGAGAAGTCGGACCGACTCCAAAATATGTGTGATGTATCGATTCATCACCTCTTCCGACTGATCCTCGGGTCGATGCAATTGCACTCGTATAACGCACAAGGGTCGGCTTAGTCGATCGACGCCATGGACATAACATTTCCCCATCCGCAGCTGACGAAGAAAGCCGCTCGATAGTTGTGCTTCGGCAGCATTCGAGGGTGCCTGCGACTGGTGCAGCGCACAAAGTTCACCCTCTGGCAGTAGACGGTCATCTACATGCATGTCCTTTATGCGCCACTGCAAAGCGTTCAGGAGCAGAATAAAAGCCTTGCTGACATTCCACTTGCAGAAACGCAGGTATCGAAGCATCCATCGATCCGGATATTCATGTTTGCTTGCCGTGAGTATGCCCCAGCGAACATCGTCTGGGCTAAGATAAGTCAAGGACTTTGCGACAGATCGGATCTCAGATGCGGTCATTCCGATACTGCGAAGGCTCTGGACTAGTGGACTGGAAGGTGCTGGAAAGGACGCTGTGCTGCTCCTGCGCGATAGGGTGGAATCCGCCCGGGCAAGCAGCGAATTTCGACGCGCAAATGACGAAATTGAAGTTGGTCTATTCCGTCCGGCACTGTTGACCCGGAAGAGCTGTTCAAGGTCTTTGACAGAGGCGGCATCCTCAAGGTAGAGAACCAGGGACCAGAGTTGCTGCAAGCATCTCTCCTGTTCCCTCGACAGATTTCCCAGAAACCCTAGAGGGATATTGCTTGGGTCTGGAACCATTTGAGGGTAGAACAATCACTGTTACATGGAACCAGTATCGACCCCACGCAGGGACACACAGAGGTTTGCGCACTCCCGTTAATCGGTGTACGCTGCTGCACAAGCGCCATCAGATGCCAGGAGGCGGTGCACCCTGCTTCCCCGCACAACAACATTCCCTCCTCGGCTCGGCGGCTTCGACCCTGGCAGTCAGGGCGTTGATTGGCTTTGGTTCTTGGATCAGACGGGCCGCTGAAGAACCGAAGGGGATTGGACCAATCATATCTTGTAGCGGTAATTGACTGCGGTGACCGCGGCACTGGCAACAGCATTGCGCCTCTGATTGGCTAAAGGTCCAGTTACCCAGTATGATGTCATATAGCAGTCAGAGGTCTTCGGTGTGCCTGTTAGGTAGAGGTGCTAAGAGGTACTCCAATGTAGAAATAAGTAGAATGAATATCTTGACTCATATAACGCTCTAGACAGTCCTTGCTGTAATCTACATATGTACTCAGCATAAGAATATAGTTATCGGATGTCGGTCCGTCAATTCCGTCTAATAAGTCATTGCTAAAATACATACTCTCCGAATCCTTGGAGACTTGGAAAAAGCAGAAATCCCAACTTATGCATATATGTACAAGGGAAGATTCAGGAAGTAGTCTGTAGCACCCCAATTATTTGCTCTCTTTCTTAGCCTCTTCAGCAAGGCTCTCGGCCTGCTTCGTTCTCTCGGATAAGACGCCCTGGATGTCATTGAGGGTATCCTTGAGAATCTTCTCCGCCTCTGGACCCTTCTTCTGCGCAATATTCTGGAGTGACTGCAGCTGAGAGAGAATGTTTGAACCTCCTGGAAACTTTTCTGCCAGACTGTCAAGGTTGAAACCACTCTTCTTGGCTTGATCAACGGTCTTGTTGATGTACCCTTCAAGGTTCCCTAGATTGCCAGAGGACGAGCTTTCCTTGATTAGACCCCAGAGTTCCCCAAAGTTGCCCTTTCTCAATGCATCACTGTTTTTCTCAACAAGTTCTTTAACTTTGGGGTTTCGATCAAGGTATGGCTTGACCTCTTCCATACCTCGCTGCCATGCCTCATCACCGAACTTCTGGAGCTTCTCCCTCTTCTCTTGGGCCAGGCTTTGAATCTTCTGGACGGTCTCGGGATTAACACCGCTCGAGATGATATCCTTCACTTGCTGCCACGTTCTGTCTACCTCCTCTTTCGCCTGCGGACCATAGGCATTGCCCATCTCCTTGAGCTGATCCAAGCTGCCGCCGACCTTCTCCTTGATTTCGGGATGGTTGTCAAGAATGTCACCAGCAGACTCGCCAGCCAGTTCATACAGACGCTTGAAGTGCTTTTCTAAAATGTCCCGAATCTTAACAGCGGTGTTCACATCAAGACCGCCTTTCTTTGTGGCTTCGCGCAAGTCTTTGTACGCATCACTGACGATCTCATTGAATTCCTTTCCATGCTTGCGCTTGATCTCCTCGAGATCGTCAAACGCCTGGTCAACATAGGGCTTGGCCCCGGGGATCCACGATGCGTAATTTTTCGCCGTATCTCTCAGCCAACCAAAGGCCTGGTCGGGATCAGGAGTCTTCTGAGCGACTGTCTTCTTTGCTTCGTCGTAGTATTTTTGTGTTTGGTTCGCGGTCTGAACAAGCTTCTTGGCTCCGGAGAAGTTGTACCAGGTGTAGCCTGCGAGAAATGTCACCGCTCCACCAGCGAGACCCCCAACCAAGGCAGCGTTGGTGCCATTCGGGGTGGACTGAGTTGAGGTAGCGTAGCGACGGCGTTGATTGCGAAGAGATGCCCTTGTTTGGCCCCAGAGCTGCTGCCGGGCACAGCCTGTTGCGAATCGGGGACCTCGGGTCAACATATTGTGATTGAGAGAGTATGGAGTAGGAGATGGGTTAAATGAAGAATTGAGATTCGTGGGTAAACTTAATCAAGAGATTGTTCAGATCTGAAGTAGTCAATGGTATTTATAACTTTTGATGCAATGACGATGTCGTAGAGTGACATTGGCGTCTGGGGCAGGGAATGTTCAGTATCAATTGCGTCATGGTTACTCTGTACTTTCCCTGTTTCCGGCAGCCACGCCAAGCCCTCCATGACTTGTTACCATAATGATAATGATCGCCAGGAACTTGAATCTGATGATGTCTGTGTTCTTATTTTAGTCCAGTCTGTCCTTGCTGCATATCTAGTGCCGAGCAATAATAATCATGCGCGGCTGATTGCCATGATTATGCTTAATATTTAGTCTACTTTTGGTCTCGTCGATGATGTCACTGGTTTGGCATCTTTTTCCATTGACGCCGTTGGCTTCAAAATGATAAATCTAATAGTCCAATTGCGATCTTTATCATATTTATTGATCAATTGAGCACATGCTTCTTCATTTACGTGGCGTCATGGAGCGGTCTTTGGTTGGCTGCGTTCTGGGTGCTGCATGTCATGACATATAAATTGAATGTACCTATGACTAATAGTATTACATTTTGAATTTCGTATGCGCTCGATTGTAGAGCATCCTGAACAAGGATGCATCAGATGGGACATCTGTCCTTAGTCCGACTGATCATGTCCATGCGGGCTGCCAGTTTATCGCCCAGCTTGGTCAACTCCTTGCCGGGCATCGCGCGGCGGAAATTGGCTGCGCGAGTCACTCGCGCAATGTCCAAAAGAGTGCCAAGGGAGCAAGAATGAGGTTGAAGACGGCCAGGGGCGCATTCTCCTCGTCATCGACCACCTTGTAGATATCCAACGCCACGTTACTGACCGTTCCCATCAGCGCGACAATGCGCCCAATTGTGACAAGCGATGCCAGCCCACTCACGAGCTGACCGACGAAGGGGACGGAAAAGAAAATGGCGCTCAGGAAGGCAAAGACGATTGCCTTGCGCTTCTCCCAATCCATCTCCTCGGCCGCCTCGACGATCGATTCCATGTTCTCCACGCATCTACAACCATGAATATGGGGAGTGAGACGGCGTCAACGAGCTTGTCGGTCAACCCCATGTAAGTGCTTTCCTTGACCCTTCGGACGGCGTCGTCCAGCTGCACTGCAGCTTTAGGTCCGGCAGGCGTGCATAGGCCTCGGTCACTACGTCCCTTGGGTTGATCACATCCTCCCGGTCCATTCCCGTCCACCAGATACTCGGCGTCAATTTTAGCCATACAGTCGTTTGGCTCAAAGAATCTCCTGCAAATCCCAGTGAAGAACGCCGGAAGATATGGCGCCGGCAGATGCCCAATTCCATCCCGACCGAATAAATCCAGGAACTGACGGCTGTAGTTGTAGGCAATCTCTTGATATAATACAATTTGCCGGTGCAGTGAAGTGCCGATAGTCAGACTGAGAGCGTGCAAGAATGTTGGCGATGCTCAGGGGACAGGGAACATTATAGTAGTTCAACGCTATTTCTCTTATTATATACGCTGCTACGTCGCCATCTTGAAGGCCCAACTGAGCTGGGTAACTTCCTCTTTTTTTATTTTTTTTTTTTTTTTTTGGCCTCTGTTAGTTTCTGCCAGATAAATAAAATAATTGCATTTCGAAAAGAACAGGGGCATTGCCGCGGCTAGAAGAGGGAGAAGGCCTCCAGACTCCGAACTCCGGTTCTATAATCCCCAACGGTGCAGTCTTGGCATCGTACGGTCGTAGGGTACCCATGGAGTTCCTTTCCCCCTTCTTTTTGAAGACCAGTCACTCCTCCAAGAAGTTGAGCGTTGTGGCGTGACATAATGTTAGAGAAATTATGGTCACTCTTTAATAGGCCGTCTGTCTCCTTTCAAGTTCTATCTGACCTTCATCTCGAGATTAATCAACAGTACATATCTTATGAAATCCCTCTTTGCGCTAAATATCTTATTCTTGCGGGTGATATAGGATGCTTGGTGGACTACGACAACTATCATGATTTTTTACAAAAACAGACGGACCGATTTGAGCATGTATTTCTCGTTCTGGGGAACCATGAATTCTATAATGGAACTTTTACAGTGGGACTCGAAAAGGCTAAACAACTCGAACGAGAACCTGCGTTGAATGGTCGGCTAGTCATCCTCCATCGGAGACGGTATAATATTCCAGGGTCCCGTGTCACTATTCTAGGGTGTACACTCTGGTCCAAAGTTCCTCATGAATCAAGGGACATCGTCCGGTCGAAGATCAAAGATTTCCGAAAGATTGAAGGCTGGACGGTCGAAGATCATAACGCATCGCATGACTCGGACCTTGCCTGGTTACTTGACGAGATACAGTCAGTACAGCGGCAGAATGAAACAGCAGAAAGGCAGAGTCAAAAACAGTCTATATTAGTTGTGACGCACCATGCCCCTTCCCTTAGGAGGACATCCTGTCCACAGAACGCGCATAGCCCTTGGAAGTCTGCTTTTGGAGCTGATATCTTCTCGCAAACAACAAACGGTGTCAAGGTCTGGGTATTTGGACATACGCACTATACCACCGATTTCAAAGAGGGCCGAATAAGGGTCCTGAGCAATCAACGGAGGTATGTGCTTCCTTGGAGTAAGTCAATGGATACAAAGAATAGGTTTGACGTCAGGAAAGTCATACATCTATGATTGGAGGATTTTGCTGTATGTATTTAGTTGGACTTCGACCTCCCACCGGCGGTTGTCTGATTAAGTGCCATATATGACGTAACATTTTTGTGTCCTAACGCTCCGTAGTGATCATGTGAAATTCCTTTGATTTGTGTGGCGGATGGAACTAGATCTGTATCTGGTTCTCTGGGTCATATATGCACATTAGAGAGTTAGAACTCTAATTAATTAACACTGAAGTGTCTAGGTCTAGCTAGAGAGCCACAGAGCTCCGCAGTCGGAATAATACCGCTATTGAAGCGTCTTCATAGTATTCATGAGTCATGACGCAATGTTGTTCATATTTCTACACCTAAATTGGAGTCATTTCCTGAGGCTAGGGATGATTTGTTAGGTGTAGATTGCCGCAATGACTTATGGGTCGTGGATACAGAACCCGCAAAGCCACCCCGCCGCGAGTACGCAAAACATGACACTACGACCTGGATGGTTCCGGGTGGGCCGAGTCCATCAATGGAGCATCTAGGGCAGCTACTTACTAGTGGCTTCCCGAAGAGCAGGGTATGGGAACGTTCCTAATGCGCTAGATGTGGCGCAAATAAGGTTGGCGGCCCAGATCAGTAAGACCCAGAACTGCTCCGTCCTAGTAGGGCTCATACTACGTGAGCCGTTGTTTTAAGTCTCGAATACACAAGTACAGAAGACCTGAGCATTGCAAAAATCGCCTCGAACATGGCTACGCAGTTGTGATCTAAGGCATGTCATAATACCTGGTGATAGATTAGCTAATGTATGACGACTTCATGGTAATGGCTAGGGGAAGCCGTCTTTAAAACCCCAGTGCTTCGATGAGAAACTCCTGCCTTAACCCTGCAGTCTTCCTACCATCCATATCATTCCACGCAAACCTTTTACAATGGAGTTCAGAAAGGTTGCACTATTCGGCGCGAATGGTAATATAGGAAACGCCATCCTGCATGCATTAATGGCTTGCAAGGAGAGGTCTTTCGATATTCTCTGCATTATATCACCTAAATCCGAACTGAAGTACTTCGGAGACCGAAGAGCAATTATGGTCAGGAAACTAGATCTTGCAACTGCCACCGAAGAAGAGATAGCAAAAGTCTTAGATGGAATAGATGTGGTGCTGAATGCGCTGGGTGGGACTATCCTTCGACGGCAGCAGTGTATTCAAAACGCCGCGGCCATGGCCGGGGTCAAGCGCTTTTACCCAAGCGAGTTTGGCATGCACCACATTCCTGTGTTGCCCGGGCACGGACCATTCCTCCACCCTGTATGTCCTCTGAGCGCTATGCTCTCCTCTGCTCTAAAATGAACGTGCGTCACAGTTAAGGGAGGCTACTAATCAGAACTGCGTAGTTATGGGCCGAGAAAATACCGCTCCTTCGGGAGGCTATGCAGCATCCGGCGGTCAAGTCAGGCAAGATGACATATACAGTGATAGGGTGCGGTGAACTGTATGATCCTCCTACTGAGACAACGCTGTGTCCCTGGCTGCGGACCGATCCGGATGAGTACGTAATCCATGTTGTCGGTGATCCTGATGCGCGTCTGGATTTCGTCTCCCGCCATGATGTGGCCGCATTTGTGGTATCGTCTCTGTGTCATCCGGAGGCCTCAGAGAATCAAGTCTTCGGCTTCCGTGGTGACCACATCAGCTTTTCTGAGGTTGCGGATCTCCTCCGAAGCCACTCCGGTAAGCCGGTGAGGCTGAATGTTATACCATTCGAGGACGCTGTGCAAGGGGTGAAAAATCCATCGAGCATTCCGAAGGAGTTAAAGGAAGGGTCCGCGTTTCCACCCGACTTTTTGATGCTGCTCCGATACATCGAGGGGAGGGGAGACTTTTTTCGCCCACCGGGTCAATTTCATGATGGGCTCTTTCCGAACTCTCAGGGTGTTCCAATTGCTAAATACTTTGAAAGTTTATTCGCTAGTGATGTCTAATGCGTCAGCTTCTTTGAACACAGGAAACCACCTGTTTCCGTCAAAGCGCCCAAAGTCCTCCGTCACCAGTTGCTATCATCTTTCGTCCTAGCAAAGGAGTGATTGCAGATAGTCTTGCTTTGGCGCCCCAAAATTCCAGAACAATCGGTGATAGATCCGAATCCTAAGGCGGTGCAAAGTAGGGCATGTGGCGAATAACACTTAACATAAGTCGTAGTGTCTCGTCCTCTAGCGAATTCAGGAAATTCTTTTTTTTTTTTTTTTTCGCTACGACGGATCCCACCGAAGACGTGCCTTTTAAGTGCCCTCGAACAGTGCACTGCTAGATTAGACTTGGACTCAAATCGACGTAGCAGCCGTCTTAAAGAGCAAGGCGTCTACGACGTTTTGTCAATACCACTTATACGGATATCATGAAATGAGACATGATATAACTTAAATGAAAGCAAACAGATCCATATCCGAGCTCACCCACTCATGTTGCGCTCTGTAGCAACACATATGTAATTAATTAATGAGAATGAGACCAGGGACCAACGAGTTAACCTCGTTCATCCATCCCGGCAGGGCCATGTGCATGCCAGTAACCAGCTTCTCCATGGTACAAGCCAAATTGCTTACCATGGCTTTAGCCGTCTCCACGCCCATGATATGAGGATTGGCCCACAACTCGAGCCAACGTTCTCGCCCCCGCGAGACCGATACAACGAAAATAAATGGAGAAGTGAGCGGGTTCTTGAAGATCTTCATACGCGAAATGCCGGTTGGTGTTTGGATCGCCGGTTCTTCAACGTTTCGGTGGATGGCCAACAAAGGCCATTGCAACGAGGAGTGCTGCCACTATCACAATGAGTGCGGAGCATCTCAGGTTGAATGGAAACACTGCCATTGTGGGACGGGAAGTAAACCAGCACACACAACAAAGTGTGAAATGTGAAGGAAATATGCCTGAAAATGAGCTGTTGGCACTCAGACATGAGGCTGAGTACTAAGCCTCCTTGTCTTGAGTCTCCACTGGTTTAATTAATTGTTACATATTTGGCAACTTGCATATGTTACGAGTCCAAGTGGCGGGTCAGTGCGAACCATAATACCATACATTCGGTCAGCTAGAGGGGTCAGCACAATAAGCCGCATAATCATAGCTACAATCCGATTACAGAAGCAGATATCCATGATTTTCCTTTGCCTCAGAGCGCCTTATTCGCTTCTGCACCTCTTCTGCAATCAAGATGTTCACTGTACTTTGAGGAGAGATAGTCAAGACCAGACCACGCAGCGGCAGTCGCCACGATGTATTTATGTTCCCAGAGTCAGCCCCCACGAGCGCCCATTTGGCCTCCAGAAAAAGCCAAGAATGGGGGCCGGGCCGCCAAGTGAAGGAGAGTGGCTATTGGCAGGTACCCGCAAGCTCACCTATTGCAGTACAACCGTAGAAACAATCCTCACCCCTTTCCCCGTTTGTGACTATGATCCCACAACACTCATTTAAAGTCGCAATCGAGTATCCAAACCCAACCCGTGGGTATGGGTCCTGATATTTGACCCAAACAGGACCCGTAGCGAGGCCTAACCACTACTGCCTAACAAGATATGGGGCGCGGACGAGCTGGTGTGACCAATCAGGGGCGGGAAAAGGGAGCGGCAGTGTGGCGCTTCACATACTAGGGAGTAGAGGGACTAGGCCTCCCCCGGTTGTCAGACGGTCATTGCCATGTGACTTGTGTTTCAGCTAACTATAATCGGCGCGCAATCTCAGCTGAGGCGGGGTCGAATATGGTTTTCTCTTCTCTCGTTTAACCGAGATACACAATCGCCATGGCAGACCATCTCTTCTCTCCTGACGAGCCTTCAAAGCCTATTCGGATTGAGTATCACGGTCCGCTATACGACGGAGGCGACTGGGATGAGTATCCCACGCGCCATGGCTGGGAGTCAGAGCCGGGGACACAGAAGTTCCCTGAAGGCCAAATTCCTCAGGAGTTCCAACCTACAATTGAGTGCTGGCTCTATTTCGGCATGCTCCACTACGTTTTCGGCGACCAGCTAAACCAGTGCGACTTTCTCCTCCGCGAAAGTGAGAATGACGATGAAGGCCAACAGCAGTACATTACGACAAAGCATCTGGAACGATACGTGGGTAGTACCGAGAAGTGGCAGAACGACGGACTAAGCGCGCGGTCTTTCGGGATCGTCAGGCGAGTCTGGGAGCACCTCCAAAGATATGACCGCTACATACGGGCTGACATGTGCTTTGCTATTCGGCTGGCCTGTCAAGCTCTCTGGAATGTCGCGGAGAAGCGTGATGGCCCACAGACCGATCCGGGCACCGTCAAGCTCTGGTTATTTCCCAGAGACAGAGAGGCCGAGCAGATGGTAAGGGGTGGATGGTGCCCGCTGGACGCAGAGAAGTGTCGCAAGATTGGCGTTGAACTGGACACCCCGGCGTATTTGCTTCAGCTTCTACGGACGAAGCCCGCCTGGAACAAGAGGACGCATGAGCGTTGTAAGAAGACAGAATGTGTCGCAGACAACGTCGATGAGAGCCTCTATGTCACTCGCCACCTGCAGGAAGATTGTACGTGTGAGCATCTCCACGCAAACGTAGAGAAGTTACATGAAGTTCTCCTGGATGGCGGGATACCTCTTGTGCAGATCACACCTCGTGGCGAGGATGAGCTCGACAACCAGGGCTATGAGATTAATATCGTGAAAAAGCGAATCAGCAAGCGATACGTGGCCGTCTCCCATGTATGGGCTGATGGGTTGGGAAACCCGCATGCTAACTCTCTGCCGACGTGCCAGTTGGATCTTCTTTACGAGCGGGCAAGGCTCCTTCTCACTGACAAAGAATATGTCCCCCAGCATGGCATCGGGCCATTTAGGCCGCTGAACACTGCTGCTGCCCGCTTTGCGCATTTCGCAGGCAAACGGCGTGGAGACAATTCAGTCTTGGTGTGGATCGATACGCTGTGCATCCCACATGAACGCGAGGTTCGCAGTTTGGCAATTCAACGCATCCGCGACGTTTATGTCGGTGGTAAGTGCGCTGAGAATAGATTCTGGACCTTTATACATGAGTAGGACTAACCTAACTGATTACAGCTTACCGAACTATGCTTCTGGATTCGGAGATAAAGCAGGTCGACTCGCGCTCTGCAAGCAATTTGGAACTTGTTCTTCGGGTGCTGTACTGCTCAGGCTGGATCCGCCGGCTATGGACACTTCAAGAAGGATTGGCAGCCAAAAGCCGACTATACGTGATTCTGTCTGACAAAGCAGTCAACATTTCCACCATCGCCGACGAGCTCTTTGCCAAGCTTAGTGAAGGAAAGCTTCCCATCTTCCAGGAGAAAATTGCCCGGTACGCTGCCGGCGTTTGGTACCAGTATTTCCAAGGCTCTATCGAGTATGCATCCAAATTCGATCGTTTCGTCAACGTCGTGACAGGTCCCTACTTCGACATCTTCGTTGACGGCGACGCAAGCATTTCCCAATTTAAGCTGCTCTCTTGGAACTGGTATAATGTGGCAACACGAGCCTCCAGCAAGGACGGCGATCGCGTGATCGTGCTAGCGGGTGTCCTGAATCTGGATGTGAAGAAGATCCTCAAGGTGAAGGGGACTGATAGTCGCATGTGGATGTTGTACAGTATGCTGCGTGAGTTCCCTTCAGACGTGCTGTTTCATGATGAGCCACGCTTTGAATTTGACGGCGGCCGATGGGCGATCAAGGTGTGTCGGTTTACGGAAGAAATTCGCTATCTTACAGGTGGAGTGGGATACATCACCCCCTGGGGGCTGCATGTCACAGAGTATCGTTCTTGGATATTTCCATCCCGCATGGTATTTGATCTCCGCCGCATCAATGACGACGATATTCAACAGGTCTGGGAGCAGTGGCTTACTGACTGCCACATTTCTTTCGGGGGCGAGGGAGAAGTCTTGTATTTGGGAACGAAGATGCCGATCGATTTTAAGCCTGGCGAAACGCATGGGATTATCGTGAAGGAATATAATCATGGTCGTCCCGGTACAACACACCCGTGTGTATCGGTGTCGCTAAAGAGAGCAGAGAAGGAAGTGCATTATGCGCGATATAATAGCCTGGGAAGGGTCAAGTCGTTTACCATAGGCGTGTCAAGCCTCCCTGATGAGGGCTATTTGGTGGGAGGCACCTGGGATGACCTACAAAAGCGTGAATGGGTTGTTGGTTGACTGACCCTCGCTACTACAGACCAAAGATTCTCCAGATTCTATGTTTTCTTACTTTGACTACAGGGTCAAATGCTGGAGCAACATCCGCGAGAGCCGGTTAGATAGCTGAGCTTGGATTTATATAAGTTCAACACTTCATCTCTTCCCCCCTCCAACCCCTCTCCCTACCACTCTCTCAGCTAGGACCTAGACAAAATAGTGCAACTCACCCATTTATTTCATCTCCGGAAAAGCCGGTCCAGGAGGATGATATCATGATGGGACGTAGAAGTTGCCTGAGAGTGGATGGATAGGGATCTAGATTCATGCATCACTACTGCATGCGGAAATAAGATACAAGGTGAATATAATTACAGGGATGCTGACAGACTCATAAGGCAAACTGTGTACAAGGATATAATTCAAGCATGATGTAACAGTGATGAGCATTAAGCATAGGGAGGATTAGGCTTGTAACTATCATACATCCAGTATGGAGGCAGGTGTTCACTCCACATTTAAGAGTGGTGAGGACTAATAAATAACATTGCAGATTGCCCCTCAGATCTTCCACAAAGCCCATCAATTATTATTTCTATCAAATCTCAGCTTCCATTTACCCAGTAAGGTCCACTTTACCCTCACTATGAGGGTTGGAATGTAGGGAGATTCTTAAGTTGCTGAATTTTCTTTTTTTTCAGGTTTCAATTTCCTCCCTACTCCTAGTTAAGACAGGTGAGTAGCCTTGCAGTAAAACCTACTTACAAAAGTAGCCTTAAGTACTCACATATATGATTAGAATAGTCAATATGTACCCTATCCCCTGGGCAGGCAGCGCTGGTGGTGCGACTGGTGGTGGAGAGGCACTACCCAAGTAAGGGGAGCAGGGTGATGTTAATGTCAGGTGAATTTTAATGGAGTTATATGCTTGGCCTCAGAACAGGTTTTTTCCCTGTATATAAAGTAAGATTACCATCAGGTTTTCCCTGTTCTATAAATGCAAATGCAGAGGCTGGTTTTATTAGTAGTAGTGCATTTATTTTAGAAAGCACTAAGTATCACACTGTAAGCTGGGTTTTGATAATAAGTTAGGTATTATTTTAGAGGCCTTAAATTATAGAGCAAGAACACTTAAACTAGCTGAGTGTTTTCATATAAAACCTTAGGCCAGTGTATATAATACAAAAGTGAACTACACTAGTCAAATATATATGACAGTAGATACAAGACAACTGTTAATTCATGGCTGGACATGATAAAGACACAGTGAGCAGGGTTGGTTTGGACGAAACTAGCATGCCAGCAGAGCACAGCCTAGCTTTGTGGCTCATTTCTAGCAGCTTATTGCAATGGTTAAGGATCTACAAACTGCGGACTGGATCAAGTGATATCAAAACACTTACCTGAATGACTACAATGAAGCGCAGCCCTACTTTATTGAACTTTACTTTTCCATAAATTGCTATACACAAGGGAAGTCGTGAGAAATGACAGCCCTAGTAGTCCCCTTGCTTTACATAAAAGGTCTAAAATTATGCTGCGGCTCCCAATCTATTGCCCCCACCATCCTGAAAGATGGCGTGTCGGATGCCTTAATTCTCTTGGAGCAGGGCGTGGCATTTAGAGCCTGGGTGGTGGTTCTCAGACAGGCAGTGCCGGGGTACTACAGCATTAACAGCGGAAGTTAGCGCACCAATCAGCTGGTCCACGAACTGATAAATGTCTGCCGGGGCTGGGTTGACGTTGTCATCAGCAGAAAGGGGAGGTGCGCGGCAAGGCGTCCATGGCGGTCTAGTTTCAGCGTCGTGGATCATCTCCATTATTCATCCTCTGTCGCGTTTTCCATGCTGGTGTTTCTCTGCGTGATCGTGCTCATATTCCCGAAGAGGACCGGACCCAGTTTTGAGTCGAAGCTCGTGTCCATGTTGTGGTCTGGGTGCCTGATCATGATTGAGTTCCTGACGTCCACGTCGCCGTCATGTTGAACCTGAGCATGTACGTGTGCCAATCCCCCTCATACTGCCCAATTGTTCCTGGGATTCCCAGTCAACGTGTCAATCCAAGTCGAAAGCAGAATCAGACGTCCCACACTCAAGGAACGTCAAGAAGATGGGGCCATGACCCTCTCCTGTGGTGTGAGCATGACGGTTAATCTCCTTACCAGTGACGTCAGGCCACACCAAGGCGTATGGATTTGGGAATAATGTACCAAACGGACAGTGGAAGTCTCTTCGTCACGTATAGCTAGACCATGGCAGCAATTTAACACTGTCTCTCAGATAGGTATCCCGCTGTGGTCAAGAAAAGTATCACTGTTTCTGATCGCACCTAGAGCGCAACCAGGGTCACAAGCGCGAGCTCTTCAAGAATATCTCCATCAACAAGAGCAAATTTCCCGTCTCACCAAAGAGAAAGTGCACAGTAGGGCTGCACATACATGTCTTGCCTTTCTGGAATTCGTCCCAGAGGGCTTGGCAGCTGGCGGAACAAATAATAATGTAACCGCTCTTTTACTCTATGCTCCTACACAATGGGCTCACCACCGTTGAAGAGCAAGCAATATGGTATGCCAGATGTGGCTAGACTTGCTAAAGACTATTTTGACACTAGCTTTATAGAGAGTTACAGGAGCTTTCACATACTATACTGAGTCATGTACTCATAACATCTAAAGCCGCCCATTAGGGTTTTTTTTGCGCATATAGTAACTTTCTTTTGTGTTCCATAAATCATGTCTCGCCTGATTGAGGCTGGGGAGGTGGATGTGGACTCTGGGGTCTATAGGTATCATTAGGCACCGCTGTCATACGAAGAAGAGAACGGTTATCTTTGATTATGGAGCGGTTGAGGCGTAAATCAAAGGTGAAGGTGGACTCTAAAGATAAGTATTATCAGGCACCACTGTTGTAGGCAGTAAGGCACAGGCATAAAGCAGTGGTGCAGCTGCTGCTTGAGACTGGAAACGTGGATATAAATGCCATGGACTCTGAGTGCCATCAAACACCACTATCATGGCCATAGGAGAATGGGTTTGACGCAGGGTGAAGCTGCTGCTAGAAAATGTCGAAGTTCTCAAGTCTAAGACGATATTTGGCTCCCCTAAGGAATCTAGACTGATGGAAAGTGTAATGAGGGAAAGCTGCAAATGTTAGCCTTTAATTTCCTGGCTGGTGAGAGTAGGTTCATGATGCTTGCAAGCATAGGCTTAATTGCAATGACAAAGCCAATGAGGATATGGAAAGGAGGGTCATGAGACTCATGACATAATAAATAGAAATGACCATCACTTCATCATAACGTAGAGTCATTGAAGTAATGTATTGGAATCACAAATCAGCACTATGACAAAGAGGCCCTTTTGATACAAGATGACTCTCTGTGAAGGGGAGTTATGACTCTTGTGGGAGAAGGTTCCACCTGATCTGAAAAATTCCCAGTGCCTTTCCCTCAGGTTAGACTTCTTCCAGAAGGAGGGAACTTACTTTGCTTAATAAAGTTGTAATGAGCCATTAAAGAGGCCCTAGGTGTCTCCATCTTAACTTACAAACTATACTAGGCTTGTATCCTGCGACAGATGGCAGCCTGCATTAAGAGCTGTCAAGATACACCAGCTAAAGAACAGATTAACTAGTCTTAGGAGATAGCTATACTAGAGTCCATCTTACGTACAGCCTGTGAGGGTCAG
This sequence comes from Aspergillus pseudoviridinutans, assembly GCF_018340605.1. Lineage (NCBI taxonomy): Eukaryota > Fungi > Ascomycota > Eurotiomycetes > Eurotiales > Aspergillaceae > Aspergillus > Aspergillus pseudoviridinutans. The sequence goes on along the minus strand of NW_025091288.1, from coordinate 191,894 downwards.
AGGTAGTAGCTGTAATGTATTCTATACAACATGTTCAATGTCCTTCTTACTAGATTAATAAGCTTCCTTAGCATAAGCATAGTTAACGTAATTCCAAACCGAGTCGCGATGACACCCTAGCGAGCCGGACATCACTGTATTCCATATAGAATAGCACTCTTCAAGGCTGTGATATCTCAACCATGTCTATATATGCTATAATGTAAGCAAGGTATTTAGACTCTGTATAGATTAAAGTATATAAATACTTTTTCATAAGGCCCTAAAGTACCATTCCTCTCTTTTAATGTCTAAGAAGTTAAAATCACCAAAAATACAGATGTAATTTATGTTACCTGAGTACTCATATATACTAGGAGGCTATATCTCATAAGTATAACTCTGTATGACTATACTAATACCTCCTACCTAACTTAGACCCTGTAGATGCTTGGTTGTTGAGATATCAAAGCCTTGATGTATACCATTTTATATGGAATACAGATGTGTCCGGCTTGCTAGGGTGTCCGACTCGGTTGGGAATTACGTTAGTTAGTGAGGACATTGATTAATAACTATTGAGTAGATTCACTGTATAGCAGTACTACTAGATACAGAATAGAAGCTGCCTTATTCTACTAAGATTGTTGCTTACCCAGACAGTTTATTATCGATATAGTAATTTACAGCTATCAGCTCAATGAGCCCTGCCCTGTGGATCCACTAGTGCGAAACCTTGTAGAGTGGAGGTATAGACTTAAGCTGTGATATCATTTCAACTAGCATATGATATGCCATATATCCACTTCMACCATTAACATTTGCACTGACTGAAATCAGTTATGGCTACGATCATCACGCTGTTCAAATAAGAGGAATCCCATCCAATTACTCCGTATGGTCGTATTTATGGGTGATAAAAAGGCAAATCTCCTAGCGCAGCCATCAGTATATGGTACTTTACAGCTATCAGTTCAATAAGTCCTGCCCTATAGCTCCACTAGTACAATGTCTTGAAGAGAGGAGGTATGGGGTTCTGCTCAGATTTGATATCAGATCAACCAGCATAGGATATCGGGGATATAGTGAAGGAAAGTAAGTTATTGCGCTGTAGTGCTTTATATGTGACTCTTCTGCAGGATCTCTATAGACTCTCCAGGTCTTACTACCTCATACATGATTTTTCAACATTTATTATTAAACTCCTCGTATTATCGCCATATATCCATTTCAATCACTGAGATTTGAGATTGGCAGTGGCCCAAGAGCAGCAGAGGCTAAGCGCAGCACCGCTGATCAAAAAGAGCAATCTCGTCCAAATAGGTCGTGTCTAATTCCATGATCAAGATTGGCAGTGACTAAGATCAGTAATGGCTAGGATCAGCAGTGGCCAAGACAAGCACAGCTGACCAAATGAGAGGAATCTCATCCAACTGTGGCGTAGGCTGGATGACATTCAGGTATTTACGAATGAAAAAAGCAAATCTCCTAGGGCAATATGGCATTATTGGAAATTCACGTAATGACGCTACTACCGAGCCCACAGGATGTGTCAAGTATGTCCCCCCGGAATTGCTCCTCCGGCGCAAGGAGGAATGAGTTAATGCCACGGAAAAATATACACGCATCAGTCTAACAGTCTCCCCAGTTTCCTCCAACAAGAAGACCCTAGGATAATTTCAATAGGGACACTTGGGTCGTCGATATGGATTCGAACACAACGGCCCCAGAGCCCAAGTTTCGGGTCCTATTGATTCATGGTGAGCATGATATTGATATACCTACCATGTGTATGAGCAAACGAGTCTTTGCTTACCAATAGATCCTTTCTTCCAGGTTTCGCTGGCACCGGATCCGACGTCGCGGCAAAAACAGCACCTATAACTAAGCGAATCACCGAGTTGATCACCCCTGAAATTCTCTCTGAGTTCCCAGGTGGCATTGAGTTCTTGAGCCCGGATGCGCCCTTGGTACTTGAACCCCCAATAGGCCTTGGCTGGAACACCGACAACGGCGTCGAGGATGAGCAAGATAAGCAAACTGTAATAGCTGCAGAGAAACCACAGCAGACAGCGTTAGGCTGGTGGTATGGCCGCGACACGGTGAGTGATTACAAGGGCATCGAAGTCTCGCTCTCGTTTTTGGCCAAATTTATCCATGGACGGCCAATCCATGGAGTCATTGGATTCTCGCAGGGTGGCGCTATGGCCGGTATGGTCTGCTCTCTGGTCGATTCCCACTATAACCCGGAAAAAGTCGCTGCCATCCGCGCGCAAGGTCTCCCTGTCGACGACTATCTATGTCTTCCTGGGCAGGAGCGGTTGAGATTCATGATGGCCATCGGAGGGTACCAGGGCACGTTGAGGTATTATGGTAGTCTCTACCAGTGGCCAATGCAGACACCGAGCATCCACACGCTCGCCAGCATGGACGCTGTCGTGGAACACCACCTTTCCATGGGCTTAGCGCGCTCATTCACTTCATATGAAATCATTGAATATTTTGGCTCGCACTTCGTCCCTCGGGATCCCACGAGTGTTAATGCGCTCGCACGCTTTGCTGCGAACGCGTCTGTACGCTCCGTTTCGCATCGTTTACCAACCGCGACTCCGCCACTGAGTCGATCTGTCAGTACAAGTGACGATGAGGACTGTAGTACTGCAACTTCGAGTACTGGACGATCTGATAGATCGATGCGATCAATAACAGTCGGGAAGCGGAAGAGAAAAACGTGCTTTACCTGGGACCGACGCATGCAGGTTGTGGCCCCTCCAACAGATTTGCGGAAACAGGCCTCAATACCAAGGTTTTAACCTGCAACAGGCTGACGATGGATTCTGGGTACCATGGTGCTATTGCAATAGGGGCCATTGATGGGAGGGATTGTGGATGTGGATGCAGAATTGAGTGTTAAGGGATTTTGGCCGATGCGGAAGTCTGAAAGTGTTGGCCAGCATTTGTTCGTGATGAATGCATTCAACTTGTCCTTCATTGTATCTCTTTGACTTAGTATATTTTTATTATGTGCACATGACCATTTGATTTCTCCTTATATCGTCACTAATTATTGTTCTGCTAAATATATCTACTGACGAGAAAACAAGTCAAAAGTCCCCGTGGTATTAGAACTTGGCACTGAACCCTAAAATTCAATGGTTATATATCTCGAGACAAGTATCAACAACACCAACCCTGGATATACTTGACCTACATCGAGCAAAGCGAAGTACTTGATATGGAAACACGAAAGGAAGAAAAGTATTTGTACTGTACATAGTAATTTAACGTCATGCACGACTGAGCCCCAATTCATTCATGTCCGGGGAAGGGATTATAGTTTGGTATATGATCAAAAAGTTTAAAAATAAGCCAAGTCTGAAGTCTAGATGGCGGGATCCACACACTAGGGGTTTTTGCTTTTCCACTCCCATGCCGATATTACAAGTTGCTTACTTTACATCACCAGTGGAGAATATTATTCAGCTGCAGGAGACTCAGGTGAGCTATCAAGCTGATAGCCGGCCACCTATCATATCACCAAACCCAATAGAACCAGGGAGCCAATAGACAAGGAGCAGGTATGGACAGAGAGGAGGATTATTCAGGAACGACTATCAATGCTTCGATCGAACTGGTAGTGATCGACCAGGCTTCGCATTTTTCACACTCTGTTTAAGGGATTCCAAGTGTTCAGTCGTCTCAGTGCATCAGGGGCAATACTTTCTTTTCGCCAACAGTTGTATCTGTCAGGGCCTATCTCTTTATGCCCAGGGTGGAAGTTTTGGGATCGTGCTTCTTGAGGGGGCATTTCGTCGTCAACAATCTGTTTATCTCTCCATACCTTTCCAACAGTCTCAGAAAGATAACTGATTTGAACCCATCATGCAGCCCAAGATAGTCGCAGAGACCAAAGATGAACGTCAGCGTGAGCCAGCTGATAATCTCGTAACGACACTCGACAAAGTTGCTCAACGACAGCCCAATGATACCGCTGTGGTGTCTCTTCACCAGAAAGACCATCTTGGCGTCGGTGCCCTGCGCTGGACTTATTCGCAACTCCGCGATGGCAGTGTCCGCCTGGCGCATCGGCTCGCAGCTGCAGGCATTCGAAAGGGCAGTCGCATCGCTACCTTTTTGTATAATGAGATAGAATGGACTCTCCTGTTCCTTGCCAGTGCACGGCTAGGAAGCCACTTTGTCCCCTTGGATCCTCGCTTGCTCGACACCCCGTCCGAAGCAGTCTATCTGCTGAGAAAGATCTGGGCGGAGGTAATATTTGTATCTAATCTCACCATGGCCGAATCCTTGGAGGAGATACTCAACAAAGAACTGATGCCTCAGGTGCTATTAAAGGGCATTGTCGCGCCCGTGACGGCCGGGCACAAACCGGAAGCTCTGCCGCGCGGGTGGAGGAGGTTATCAGCAATCATGGATGGCCCTGATCCATCCGGGATTGTTTTGAATAAGTTAAACCGCCATGATACAATCCTTATGCTGGCAACTAGTGGCACCACGTCGCGGCCGAAGATCTGCCCCCATACATCTGTTACCATCGTGACCCCAGCACTTGGTCTTGCGGACAATTGGTCACTCACTCGTGAGGATATCATCTGCCAGCACTTGCCATCTTTCCATGTTTTCAATATTGCCATGAACCTGGCCTTCTGGGTCGCTGGTGGAACGGTTGTGATCCCAAGCCCGGAATTCAACCCTGCCGCAACCTTTGAAGGTCTTACTTTCGGTTCACGAGTATGGATCGCCGCAGTAACGACGATGATCCATGCCATGCACACATACTCGATGGTCACAGAGGAAGACCTTGCGTCACCGTACGGGATTTGTCTCGGAGGAGGCCCGATTACCCCGCAGGCTCTGCGGGAGTGCAGACTGCTCGGCGCAAGCAAGATTGTCGCGGGCTATGGAACGACTGAAGGAGTTGCGACTTTATACAATGTTATGGATGTGAATGATCCACGAGTTACGGATGTACAAGACGGCGATGAAATATGCCTGGGATCAGCTATGGCGGGGTCCCACCTTCGTATTTGCGCTCCCGGCAGCAGGACACCTTTGCATAGGAACGAAATCGGCGAGCTCCACCAAGGAGGATATCCTATTTTCGACGGGTATTACCAAGGCAGCGAAGAGGATAATGCAGCTTGTTACAAGGAGGGAACGGTGCCTTGGTTCGCGACGGGGGACCGTGGGTACATGGATCATGACGGTAACATTTATCTCCTGGGCAGATTTAAGGACCTGATAATTCGTGCTGGAGAGAATATCTCCCCATTGAAGATCGAGCAATGCCTTGCTGGCCAGCCAGGTGTTGCCAGTGTCGTCGTGGTAGGAGCGCCCGATGATATTGTGGACGAAGTGCCAGTGGCCGTCATCGAGACATTCCATCCTGAAGATCGAAGCTTTTTCCTCGGGCTTCAATCTGTAGTGGTTCGAGAGATGGGCCGATCATTTTCACCCAAGTGCATTCTCCATCTCCAACATGACCTTGGCCGCGAGAAATATCCCACTACCACCTCGGGCAAGATCAAGAAGAATGTCGTCAAGGAATGGGTAGCAGACCACCTTAGGGGATCCACTACACAGGTATCGTCCCGCACACAAACCCCAAGTATTTCAGAGTCTAGTACTGTTCTCACTACCCCATCTATCACCTCTGCAACAAAGGATGATATCACCGGGCAACTCACGGCATGCTGGTCCTCCGTTTCCGGGTTTGATCCACTGGACATCAAGCCGGACATGCCCATTCGCACATTTACGGACAGCACAATGCTCATCCAGTTCGTTCATTTGGCCAAGCACAGGGGATGGAAGCTCACACTGAAGGAGCTGTTGACAGCCAACACCATCGAAAAACAAGCCCAGCTGCTCAGTGGGACTAAATCCACACCCCCAAGCCCTCCGGCACCAACTGAGTCAGAGACTACAACGATGATGGCCATCAAGAAAAAGCGGGCAGCCGTCCAGTTGGGATTACACGTGGATGATATTGAGGAGCTTGTTCCGATGACTGATCTCTTCCGGATGTTAGCGGTTGATCGGCCATTTCCGGGAGTCTGGGATTTTCGTATCTGCTTCTCAGTCCGACGTGATCTGAGTCCAGACAAGGTCGCGCTCATCCTGGGAACGTGGCTACGACGACACGAGCTACTGCGTAGCGTGGTCGCAACTATTGGGGATGAGACACCTGTTTACGCAGTGATGCAACCCAAAGAATCATGGCTCAGGCAACAGATCATCTTCGGCCCGGAGGTTGATGGCCTGCATAGAGTCGCCGACCACCAGCTAGATGATTTCGTTGATTCAAGCTATGGTCCCCTTTGCAAGATGACCATTTTGCCACTCCGTCACACTTCGCGATGTGGAATAATCATGCATATCCATCACGTTCTCTTTGACGGGATGGTGATGGAACGCTGGATCCGCGACATTAATCATCTCTTCGATGGACAATCCCAGCTAAACTGGTACCCTTACCGTGAATTCGCTGCAAACTATGAAGCCTACCGGTCTACAATCGATGCAGAGGAGTCTATTCAATATTTCGTCAACAAACTAAGCGGTATTGCCTCCGCAAAGGATGCGGTCTGGGATATCCACCGCGTCTTGCAGAAGCTGGATAAGAATTACAGCCCCCCAACGAACCCCGGTAACCACGTCACCCCTGCGAGAGCCAACCCCGATACTCTACCAAAGCGTTTCACCCACTTGCCCGAACTTCCACAGATGCGCTCTCGGTTCGGAATCTCCGCCCCAATCATTGCCCTAGCCGCCTGTGCATTGATCAATGTCCGATACACCGGAGCATGCGAAGCCATTATCACCAATCTTCAGTCCGGTCGATCATGGCCTACTGAGGATGGCCCCAGCGACGTCAACGTCTCTGTACTCGAAATTGACGGGCCGACATTGCAGAACCTCCCCGCGCGGATCCCAGTCGCACCAGAAGACTCCGTACTTGATCTACTGAACAGAGTGAGAAAGGAACAGGATGAAATGATGCTCCGCGAGCACGTCCCTGTCAAACGAGTTCATGACCTGGTGTCACAGGGGCTCAATGGAGCCGAAGACGCTGCCGTCCTCTGGGATCTCCTGACTAACCAGCTCTTTGACTGGCTGCTGGAGCCATATAGGCACTGTGCCAATGATGCACTGGAGCTGCTCCGCGATACCAGTCTGTCCCGCCCGAGCTGGGTGTGGCTCCCCCGTCTCTCGGACGGCAATGTGATGCATTGCAACATTTACCACGCAGATGCAGACTTGCCTGTGGATAAGACCAACTTTATTGTGGAGGAGTACCTGTGCGCAGTGGCATGGCTGGCTGACCCTGCTAACGCGCAGGAGCCTGTCTCAGCATGCCGGTTTGAGGGATATATGGTCGGATTTGCAGATTTCATGTATGATACACGCGAAAGTTCTTAACGTAGCGTGAGGAAGCAAAGAAAAAGGCTTTCTAGCGTTCAGGGAAATCCTTATAAGCTACGTTCCCCCACGTCGTTTTCCTCCGCTCATCGTGTACGCTCCTATATCCTTGATACTTTCTCACTGTTCCTCCTAGGGTCCGGTCGTCTGTTTCTGGGAGTCAACTTCTTGTGCCCGAGGCATGGGGCGCCTGGGATCTGCGTCAGTATTCTAGGAGCTTCGAGGGGCGTTCCGTGAGTCCTATCTTCAACGGTGTGCTGGATTCAGTGTGGGAGAAACCTGTCACTCTGTGAGGCGTCAAGAGATATACCATCACAAGGCAGACTGTAAATGGCTATGGCCACAATAATCACTCGCCTGTCCATTATTGTTCGGGTGATTGTCGTAAAATTTATATCTCCGCAATACTTTTCATCATAACCTCAGGGGTCACCCCTACTCCCGCATAAAAGGCTATTATATTATATAATAGGTATTCTATAAATATTTACATAGTGAAATATCATGTTATTAAATAAAATATATAGATATTCTAGCAGTGTGCCTACAATGCTAAAAATATGTGGTAATTAGAATAGTACCTTAGTATTATAGATATTCTATCATCTGCAGTCCAACTCGTGGGATATAAGGGTGGGCTACATAGGTAGTGGTTCAACCCATAATCTGCATGGGTTGGATCAAAAATAGTGCGGATCAATCCATATCCAATCGACGACCAGTCTAACCTTGAGGCGTTGCGTGATCTTCGCTGTGCGGGGATCACTTTAAAGCGGACAGCTACCATTACTACCCCCTCAGCCAGGTTCCATAATGCAAGTAACTGAAAACAAGCCAGTGGCCATTATTGGCGGTGCGTATCTCGCTATTTGCAGCGTCAAAGAATCAATTAACAAGTCCATAGCCGGGATTTTCGGCCTCTCGCTGGCTGTCGAGCTGCGAAGCAAAGGTACAGTGGTGTCCAGACTAACAAAAAGAGACCTTGATAACATCTAAAACAGGCTATCCGGTTACAGTATTTGATCGAAACGCATATGATAAGACGGGCTATGACCCAGAAAGCGAGGATGCACAGGCTGCATCGGTGGATCTGAACAAGATTGTGAGCAACTTATGCTTTTCAAGAAGTCGGAAAGAAGAAGTTAATAGCTATATGGTCTTAGCTTCGCGCATCATACGGGACGGAACTACACTATCAACGCCTCGCTCTGGAGAGTCGACAGGCATGGGTGGCCTGCGACAAAGAACGCGGAATCTCGGAAAGAAACGATCAAGACGACAGGAGGCTATTCGTAAACGGTGGAATGTTACGTGTCCAGCCAACTGATAGACTGGGTGAACTGGAAAAAGAGACACTTGCAAGCATGGAGCGAGATGGACTTCGTGACACGCAGTTTGTCAAAAGCAGTCCTGAGGACCGACATCGGGCGGAGAGCTTGGGGTGGAAGAGCAAACTCCTTGATTTCGAGATACCAGATACCGAGCCAGGGCAGACGTATGATGCAGTCCTAGACTCACTCGCTGGGTTTGTGAGATGTAGTAATGCTTGTGCTTACTGGCACAAGATTGCAGTGGCGAAGGGGGTTGTGTTTCGCTTTGGCAAAGAAGGTGCAGTTGAATCCTTAGTAAAGGCTCCTAGCACCCTGGAGCCCGGAAAGGAGAAGGTCACAGGTATTCGAAGTGAGGATGGGGCTCTTCATGTTGTGGATACTGTTGTTGCTGGTAAGTCTCCCCTCTGTAGTTGTGCGTTGCTGATCAGTTATAGCTGGGTCCTTCTCGACTCAGGTCCTGCCCAACTTAAGCTACCATCTCGAGTCATCTGCCGGCAGTGTAGCCACGCTCAAAATTGATATCAACCAGACAGAGCTCTGGGATAAGTACTCCCCCGGCAAATTTCCCGTCATCACTTGGAAAGCAACTCCCCGCGATAAGGCCGGCAAGGACACTGGTAGTATCTACGTCTTGCCTCGCACGCCGGAGGGTTACCTCAAGATCGGGTACCGAGGGATAAAGGCAAGAGGCTTCGCCCAGCAGCTCATCAAATGCTGACGACCCACCCAGTTCACCAACTTCCAACCGGCCCCTGAAGGAACTCCGTTCACGCAGGACGGGAAATGGTCTGTGCCTTTGTCAGCAGATCAATGCAAAACACTGCCAGAGCCGGCGATACAAGCTATAACAGAGTTTGTATCTATCTTCCTTCCAGAGTTCGAGGGCGTGCCTTTCTCGTCAACCAAGCTCTGCTGGTATACAGACTCTCTCGACAACTCCTTTGTAGTACGCACATCACCCCCCTGTCATACAGCGAGTACCGAATCTGACACAGATCTTGCTAGATTGATTATGTCCCAGACTACGCAGAAAAGTCGGTGTTTGTATGCACGGGAGGTAGCGGCCACGGTGCAAAGTTCCTGCCGGTTCTTGGGAAGGTAAGGCAGTGTCTTGCTCACAGCAGTACCACTCTTACACGCACTAATATTTCACTAAGCATGCTGCGGATATCTTCGAGAACGGAGATAAAAGCACAACATACATGCGGCCCTTTTGGCAATGGCGACCCGACGCACCCCGTAGGAACGGCTTAGAGGAGGGACCCGGCGGGCCAAGAGACATTTCCCATGCATCCTTCCTTTGATGCGTGCGTTATTACATGGCAAAACGAGAGTGGGATAGGCCGATCCATTTGTCATCTAACCAATTTGCATCCAATTACTGCAACCAGCGTCTGAAACAACCAATGTAACTTGGCACGTCGGACGCTCAATGTTCACTAGATTCTTGCAAGGAAAGGCTTTGCTTTGGATTTTGTCGCCGACAAGCAATCTACCAAGGCTCTTGGATGTAACTTCGGCGGGCTTGGCAGCTTCAAGCCAAGACGCCGGTAGCACAGCGTGGGATGGCCTGCTCGCAAGGTGCTTGACGGTGTGAGTGAGGCGTAGGCCATGCAAATCGCGTATGCCTCTCGTCAGGGAGTTAAGTGATTGAAACGCGCGTCAGCCGAAAACAAAGCCTACCCCTTGCTGAGTCTCTGATGACAAAATGGTAAACAAGACATTTATAACGCTTACTTGTGATGGGCCTTTCTCCTTGAGCACGATAAAATTTCCGATCATTCCATCCAGTATGGCAACAATATCTGCTGCACCGCAATCGCGGGACCAAGACCCAAATCCTCAGGCGAAAGGGACAACTCGCCTCTCGATCGAGGACCCTAACGCCGTAGACAGAAGAGAGATCGGCGACATCACACTATGCCGCAACATCCACAAAAGACCAAGTACGCCCGTTGACACCAGATATGGAAAGAAAGCTGGTCCGCATGAACTTCTGGTGCCTCCTCCTCCAACGGTGTTGTGGGGGTGGTCTAAGAAAATACCAGACCGTAGAGAAATTAGCAAAACGAGATTTAGCCATTAGCGATATTGGAGACTAACTCTACCACGTCAATCCAGCTTGTATCCAGGAGGCCATCTACAGACGAATCCACCTCCCCATCCACTTCTCATTAACCCTCTTCGCCTCGTCCACAAGCCCCAACTCCAATAACAACTGCACACTCCCCCTAGCAGCCGACTGCAACGACGAGCTCACCCAAGCATGCGTCGGCGCCGTATGCTCGCCAATAAAGATCGTACTGTGCTCGGTGACATGATACGCAGGGATATACAGCCTGTGCTGCTCGACGTCTGGGCGACACCACGCCGTCGCCGTGTGCTCGTCCTGCAACCAGCACAGCCGCTCATAGTCGCCCGTGTAGAGCTCACGCGCTTTCTCGCCATGGATTGAGACAATGGCGTCGAGGACAGTCTGCACGTGCTCGTCGTCTGAAAAGCTAACGAACCGGTCACTCCAGTCACCGCCGCGGTAGTGCATTATAAGCCCCGGGCGGGACTCGTTGTGGCCATAGACCGGGTAGTACAGGGCCCCGACGGGATTGCTGGGTGGTTTCGAATACCCACCAAAAATAGGTCGGGGCCCCTTTTCCCAGAAGCGTTCGCGAAAAAGGAGGGCGACTTTGCAGGCGGATTTGAAGCGGAGGCCGGCTTCGCTGATTGCGCGGGAGAGGACGGAGGAGAAGTTAGGGAGGTCCATGAAGCGTGTCATCGTGAAGGGGACCGCCATGATTGTGTAGTCGTAGTCTTCAGACTCGTAGGTGCGGTTGGTGATACTGGGATACCAGGAGAGGCGGGTACGGGTTGTACCATTGCGGCCCGGGATGGGTTCTAATTTTCGGATCTTGCGGTTGAGGGTTAGGCGGTTGCCGACGTGGGGAAGAAAGGCATCAGAGAGTCGATTGAAGCCGCCATCTATGCAGAGCCAGGTTGTTTCAGCGAGGGCGCTGCTGCTGCCGTCGAGGCCCAGATTGGAGTTGTGGTGAAGCTCGTCCCAGAAGACGTCGTAGTCGGAGCTTGTCCAAATTTCGTCGGTGACGTTCAGGCTGGCTTTGAAGACGTGGCGCATCATAGCTTGCTCGCTCCAGTCGTCTAGGCCTTTGTCCATGGCGAGTTTGTGTTCGCGCCAGATGTCTCGTTGGAGGGACTTGAGGGTGGTCTCGTTCTTCAGAATGCGGTCCATTCTGCCCTTCGTGCTGAGGTACTCGGCACTGGACATGTCAGGCGCTTCTTTTAGGCTTGGATCCGCCTCGATCTCAGCACGAGTGGGAATGCGGCCATCAGGGTGTCGACGAGTGCCCTGCGCAATAAGCTCATTCGGGTGATGCTGGATCCATGGAATAAAATCAATCTTCCACCGAGGGTCATTCCCATTCATCTCGTTCAGGATATCCGCGAGCTGGAACGTCATCTCATGATCAGTATACCGCAGGGTCTCTGTCTCATTACTGTCTTTGTACGTGACAGAATAGGGCAACCGCATCGGCCCCATCTCCGCCCACTCCTGCGTCCCAGCAACATACCGCGTCCGGAACCGCCCTCCGACGCGATCGCTGGCTTCGATGATTTCCCAATTGTGGACGCCGACGCTGTCGAGCATTAGGCCTGCAGCAAGACCGGCGATACCAGCCCCCACGATGGCGATCTTGGTGTCCTTGGGAGAGTGACCGGATGCGTGGCCACCGTGTGTTTCAGTCGTATGTTTGATGGCGGCAACTCCGTCGAACCAGGCACCGAGTGAGTCGAAATCTTTGAGGAGGGGAAACTTTGTATCGGCGAGCGATCTTTTCTTTGCTGTTCGACTCAGTCGAACGGGCTCACTCTTCCCCAGGAGTCTTGGTGTTGACGTATCTGACTGGGTGCCATGGGCGTAGATGCAATTGTCCGCTGGGGCATCGCTAGAGACAGCCCAGGCGAGTCGCTCAGGGGGGTGATCTTCGACAGTAAAGCGACCGATGATCTGCTTCGAAGATGTATCAGGACTCAAACACGACGCATAAACAGCCTCGATGATACCAGGGTAAGCTTCGCTCCAATCGAGGTAGACATTAGCCAGTCCACCAGGCTGGACAACATCGGACGTCGAAACTCGAACGATGCTGGTACCCTGAGGCCTGCTGAGCACGCAGTTTACTTGGGTCAACAGCAATGCCGCACTCGCAATTGTCTGGACTGCCATGTTTCGTTTGGAGTCTACCGGCCACGAAAGCAGGCGACGGTCGGACCGGGTTTTATTCTTTCTGATAGGCGATCTGCAGGAGCACAAGGTACCAGGGCCATGCCGCGCGTGAGGACCTTCGAGTCTGCAGGAAGAGTTTCGCGACGATCGTCATGACTTTATCACTTCAAACGTCCAAGAATGTACCTGATCTACAAATGCAACTGCCATGGTCCCGGGCATGCAGTTCAGCAAGGTCTCAGACAAGTTAGGCAACGTCTCAAATTATTACCAAGAGAAAGTTCAGCTCCTTAAGTACTATATATTAGTATTCAAAAATCCCCCCCCCCCCTCCTCAAAAAAAAAAAAAAAAATTCACTATTTCTAACCTATACCTACTCTACTGCCTAACCACCCTAATCTTAGGGTAGTAAACTTGATAGTTAATAAAAAGTAATAGACAGAGCAGTTAAGACCTTGCTGAGGTTTTTACTAGATCTAGGTAGTAGCTTAAAACGTTAATAAGTTCTTGAGACGTCCTAGACTACTAGATAACCGAGATCTTGTTGAACTGCAACCCACATGGTCCTCATGCTAAAATATTTCTGCAAGATGGACAACAATGTTGACCCCACGCAAGCTCTATCGAGGTCCTCAATTGAAGGCAAACGGCACGATTGGTAGAACGTCAAACCGAAGCACATAATATTCGGAACAAACTATTACAGTGACTGGAGTTATAAGACATAGAGGCCTTTCCGACAAGCATCCCATTGCAACTCGATAATCATTTCACAGCCCCATAACAGCGCCATAGGGGGTATCTGTATGCCGCTTACTTCGTTATTGCATTCTGGCTGTAGCCAAGATACATACATATCGATGCAGCAATTATATATGCTGAGTAGTTCCTAGAAACACATTTGCAAATATCAAATAGCCCTCCATGTTGTCTAACAAAGCATCCAAGGTAACGAAAAGGAAGTTGGAGAAGTAATAGCCCAGGCCGGGATCCCGCCTTCTTCTATCTGCGTCACGAGCAAGCTATGGAACACGGACCACTGGCCATCATCCATTCCCCCTGCTTCGAAAAAGATGCTATGAGAATTTGGACTATCTTGACCCATACCTGATACATTAGCCTGTTCTTTTTCAGTTGGGAAAAGGCCGTGAAATTAAACAAAATAAAGTAGATATTCTTAAAACATGGTGGGCCATGGAAGAGCTTATCTGAGACGGACTTGTTTAATAGATTAGGATACTAGATTTTTAACTAACCTTAAGTGGAAAAGCTCCTAAGAGGTGCTTAAATACATTAACAGCCTGCCTAGCTCTAGGTTAATTCATCAATGTGCTGTACTCTGGAAATATTCCAGGCTAATTAGCTCTCCGTGGCTCTGGTCGCAAGATTATGTTCATCTTGGATGTTAGGGTTAGGCCTTTACTATGGGTGCTTTATCCAATTCTCTGTAAGTTAGCTGAGCACCTTCCATAGGTTAAAAAGCTGAATAGGCAAAACTGGCAGATGAGAATCTGTACTGTAACACAGCATCAGGTGACAGAAAAGGTATTGTTATAATATACTGAATAGGTGTTTTATAGTGGCCAAGACTGATTTCAGTTTGACCAGGTGCAATCTAGTAACTATCCTTAGTGGACTCAAGAGACAGTTATAGGATGGGGATAATACCCTATAGTGTGGCAAAAGAAGCCCTGACTATGATCAAGATGGGTAAATAAGACCACATTGCGTCTGCTGTAAAGGACTGTTTCGCGTGTCTTCCATATACTGCCCAAAGAGGAATTTGTTCGCAGGGGTAGCCAAGGAGCTCTACTCAGGAACAGCCAACCCTCAGGAACTACTGTAAGAAAAGTAGCAATTCACGTAGTGACCGATAATTTGCCCAGCCTTCCAAAAGGGAGATAAAAGGACTTTGGGGCCATTATTAAGCATCTTCTTGTATGCTGAAGCCTTTTTATGCTGCCGCCGCACTGTATGTGGAGTAGAAAATGCAGACCTGGGAGATGATAACAAGCATCATGTCAGTGACAACACGGGAACACTGTCTCCGGCAGCTAGTCCCCTGAAGAGCACTTCATTGCCGGACGAGGAAATAGCGCAGGAACAGACACTGGCAGTCGAACAAGACTACAGCAGTGGACAGCATCAATGCCAGGATGCGGTACCTACTTTGCTTGTTCCCGCCTGATACAGGTTCAAGGTAGGTTACTTGAACAGCTCGTCTACGAGCATTCTCCACAGAGGGAGACACTATGGCCCCCGCGGTTGGGCATTTACTCTCCTGACAATCGCAGTGGTTTTGTTGCCATTGATCCCAATTGGCGTGATGTCGAAATTTTGATCAGGGAAACATTACTCTCGCCCAGAGAGCGTGGCTGATGGCTTGGTATGCTGTAGGGACTATGTTTCCGCTCCTTATCACACAGACACTTTAGTGTAGGCCGGTTATTTTGACAATTGTCGAGTGTTGACGGACAAAAGATATACCAGCGGTGAGCGAGCCGCTATTTTGTTCGCTAGGTCAGGCTCTACCTTATTCATTATTACTTTTCTGTTCACTCTGGCTATTGGGGGCCTTGCTGACGTTGGACAGTTGTTATCTGAGTATTGGCCTTGTACAGGGCTTTGAGTTCTGATTMTGATCATCTTAACCTCATAATGACAGAATAACTTTGTCCTAGCCCCACAGCTTCCTGCGTAAATTCCTATCTTATCCTCAACCCTAGTAAACTGGTGAAATAGCTACCTGATTACGTCGGGTGTTTTATATCGGTTGCGCCGTGACAAATTTATGCATGATAGGGCATATTAGCTATCCCTGGGACCATATCTAGGAGGGCTGCTTTTTGTTTGTCCTCTTTAAATGACAAACATAGCTAAATGCTCGCTGTACTAATCCATTCGGCATCTGGGGCCGGTCAACTAGAGAAATTACTTCCGCCTGCCACCCTGCTTTTATTTAGGTATACCCTTCACTTTCCGCCATAATGTCACTAGCCATATTCATTTTACAAGGCCTTTAGTGAATCTGGCAAGCAGCCTCACAATCAATGGCTCCATTACCCACCACATTTCCGAGGGATCCCATCATGGCCTATTGGAATAAGCCTTTGTCAGTCATGGTTCGCTTTATTCAGACCAGACCTGTACGATATTCAGGCAAAACTGGATTATGGATTCCTTTGCACTTACCATCCCCAATTGCATCTCTGCCGCTTCCTTTGCCGCTGTAGTTGCTGCACTCGCTGCTGCAAACATTTCGTCCAACAGTGAGCAACAGATCTCCTGCAAGCTCTGAGGGTCGGGATTGGCCACAGGGAGGGCATAGGCGGTTTGGAGTGCAAGGAAGCAGAAGATAATAGTTTTGCTGAGCTGCATGGTGGAATATTATCTGTGTGGATTAAACTTCTTGTTTAACTTTGTCTTGGGAGGGAGCTGTGGTGTCTTGGAGAGGAGATAGTGATGAATTCTAGACATAGGAAGGGAGAGTCAGGGCTTTTTATACCTTGTGATCTTCTCCTTTAAGGAAAGGATTCCTTAGCATATTTCCGGGCAAGGCTTCTGCGCGTACAATCAGGATTTGTAATTCTGATTAGTTTACCTCTATATATTAAGGACTTTCCTCATATTACAGTGTCTTGAAATTGGGCGGAATCTAAGTTATTTTGTCCTGCCATATCTGAGTACAATGTTGGTACTACTATTTAAAGAATGTAGCTTCAAGGGGATGACTGAGGCAGGACGTAGATTAAGGGAAGGTAGGTGAGGTACTAGAATAGTTAGTACGCCACGGCCGGCCATCGCTTGTCTACGATAGGAGATAAATATAGCATTTTACAGGGAGCAATATCATCCCAGGATCTCCAAACACCCAAGCAGCCTGCAAACAAGACGGTTGTGGTATACTGTGAAATGCTCCGCAAGCTGGCTAAGCCTCAGACTAAGTATAATCATGTTCCCAGGAAAACGACTAATAATAGCGCGTCTCTAAACTTTGGGTAGGGAGGTTAACAACAGAGTGGCTGTGCTACTAGGGGTTATCTTAGCGGGGGTTAGTTATCGCGCAAGTCAGCATAGGGAATCATCTAAAAGAAGCTTCAATGCTCTATATGAAAGGCAGATTAACAGCTTGACTGCGAGGACAATTCAGTATTATTTTGGTAAAATCATCGCCACGTACTCCATCCTTCTCAATGACAGTTTGCTGTCTCCCCAGCATCCTTAGCATCAGCTCCACCGTCGCTCTCAACTCCGTCGTCTCCACGGTTGTTTCCGGCCTACATCTCTCCTACAATGTGCCTTGAATTCCTTGGCTTTCAACAAAAAAGGTGTGAGTTAATTTTTGTTCCCAATAGCCATAATCTCAGCGTCATGGCCTCAAACCCGCGGATCAAGGCTCGATGAAAACTTTGTGCATCTTGATATTGTACTCATCCAGTGTATACCAAAAGAATCTCCCAGAACCAAGCCTGTCATCAGCCCAGAAGTCAGCAATACAGTCGCCGAGAAGTTCTTCCCATGGAAGTTTCATGCCAAGAGCCTTGGCCATCACGTCGCAGTGGACTAGCAGTCGCCAACAATATGTGAGGTACTGAGCCAATTCTTTGCGATTTGATGGGTGGAACGGATCATGTGGCTCGTTCAATCGTCCTACCGGCTCATACCCAGCGAGCTCCATGACGTTCAACACCAGCTCCGCCGGCAGACCTTTCCGAAACAAGTAATCCTGAACAAGTGCCACGGCGGACAAGCCTGGCTGATGACCTGCAAATGTTTCATTCTCCAGGCTGAGGAACTCGTCGATGGGCACCTTCCCATAATGGTCGGCCCGACGAGAATAATGCCATCTATCATCCTGAAGCTTCCTATCCGCCCATCGTAGCCAGTGTGTGCTTCTGACCTCCGGATAACAGTATTCGCCTCCAAATTGGCTGTTGCCTATCCCGAAGAATTGTCGATGCGGGTATGTGCTCACTTCTGATGTCTGCCCAGTGCCCGTGCATGTTCTCAGTGTGTACTGGTAGAATTTGCTGTTGCGGTAGTCCATCGCCGCGGTTCTGCCGGAAGCGTCGTCCCATATCTCTGGAAAGCAGTAGATCGTGTTCAGACATATGTAGGCCCTGAGGGCCTTGATACATACTTGGTCCCATCCGAGGACAGGGTGCTGTGTTAGTCAGTATGTAGACTCGACATTGCCAGGACATTTTAACAAAATACGAATACATAATGACCGGAATTTGTCMCAACCAAGCACATAGAACTCACTCACATTACACTGGCATTCACTGTCACGCCACCATCGCTTTAGATTCACTCCAGGCAGAGCACACACGCGCAGAATAGTGTCTATCTCCCCATGCAGAAGTAAAGTTTTCACCACTTCGACGTTGAAGAACGCTTCACGGTTCTCATTCCAGAACTGGTAGCAAGGGCTGGAACGAGAGAATCGGAGAAATGCGGACGCCTTTCTCTCTTCGTCTGGGATGGGGATGCATTGACACACTTCTCTGTATCGGTCTACTTCGCAGATTCCACTAGGGCATCTGTGATTGAGGCCATAGCCATAGCTACGCCATCTGCGGACGGTAGGGGAAATTTTCTGAACGGTGGCTGAGTCGAGAATAAGTTCTGTCGGATCGGCTGGTTTGTATACTGAGGGGAATTTCTTGCGCTCGCATACTGAATGCTCGTCGATGGTTCGAATAAACGCTTTGACAAAGTAGGTGAGCTCTTTGCCCTGATTAGGTTTCATGGTAGGGCGGAGATTTGTGACGCTTTGGTCACCACAAGAGATTGTGCGCCAGTGGAGGTTCGAGGCCAGAAGACTCCATGGGATATTGTGTGCTTGGTGTGCCATCTTATGAAATGTTACTGCAATCAATCCAAGCGATGTCAGATTGAAGACTTTGCGCAGTCAGTACCTGCGGGGTCAGACTCTAGGTCACCTCACTAGTCGGGCCTTAGCGCAGCTTACCAGCTGGCTTCTGGGTGACAGCTGACAACAGCTCAGCAGTACCTAGACTACTATATACTACTAGACTGGTGGTGGATTGGATATGGATTGATCCGCATGATGTTTGATCCAACCCATGCGGATTATGGGTTGATCCACCACCTATCTAACCCACCCTCATATCCATGCGGGTTGGACTGCGGATAATGGATATATCCATACTAGTGATACTACCTAGTCAGGTGACCTCTAGTATTTAGATTACTACCTATTTGTCTAGTATTCTAGCCACGTCACTAGGATATCTATATATTTTATTTAATAATATAATAACTAAATATATAAATATTATATATTACCTATTATATAAGGTAAAATAGCCTTATATAGGGGGTAGGGGTGCCCCCTAAGCTTAGTATAAAAAGTGGTGCAGAGATATATATATTTTACCAACACATTCTAATCACCATCATCTAAAATATAAAATCAAGCATAACTCTAGTTTTTCTTAGTAAACCTAACATTTTCTTTTATATATAGATAGATATAATCATTCTCTATCTATTTATATAAAAATATATCCTTATCTAGGCCTAGGTTAGGCTAGATAAGCTTATTAGCTCTTAGAGGCCTTTAGTCACATCATCACATGCACCCAATGGTTTAACCCATATCCACATGGGTTGGATCAGGCCTACCTAGATCCAACCCAAACTGCGGATTGGGTGGGTTGGATATGGATTTGCGGATTGGGTCAGCCAGTCTATGTACTACTACTTTACGCATACACGTACTCTTCATATCCCTACCTAGTGCTTTACGAGCGTACAAAACTTAGTGTCATAGAGCACCATTCTAACACCTGCTGTTTCATCCCTCTTCGAAAGTTGCAGTATGCGTCTCCCTCATGCCAAGTTTGCCCTGTCTCTCATATTCCATGGATGCGACCACAGAAATGTTGCCTAATATTATTCCGCTTCTTATTGGGCGCTTCGAACATAGGACGCGACAGGGATTCTCGGTATCGTTTAGTAGTCGCCAGCCATAGCCAAATCGTTCAAGGTTGATATAGAGAAATCGAAGAGTCACACAAACAGGATGAAAGTCCATCTAAATAGATTAATATAAACTAGGATGTGCTTTTCGCCTTTTGTAACCCCATTCCGGAAAGCAGAGCAACCCAGTCGCTATTCGCACTCCAGCGGAACTTCTAAATCACATTTGTCTGAGTATGAGAATCCTCTTCCTGCTTGTCTCTTCCATCATAGTTTGTATCCTCGGATCTAAGTATCGGAGAAATCGCAGAGAAAACCAGGCAAAGGAAGGGAATTATTATAGCTCTCACGACTACTCTCCTTCCTCGGTTCCGGCACGGCCTCCCCATACAGAGTTATGAGTGCATTTTCCGTCGCTCAACTCGCCATCTACTCGGCTCTCGTATGTCCAGCATTGTATCTGGCACTGTGTCATCGTCGACGGGGGTTGTTAGGCTGGGGCTACCTGCTGGCGTTTTGTATACTGCGGATCACAGGCGGTGCCCTCTCGCTTCACAGTAGCGGCTCTGGGGCAAAGATTATTTCAAGTGTTGGAATCTCGCCCATGATGCTTGCTCTAGAAGGAATACTACATGAAGCGTGCGTTATCATCTTACTAGAACATCATGGCATTACTAATTTACCTGTACAGAAGGGCGTACCGCAGTCGAAACCTGAACAAACGTTTAGAATACGCGTTTATGGCTGTCGTCCATACGGTCGTTGCGACTGGAGTTGCCATGGTTGGCACAGGAGCCGGCGGTCTGGCAGGCAACCACCCAAAAGCGAGCGATCAGACAAATATTGAGGTTGGAATGGTCTTGCTCGAGGCATGTTGGGCAGTGTTGACCATCTCGGCTCTGTGGACATTGAAGGATTTCGGTGAGAAGACTGTTCCGGGGGTGAAGGAAGGCAAAATGGTAGCTTTTATCCTAACACGAGAGGATTCTGCGAGCCAGTGTGCGATTACCAGTGCTAATTCCCTGAATTCTAGCTCCTCCACGGCGTGCTCCTGGCGACGGTGTTTGTCGGTATCCGGGTTTTGTATGGACTGATTGCGGAGTCAACCCAGAATCAAAACCTGAATCCAGTGTCAGGCTCCTTAGCCATTCGTACTGTCCTAAGTCTTCTACCTGAGCTCGTCGCGACCTTGATCTTGCTATTCGTTGGCTTTCGTGCACGACATGTCGGTGAACATAATCGCCAAACAGTGCGGACTGGGGAGACATAAACAGAAGAACCCTGGATCGGATTGGGGGAAGAGAGACGAGAAGATGCCGAGCAACATGTTAGTTGATGCAGAATGTGGCCGCTCTAAGTGGAAGGACGACTCCGTTTTGCTTGCTTTTCTTTTTGCTTACTGGGTTGATTTTGTTGAGACTTGCTCGGCACTATGATCACTTTCAGTTAAGTGTCAAACCGATTGTACCCATCCATGTTTGTGGAGGATAGTCTCCACCGATTTGACTCATACTCTTATGAAGCCGAAGACGTAAAAGGTGCAAGTTGCAAAGAGACGATACGAGAGGCAACTATCCAGCGTAGGTAAGGATGTAATAGTAAGAGCACAATTACCAGCGTACCAGGCCCAATCGGGGAAATACTACCTTAGTATTCGGTGCTTACACCGCCTGCAAGCCGAGGCGGGGTGTGAGGAATAAATTCGGGCAGTGACATTCTTTGTCTTCTCACTCCTGTTTCCTCTAAATAACGTGCGATACGATACCAAGTCAGTCTAGGAGCCATGACTGTTTATGCTGTACCTAATAATCCCAGCAATTTACCCTGGCAGAGTGGCTCGCACTCCCCAGAACAGGGTGGATTGGCCACCGCACAAACACTTAGGGAAGCGCCAACGACTGACACCCCTCAAAATCAACGAAAGTCAGCCAGTAACCCGTGCAAGAAGATTGGTCCACGACTGGCTCACCGAAAATCGCGAAACGGATGCCAGCGATGTCGCGCTCGTAGAGTTAAGGTATGTTGAACACTTTGTATGTTCGCACCCGTCGGACTGACACCGCAAAGTGTGATGAAGCGCGTCCAGTATGCCGAGACTGTCATAGACATGGGGTCACCTGTCTTTATGACAGGCCGGAAGGTCAAGGTCCTCGCGCTCAAACCGAACCGCAACGCAGCTCCCCTCCCCCTGCCCGGTCGAAGATAGCGTTGGCTGGCAGTCACAAAGCTGCCACGGCTGGTGCGGCCACAGCATCATGCAGTTGCCTACAGTGGAAAGGTGGATATCAAGCGTACACGGAGCTCCGTCTTCTGCATCATTTCACCGTCGCAACTAGCCTCACCTTCCCTGGAGCCCATCTTCAGAGAGTTAAAGACTGCTGGTCAATCGAGGTTCCCAAACTGGCCTTTGTCTATAAACCGCTCCTGTATGCGATTTTTGCGATTTCCGCCCTGCATCTTTACAAGGTCGAATCAAATGAGATGGACTTGATCTGGATGCGGGCAGTCTATCTAGAGCGGGCTTTGCAGGACCACAGAGTGTGCGTGGGAAATATAGATGCAATGGTTGCTGATGCAGCGTGCTTTACATGCATTCTCTTACTTATCGAGGCATTTGCGTCATTACAGGATCGACCTCTTGACCCATACAGACCACCGATGGAATGGATGCAATTGGTCAGAGGCTCGGTATCAGTATTCCATGCTGCTCTTAGCGCCATTCAGGAGAGCAAGTCGGCTAAAATCTTTTCTATCATTCAATCATCGCCTTCATTGACGGACCCAAACTTTATTGTCGGCACATATGACTGCGGCCATTTCTCGTATTTGTTGTCATCGAAAGGATTTGCTGAGGGGAATGACGGACAATTACGAACCCCACAACTGGAGGTGTACGGGTCGACAGTTGCTTACATTAATTCCGTTTGGCTCGCCATAGAAGCACGGGAGCACCCGGCAATGATATGTCGACGCCTTATGGTGTTTCCTTTGATTGTTTCTCATGAATTCCTCAGGTTACTTGAGGAGATGGAGGCACGCGCTCTGGTAATTCTAGCTCATTTCTTTGCGCTTTCGGCTACGTTGGACAATATCTGGTGGGTCGGTCACAGTGCACACAGGGAAGTTCTCGCCATTGAAAAAGTGGTCAATGTCCGATGGGCGACCTCAATGTCATGGCCCCTCACTACAGTCGCATCACATTGCAGAATATGTGCACAAAGCTAATTAGGGACCCGCTCGATCACGTCCGCAATGCCCCCAATACGGGTATCTTCAAAGGCACTAATGGCCGGCTCTGCTTGAAGCTCTCACTCGCCCGTCATATATACGCGGCAAATGTGCCGAGCTTGATACCAACATCACTATTGTCTGGCTTGCCCCAAATCTCGGCCAAGGAGTCGCGACCTCTGTGACAAGGCCCTGGGACACTTTCATGGTCGAGGACATGTCCTAGATACCATTGACAAACGCCTCTGTCTTTTGCAATTGCTCTTTATCCCACCGCAGGGAAGTCAGAATTGAGCCTCTCCTTGTCGGCCGCATATTTGAACTACTTCAGCCCTCAAAAACAGCAGAGAAAGAAAACACCTATCGAGTCCAGAATACGCAGCCTGCCTCATATGAGAGCCACTTTAGAATACTCTGCAGACTACATCATCTTATCACAGGCGTCCAGGGCAAATGATCACCACCTTTCACTAAGCATTACTCTGGTCCTGCCATCAAAACTATTATTAGGCCATCACTGCCTCTGGTATACAAGCCGGTAAGAATGACCGAGATGGACTGGATTGCATTAGGACGTTGAGTACATACCAGACGAGAAGAGATAATATATTGAAATGCATCCACAACGTTAGATCCATCAACTGGCCTGTGCAAGAATCGCCCCTGAATGCGTCTTTTGCGCCCTCCTCTGATATTCAATCCTTCCCAATCCCGATACAATGATAGCGTCGAGTACATGCAGTGGTGGCTCTCCCCAGATTGTTAACGTACCCAGCTTCTTGAGCGACCACGAGGCATTATCAAACGTTGCCAGGGTCTGGTCCCTCTGATCGACAAGCTTGAGGTTACTTGTCATTGCGCCGTCTCGTTTCCAGGTCCACTGCGTATTGGCAAAAAACACCTCGTAGGAGCTAGACAAGAATCCACATTTCTTCATGGCAATGTACTGCKCCGTGAGGGAAACTTCGATCTCGGATTTGAAATGATGGAACGATGCATGGCCGATGATTTGCTCGGGAATTCCAGGTGCTGGGCGGGATATGGTCATGTGTGGCTTAGAACTGGAACKGTAGACATTGTAAAGGCGAGTTTGCTTGTCAGAGTCGAGAATCTCTAAGCGTCCATGGTTGGATCGGTGGTAGATATGTAGAGGCCGTGGGCCAACGGGCTGGTCTTGCATGATGAGTGTCTTGTATAGGCGAGGCAGTAGCGACAAGGCAGTTGATCGAATGGCCAGTCCAAGGTTTTAACACATCGCATCTACTTGGTGTGAATGAAGAGGAGATCGAGCTTTCAGCCGAAGAACTCCAGCCCGTGTTGATTAAATATGCCATGGTATGCCCGCCATATCATCCCTACTGGAAGATCACCAGTCTTGGCATGCACAAAAATGCCCCGAAACGGCAAGTGCTTGGCCTCATCAGGCCCAATTTTTAAGCTTTTCCGAGAACGGGAACTAAATTTACTGAAGGGTCAACGGATTGACCGTACTGTCTGTTTATTGCCTTGGCGGGCATGGTTATTATACGTCAGCCGTCTCGGAAGGAGATGTCCCTATGAGAAACGAAATAGGTGATAATTGGTGATGCATACCTGATGTCTGATAGGTGCTCTGTCGATGCTTGAATCATGGTGGGGCAATTGTGGCTGAGTGATGGATGACCAGTTAATTGTTATGATGGAGTCTGGACGGGGTGTCGTTGTGAGGTCCGCGGCCCTTTAGGCTGCTTCGATAATATGCGCCTGAGATGTGCATAGATGCGATTCGCGTCATTCAGCTGCCAACCGGGTCCAAGCGCGCATCCAGCCGGATACCGTAGGACGCAAGGACATCTCGGGCTCGGCCCTCGGCCTCGGGGACGGGCTTGCTCGATATCCGAAGCTGGGATATATTGCTCGCTCGCTCCGTACAGTTCTCTCGCCTCCCCTCTTCTCACTACTACTGCTCCCCCCTACTCCAGGAAAATCCTTTGCAACAGCGTTACAGGAAGAGCTCAAATGCATTCCCCTTACACCTACTGCAACCCAGCGCCCTCTTTCGCCGGTCGAGGCCGTCGGTTTTATCGCCAGAACTACGTCCGCGGCCTCAACCCTCGCGCTGGCGGCATAGGGGGTCTGGTCAAAGTCGCCCTTGTCGGAACGGCCACTTACTTTGTCTGCAAAAAGATCTACCAGTAAGTCTCTGTTTGCTTTCCTCAGTGATGTCCGCCTTGTTGAACTTGGCTCTGACTGCTGTTTGCTTCATAATAGTGCTGGTGCCCACAGCAATAATAATGGGCGGCCTTCGCAATAACCGCCAACCAATCCAATTACCGGGGCCGGAGGATTGGGATTCCCAGATGATGCATTCGCAGAGATAAGGTGTCTGATGTTTGCGGGCTTTGTTCTCTTCAACGGGTTTTGCCTATGTTAAAAATAGTCTATTGGGGGGGGTGGGGGGGTTTCTCATTGATAGTCTCTTGCTATCATGCGGTTTGGATGAGATTCCTTGCGAATACTAAGAGAAAATTACGTTCTTACCCCTAAAAGTGCTTTAGGCTCACAGTAGTAAGATCCCATCGGAAACGGACGGACTACCCAGAGAACTATAGAGAATTCTCAAACTGAGAGCCTTAGCGACTATGATGGTCAGACCTTGGTCAAATTTCTTTCCTTCTKATTCATATCTTAACATCCACATATCTGAATTCGATTTCTGGCCCATCCTGCAGCGAATGGAGACTGTACCGTACAAAGACAGCCATCAAGGTCAACTTGAACAACACATCCGCTAAATGCTTCCCAAGACATCGTCCACTCGCCGCCCCAACACCAAACCGCATAAACCCGTATCGAGGCTTCGAGGGCGGAATATCCCGGAACCGTTCTGGGCGATAAGTGTCGCCGTCTTTACCCCAGGTAGCTGGGTCCGCGTTCAGGCGTTTGGCGTCTATCACGACGGGGCATCTTGCGGGAACGCGGTAACCCCCAATCTCTTTAGGGACAGCCGTGCACTCGGGGAGAGAGAATGCTGCGACATAGTAATTAGATTAGAAAGTTGTATTCATTGACAATGAAAATGAGAGGAAATAGACTGACCGAAAGCCGGCGACAAGCGCATAGCCTCCATCAAGGCGTAGTTTAGAAGTGTATCTTGTTTTGAGAGATATTTTCCGGTGTGGATATTAGTATTTCTGTTAGTATCGGTGTCCGGGGTGTGGTTGCAACTCTGAATATGCGCTTCAATTTCCCCTCGAAGCTTCTGTTGAAAAGCCGTGTTGACAGCTAGATGCTCGAACAGAGTGTTGAGGACCGCGGAGCTGACGTCGACGTTGGCGAAGAGAATCTCGTCTAGGGTGTGTAGGAACTGGGCGAATCAGCGCGTCAATCGTATATCAAGGGATGGGCACCTCCTGAGGATGGATCGTACGCACCTCCTCATGTTTCAAATCACCCTTTTCAACACCGCGATATATCCTCTCGGCAGGACAGACCTGCGATGCCTCTCGAGCAGACTGAATGATCCCAAGATTGAACTCCCTCCACCTAAAACGGAATTCTTCCATTCGTTTGGCGGCTTTACGGTCAAACCAACAGCCTAGCCTTGTCGCCAGTCGTTTGTTGGCGATCACATCATGCAGGATGACTTCGTGGAGGACATTTAGTTCCAATAAGGCAGATAAACGCTATTAGCAGCCAAGCCAGCCATCAGCCAAAGGCCCATAGAATGTGAAGGTGACGCTAAAACGAGAGAGAGGGAGGATGTAGGTACGCTACCTCCTCATCAAAAACCTCCCCATACACAAACTCCGCCGCAAGCCGGAGCGGCAAAAACCGACAGGGCTTCCTGATCTCCAGTGCAAACCCTTTCTCCGTTCCTGTTCCTTGCAGTGGTAGATTATCAAGCCATCGGTTGATGGTCTCGCTGAGTTGCGGGATCGCTTGTCGAGCGGTTTGAAACGAGAACTCGGGGTCGAAGTAGCGACGGATCATCGACCATCTTTCCCCTGCTATTGCTCCGACTGCATGCCCGAGAATACTGGAATTATTCCACGGCGGAACCCATGAGTGTAAGGTGCGAAGGGGACTTGGAGAGTGGTGACTTACCCGCTAAAGTACATTCCCATGTTCAGATATGGTGGCTTAGGATGATCTGAGAGACCTGTATTAGTACCCTACCCGATCTAAGGGAGCTGTCTGGGGCTTCAGGGTGCCAGCGGAGGCATACGCTTAGTATCGCCCTTGTAGAAGTCATAGATGTGCTCTGGCTTGGTCACCACCAGCTCTCTTGCTCGGCCATTGCGGATGATGTACGGCTCGCCTCCGGCGAGAGCCTTGCCCTGATCGGAGAGCTGCTGGCTGATGGATATTTCTTAGCTGGGTCCTCCCATTTGTTGGGCGAGGTCGACCGCGAGATCGGATAGGGTCTTACCTGAAAGCGAACTTTGACACGCGGGCGTCTCCAGGAAGCTCGCAGATTTGCCTGCCGTGTTGGTTGGTGATTCTGTTTGCTCGGTGCCCTGCGCGAATTTTGAGTACGAGCAGGACAAATAATATAAAGACAAACAACTTGAGGACCTGAGCACTGGCCGTCAGCCTCTGGTTCTCTAGATCGGATACCTGCGTCAGAGTATTGACGAAACTCATTTTGCAAAGGAAGGCACGCAGATAGGTACATGTCTAGCGATAGAAAACTCCAGCCGGGAATGCTTATACCTAAAGGTGCTCAGCCGGCAGGGTTGATCTTGGATGTAACTGCGGATCCCCGCAATAAACCGAATCGTCCACCATTTTCCGGGCCATAGTGGACATGTGCAGGGAAGGGTGAGATGGACTCGGGAAATTGAAAGCCTAGTGTTGGGGGCGATGAGCAATTTTCCGAGTTTCCCGCCCCGAGAGCGCAGAGTCGGACTAGGTGTTGGTATACTAAGGCAAGCTGGAGGCAGCTTTATCAGCCTCCAGCTTCAGTGGGACTCCTCTATACTTATGAAACTTGCTTACTTTTACTTCAGATTCGGGCCACAATGAATCCTTCCAAGCAACAAACCGCCCTAAAAATCACCCCAGAAGGACGCATTGCCGCAGTCCCATCCTCATTCCCATCCCTCCAAAATGACGAACTGCTCGTCCGCGTCATAAGCATCGCGTTGAACCCCTTCGACGCCAAATCTGCCGAATTGTCACCCACCGTCGGCGCGACTCTGGGCTGCGATTTCGCAGGCGATGTTGTCGCAGCAGGCTCCGACACCAACAAACTCAACTTCAGAATCGGCGACCGAGTTTGCGGCTGCGTCTTCGGCAATAATCCAAATCGATTGGATAATGGCGCATTTGCAGAGTACGTTGCTGTCTCGGCGGATCTACTGTTTAGGGTTCCTGAGAATATGAGCTACAATGAAGCTGCGACGTTGGGCGTAGGGCTGGTGACTGTAGGGATGTCGCTATATCACTGTTTAAAATTACCCATGGAGGCTGAGCCGGCTGGCAAGTCGCCGTATGTTCTGGTGTACGGGGGCTCAACAGCGACTGGGACGCTTGCGATCCAGATACTTACACGGTAGGCAGCCCAATATGATGATCGTGATATCTGCAAGCACGGGAGAAAGAGGTAAAAAGACCATTCGAACATTACTAACCCATCTCCACTGCAGCTCTGGCTACACTCCGATAACAACCTGTTCCCCCCATAACTTTAACCTGGTCAAATCCCTCGGCGCAATCGCAGCCTTCGACTACCGCTCCCCAACCTGCGGGCGTCAAATCAGAGATTACTCTTCCGGCACCCTCTGCTACGCTCTCGACTGCATAACAGATACACGGTCGATGTCCGTCTGCTATGAGGCCATCGGGCCCTCCGGCGGTCGGTACCTAAGTCTCGATCCGTTCCCCATCCGGGGGCATACGCGGCGAAGTGTGAAGCCGAACTGGGTGCTTAGTCTGACGATGTACAACCAGCCGATTCCGTGGAAGAGGCCGTTTAAGAGGGATGCCTGCCCGCAAGACCGGGAGTTTGCGAAGAGGTGGTTCCAGATCGCTCAGAAGATTATTGATGCGGGTGGGATTAGGCCGCATATGTCCGAAGTGAGGGTTGGCGGATGGAATGCTGTACCGGAGGGTTTGGCTCTGCTGCAGAGAGGAGAGGTTTCGGGAAAGAAACTTGTGTATGAGGTGGCGAGACATTAGGGTGGAAGAGCTATGCTATGTTATTTGATTACGGAGTGTGACTTTGATTAGATTGATTATAGCAATTCATGTCTTACCTCGAATTGGTAGAAACACCATGATTATCTATGCTCTTCATGGAGGTATGAATGATTAGGTGGATGTTCTACAACACCAGCGTAGCGAGCGGAGGTATACCCTCGTCTACGTCCCGGTATACATGGTATGCAGTATACCTACAGAGCACTCTGAGCCATCAAAAGGCCTACAACTAGGATAAGCCATGATGTGTCTGAATGTCCAATGAGCGTATTTCCCGAGCATAGCGGATGAAGCGTCCATACTCCAAAACCCGAGGGCAAACGGGGCAGTGTGCGTGAATATTCCGAGCGGAGAATAGCGGACGGACGGCAGCTGTCTTCCTAAGCACTGAATTTAACAAGAAAAATGCACAGAACCATTTAAGCCAGTCATGGCAGGGTCGGCTCTCTGATAGAGCATTATCCCAATACTACTCCATCCACCAGAAAGAAACATGCCTACCGAAACCCACGATCCAGGGACCGTCCTCATCGTGGGCGGCGGCCCCGTCGGCCTCATCACGGCCACGACACTAGCCAAGTACGGCGTGCGCAGTGTGATTCTCGAGCGCAACCTGGCGACAACCAAGTGGCCGAAGATGGACCTCACGAATGCTCGCTCGATGGAAATATACCAGAGACTAGGGATTGCAGAGGCATTGCGAAAGGTCGCCGTGCCCTCCCATTGCCCGTTTACATGTCTCTTTTCGAGCGGTCTGCATGTCGAGAAAGCAATCACCGCATGGGATCTGCCGAGTCCTGACGAGTACCAGAGAAGGAGTAGGGAGCAGAATGATGGGAGCATGCCCTCGGAACCATGGTTGCGCGTTTCGCAGGAGATCTTTGAGGCGTGGCTTAAGGGGCTTGGGATGGAAAATCCCCTTATCGATTTCCGTGCTGGGTGGAAGGTTATTGGGGCGCGTGAACTTGACCATGGAGCGCAAGTGGATGCCATCCATCCGGAGACGGGTGAAGAGTGGAAAGTCAGCGCGGACTTCGTAGTCGGATGCGATGGCGCCCACAGTGCTATACGCAAGAGTCTGGATATTCCCTTAGATGGGAGCCCGATGTAAGTACTCACCTTCCTACCGATTCGGCGCGCAAGTGAGGAAAGACAGATCACTGACTAAAGGTTAGCCATGGGTACGCGGTCCTCGTGCATTTCAAATCAAGGGATCTCTCACGCATCCAAAAGCAAGGCCAATTCTGGCACTTGTTTTTACCCAATGCTGCTAGTGATGGCGGGTCCTTCAAGGGGGCCGTCATCGCACAGGACGAAGTCGACACCTGGACCGTCCATCGTTTCATGCTGCCCGACGTGGATCATTCTCAGCTCTCGTCGGAGGAGATCGTCTATGACCTTCTGGGTGGGATGAGTGGCCGACCGTTCCCGATAAAGATTGACGAGGTCCTTGTTCGCTCGACGTGGACGCCGAGCGTCGCACTTGCGCGTTCTTACGCAGGGCCTAAGCACCGTATATTCATTGCGGGAGACGCATGCCACCAGACTGTGCCAACGGGCGGCTACGGAATGAACACTGGGATTGCAGATGGTTACGACATCGGCTGGAAGCTGGCGGCCGTGATACAAGGATGGGCTGGGCCCGCGACGCTTCTCTCCTATGAACAAGAGCGCCGGCCTGTGGGAGAATTGGCACTGCAGTGGTCAAAGGTACACATGGGTAACTTGATGAAGATGTCGGCTGAACTGGGTCTCGATGCCGACGTGATCGAGTCAGACAGCGAGGCCGGTGCTGAAATGCGAGCAGCCATGCATTCCTATCTCCAAACCCACGACGGCCATAACCAGAGTATCGGGGTGGAGATGGGATATCGCTATGTTTCTGGTCTTTGTGTTCCTAGTACTCTTGACGCAGAGCTTTGCCCGCCAGAGTTTGATCCCAGAAAGTACACACCAAGCACCATGCCGGGTTATCGAGCTCCCCTTGTGTATTTGACGACCGGAACGCCTGTGTCTCGTCTATTCGGCAACGGCTTCACGCTTGTTGCGTTTCCAGAGTGTGAAGAATTGGCCACGTCGACTGGGCACCTGAGAGAGTCGGCTCGGAAGAGAGCCCTGCCCCTTGACATTGTTGAGTTACCAGGGGAATTGCATGCTCGTGAGGTTTGGGGGTCTCCTCTAGTTCTTGTTCGACCGGACGGGTTCATTTCGTGGCACGGTGACAGTATTCGTAGTCGAGAAGAAGCTGATCGAATTATAGCCCAGGCCAGTGGTTTTGATCCTGATTCCTTGGGTGGTCATGCACAGGTGTAAAAGAGAAGCGCCTCATAGCTTAGTTATTGAGCCTAGTTCCCTTAGTACAAAATTGGGCATCTACATTTCTTGCCACGAACCAAGCACAAGACATTATTATTAGGGCCTTTAGTCTCAAGTTTACTCTCTTATGACACTGTGTTGGTTGAGCGATGGATAAGAGGCTTGCGTCTGAGATTGATGGGCCCTGGAGAGAAATCAAATTCGTTGAACTGTTGGGAGAGCGGCTCGCTAGAAGAGCGCAAATCTCTAGTGCCAAAATTGGAGAATGTTGGCAGTATGTGTGAGGATTGCAGGAAGTTCTTCGGATTGGTTTCTCATTACTTAGTCAAGTCCCATTCAGCAGGCCAGCACTGGTTACCTAGTCAGCTTGCATAGGTAACTTAGGTACTTCTGCTCCTCATATGTTTTCATGAACGCCAAATCTCATTAAAGGCACCGTGTTGCTGCAAAGCTCTGACTACAAAAACCTATCCACAACCGAGTATCTAGAGGTCTTCGCTTCTCTCACTCCTTGAACAGCGCTATTTGCACGCCAGTCTTGTTTGAAGGCCCCACGCGCATCACACCGACATAGGGATTTGGATCTCTAGCTTCAATCCGTTTATAGACGCGCATCAGTCGTGCCAGGAAGTAGCTGGCTTCCGCTGTCACCAGCATCTGAGCTGGACAACGACGGGGCCCTCCACCAAAGGGAACAAAGTTCCAGTAAGGCCGCATATTCTCCCATCGTTCAGGCCGGAAATCCTCTGCATCGGGGCCCCAGATATCGCGGTCACGATGGATGACATTCTTATTGACCTGGACGACATCCCCCTTACGGACAAAAATCCGTTGCTTGCCATCACGACCCCCGCCCACGGGCAATGTCGTATCTCGGATGCATTTCCGCACCTGGGTCACGCCGTTGGGGAAGAGGCGGTGCGCTTTCCTATATGTTAGCCCCGGGTCACGAATAGGGGGAAGAGAAACAAGCCACGCACTCTCATTCAGGACGGCGCTGAGATATTTCATGTTTCGTAGGACCGAGAATGTCAACTCCGCGTCGCCCACCGCAAGCACCTCCTGGCGACATTTCTGGTATACCTCTGGATGACGAGCAAGATTCCATAGGATATGGCTGATGAAGATGGAGGTGGTATCGTTATTTGGCACGAAGATCAAGCAGATCTGGGATCGGAGGGCTTCCTTATCCGGCAGATTGCTTGCCATATACCATAGCAGGTCGTTGCGATCAGCCGCCTCCGGGTCTTTTCCTTGACGCTTATATACGTCGAGCTCATCGTACGTTCGGTCAATATGCGCATCCAGGTATTTGTGGACCACATCCACGGCATCGAGCCATTCCTGGTGGCGGAAGAGCCAGATGTACTTGTACCATTGAAGCCGCAGTCGGAGACCTCGGAGAACGTCCACCATCGCCCAGCATATGGGGGCTCTCTCCGGATATACCAGAGACTCGATTGACTCCCCAAAGAGAGACGCGGTGGTCACATCGAGGAACTTTAGATCGCAGGATCAGACACGTGTCCTCGCAGCAGAAAAGAGAGGGGGCTTACCCAACGCTGAATGAGTGGCTGGATATTGACCGTTTCACCGTCCGCCGGCAGTTGCTCCAAAACTCGATCAACATGAATGGTTAGACGAGTGGTATCTGTGAAGGTCTCCCGCTTGAAGAATGGTTTGATCAAAAATCGGCTGAATTCCCACTCATGTCCGTCGACAGTGTTGACGCCTTTGTCCGCAAATGGAGCGGTCGCCTTGTTATTGCGCCGCATTGGGCCGACGGCGAAGTCCTGCCAGTTGATGGCGGACATGCTCTTCATATTCTCCGGCTCGATAGTGTAGATGAACCGGGTGCCAACAAAGTTCACCAAGAAGGTCTTTGGCAGATTCTCATGGACTTTGTTGAGCCAGACGAGGAAGTAGTCATTGCGCAGTGACTTGGCCATACCAAACACAATATCGACGCCGAAGAACGGGTCGCGATGAGGGTACCGGGGGATCTTGCCACACCCATGCGCCCTGCGTTTCCATTCATAGACGACCCAGTCTACTGCAATCATGCAGCAGGAATAGACCACAAACACAGAGAGAACGAATTTTATTCCATTCAGAAAGTTGGCTTGCTGGAGGAGAGTTGGCAAACTCTCCTTCGAAAGCGTACCGGCCAGACTCATTATTGCGGAAGTTAATGGCGACAGGCAAAGCGGACAGGGAAAGCCACTACCAAGCAAGCTGCTCATTTCTCTGCAACTAAGGGCAGCCCAGTTCTTTTCTTTTTGAGAATCACTTGATGGCTGTCTCAGCAACTCGGAATACTGTTGTGGAAATCCCGTGGATTTCCCGTAATCCCGCTGAATATCTCCGCTATCCCGCTATTCCGCTATCCCGCTATTTCGCCCCCAATGTCGACAGCGGGACTGGCGCGACATCCATCGCAGCAATGAGGGCTTTATGCGAGGACCCACTATTCCTTGGCTATGGATGGCCTATGTATACCATGGTGATTCGGATAGATACCAGCTCTATGTATAACCTCTCAAGAAACATCCTACCACCAGGCGACTACGAGAGGCAGTCGAAGCGACTATCATCCAAATCCGTTTACACTTGATACTTGTCCGCTTACTTCTTCGTTACTGTTCACTATCGCACATTACTCTCTCAACATGCAGGACTTGATCGCCATTGTTGGCTCTGCTTGTCGATTCCCTGGGCAAGCAGATAGCCCTTCAAAACTGTGGACCCGGCTAAAAGAGCCCGTCGACCTTCGCAGGACCTTTCCTCCCGAAAGACTGAACCTCGCTCGGTTCTATCATCCAGACGGAGAGCACCACGGCAGCACAGATGTACGTGGGATGTCATATTTGCTGTCAGAGGACCCTCGTCATTTTGATGCCACATTCTTTAATATCAACCCTCGCGAGGCAGAAGGGATGGATCCTCAACAGAGGCTGCTGTTGGAGACTGCCTATGAGGCTCTTGAGGCAGCCGGCTACTCACTGGAAGCCATGAATGGGTCAAAAACGTCTGTTCACGTCGGTGTGATGAACACAGATTACAGCAACATTCAGCTGCGAGATCCGGAAGTGCTACCTACATACAATGCCACCGGAACCGTCATTAGCATTCTTTCAAATCGACTGTCATACTTTTTCAATCTAAAGGGCCCATCAGTGACTGTTGACACGGCCTGCTCGAGCTCACTGGTAGCCTTGCATCAGGCCGTCCAGGGCCTTCGCGCGGGTGATGCAACCTCCGCCATTGTTGCCGGCGCAAATTTGATTTTCGATCCCGCTATGTACATCGCTGAATCAAGCCTGCATATGCTGTCCCCTGACTCATTCTCGAGGATGTGGGATAAGGATGCCAATGGATATGCTCGGGGGGAAGGGTTCGGTGTATTGCTCCTCAAGCCGCTGAGCCGAGCCATTATGGACGGCGACCACATCGAGGCAGTCATCCGCAGCACAGGTGTCAACTCCGATGGCCGTACCAAGGGCATCACCATGCCCAACGCAGCGTCCCAAACGGAACTTATCCGACAAACGTACCGTGATGCAGGCCTTGACCCTATCCGGGATCGATGCCAGTACTTTGAGTGCCACGGAACAGGCACTGCGGCTGGAGACCCCATAGAAGCGCGCGCTGTGCACGATGCATTTTTCCACACTGAACCAGGCACAGCCTCTGACTCGCGTATACCTGACGGCAAGCTGTACGTCGGATCCGTGAAGACGATCATTGGCCATCTAGAAGGTTGTGCGGGCATTGCTGGAGTCCTCAAGGCAGTCCTCGCCATCAAGAACAGCACCATCCCTCCAAACATGCACTTCCACGAGCCAAATCCTGAGGTTATTCCATTCTGCGACCGCCTTGAAATCCCAACAGCGCCGATACCTTGGCCAGATACTGGCAGATCCCCCATGCGCGCCAGTGTCAACAGCTTTGGATTCGGCGGGACAAACGCTCATGCTATAATTGAAGGATACGACGCGCTGAGCAGCCCAGTACGGGAGACGACCATAACACCTGACGATATCTTCATTGGACCTTTGTTGTTCTCCGCCAATTCCAGCGCGTCCCTGATTGCCAATGTCAAAAACATGGCCGAGCGGATCAGGTCCGACGCCTCGATCGACCTTGAAAGTCTGGTGTGGACATTATATGCTCGGCGGAGCGTCTTGCCGATCAAAGCCTTCTTCACAGGTGGCACCGCGCAGCGATTGCTCAACTTCATGGATCGGTTCGTCGCAGAGTCTCAGGAAACCACGAGCTCGACAGCCGGGATCAAATACCAGCCGCTGAGCCCCACCCAATCCCCCGGAGTTCTTGGTATCTTCACTGGCCAAGGTGCGCAATGGGCTTCGATGGGTTTCTCGCTCCTCCAGCAGAATCTTGTCTTTCGTGCAGCTATTGAGCGATGCCAGGCTGCCTTGGCCGCGCTGCACGACGGCCCTGCATGGGTTTTGGTGGATGAGCTGGCGAGAGGAGCGAGCGAGTCTCGCATCGGGGAAGCAGCCCTATCACAGCCGCTCTGTACCGCTCTACAGATAGGCCTGGTGGACATGCTGCAGTCCGCGGGCATCAAATTGGATGCTGTAGTGGGCCATTCCTCGGGCGAGATAGCTGCCGTATACGCCGCAGGGATTATCGATGCAGAGGCCGCGATCAAGATTGCATACTACCGTGGCTACTATGCCAAACTTGCTACTGGGGCACGGGGTCAAGCCGGACGCATGATGGCCACTGCCATGTCCTTTGATGAAGCGGAGGAATTCTGCGCGCGACCTCAATGGCACGGTCGTCTTGCGGCAGCTGCAAGCAACTCCCCACAGAGCGTTACACTTTCCGGCGACACCGATGCTATTGAGGAGGCAATGCAGATTTTCGAGTCTGAGAAGAAATTTGCGCGGATCTTGCGAACCGATACTGCTTACCATTCGCATCATATGCAACCATGCGCGGAGCCATACCTGAGGTCATTGCGAGCCTGCCAAATCAAGGTGAATCCGCCCCGGAAGGACTGTGTGTGGATATCCAGCGTCCGCGGCGATACCCAATTGCTGGAGGGTGGCCTATCGGCGCTGGCCGACCAGTACTGGGTGGACAACATGTGCAATCCGGTTTTGTTCTCGCAAGCAGTTGAGACCTCGATCTGGAACGGAGGCCCGTTTGATGTTGCTTTCGAACTGGGCCCACATCCAGCCCTCAAAGGCCCTGTGGAGCAGACAATCAAAGCAGTCTATGGGCCTATCCCCGCCTACGCCGGACTCATGCGCCGCGGTGACAACGAGATCGAGGCCTTCTCTGGCGGCGTCGGTGTTGCTTGGTCCCGCCTTGGACCGGATTTCGTCGACATGAGTGGATACCGCAAGGGCTTCAAGGGAGCCGATCGTCTACGACCACAGGTGCTGAAAGACCTGCCACCTTACTCCTGGGATCACAGCAAGCAGTACTGGAAAGAATCTCGTATCTCCCGTCAATATCGGCTACGGCAGGATACTCCCCATGAATTACTAGGCCGTAGAGTGCCGGATGACACTGATGACAGCCGGAGATGGCGAAATGTACTGCGACTCAGCGAATTGCCTTGGATCAAGGGCCACATCTTTCAAGGACAGGTCCTGTTTCCCGGCGCTGGGTATGTGGCCATGGCTCTGGAGGCAGCACGCGCGCTGACAGATGATCGCCCGGCCACTTTGTTCGAGATTGCGGATGTTTCTCTGCGCCGTGCATTGGTGATTCCAGAGCAAGGAAGTGTCGAAACCGTCTTCACTGTCCGGGTCATCGACGCGGAAGATGGGAGAAAGGATACCGATCGACTGGAGGCAGACTTTGCGTGTTATTTCTGCTCTGCAGAGAACAGCGAGCCCTTGGTCAAAGCATGCACAGGCCGTCTCATCATCAACTATGGTGATCCGGCACCGGATGCCCTGCCACAAAGAACCCGGCTACTATCAAACAACGTACCAGTAGACATGGGGAGGTTCTACGACGCCATGAACAACGTTGGTCTGGATTATCAGGGTATTTTCCGTGGTCTAGTTTATGGCAAGCGATCTCTCGGCTGTTCATCCGTCAAGGCGGTTTGGGGGTCAGATATGCAAATTGACAGCTATGTTGTCAACCCTGGCTTCTTGGACGTTGCATTCCAGTCACTCTACACGGCTTTTTCGTCCMCCGCCAGTGGGGAGATCTGGGCCCCTTATCTGCCGATTCACATTGCGAGACTTGCTGTGAATCCCAATGTGTCTTACCGCATCGCAAACGACGAGACTCAAATGGAGGCGGACGCATTCGTTACCGCATCGAACTCTACACTGCTTAAGGGAGATATCCAGGTTTACCAATGCGAATCTCAGCATGCCGCCCTCCAAGTCGAAGGAATCTCCATGAAATCCATGTCCGAACCTCAACCGGAGAACGATAGATGCTTATTCTCTGAGACCGTCTGGGGCCCCGATGTCTCATTGGGCATTGCTGAAGTGGCCAGCCGTAGAGCCAAGGACGAGACTCGTCTGGTAGAGGCTTTGGACCGAGTATCCTTGTTCTACTGGCAGAAGCTTCTTCAAGAGGTTGGCGCGGAGATCGCCCAGTTCCAGTGGTACCACCAACGAATGTTTGACGTC
Organism: Aspergillus pseudoviridinutans; assembly: GCF_018340605.1. NCBI lineage: Eukaryota > Fungi > Ascomycota > Eurotiomycetes > Eurotiales > Aspergillaceae > Aspergillus > Aspergillus pseudoviridinutans. Next base: position 153,596 of record NW_025091288.1, on the reverse strand, counting down.
GTCAATTTTCAGATCGCCTCCGTGCGCAGCGGACAACATCCCATTGCAAAATCAGCATGGCTTGAAGATGATTGGAATACCATCCTTGCTGTAAGCGAGCCTTATGCGTCTCGTGTGGATATGCGACTCATCCACGCTGTTGGAGAGAATCTGGCCTCCGTTGTGCGTGGTGACACCCAGCTACTGGAAGTCATGGTCCAGGATGATATGCTCAACCGCTTTTACATGGAAGGTTATGGCTTTTCTGTCATCAATAACGCGGTCTCGGACGCTCTGGAGCAGATCACGTTCCAGTATCCTCACGCAAACATCCTGGAAATTGGCGCTGGCACTGGTGGAACGACCCGGAGCATCCTTGACAGAATTGGCAGCCGCTATGGGTCTTATACATACACCGATATTTCCCCGGCTTTCTTCAAAGCCGCGGCTGAAAAGTTTGAGGACGCAAGAGGAAAAATCCAGTTTAAGGTCTTGGATGTTGAAAAGGAGGTTGGCGCTCAGGGCTTCGACAAGTGCAGTTACGACGTCATCGTCGCCGCGAATGTCCTCCATGCCACTCGTAAGCTGGAAGAGACGATGAACCATGTTCGGGCTCTACTCAAACCCGGCGGATATCTTGTCCTAATGGAGATTACTGGCTCTGATGTCTTACGGACGCAGTTCATAATGGGTGGCCTTCCAGGGTGGTGGTACGGTGTGGACGACGGACGTGTTCTATCGCCCGCCATATCGGCTGAGCAATGGAACCAGCTACTTCTCAATACTGGCTTCTCTGGATTGGATTGTTTGACGCCGGACATGTTTGATGAAGACAAGCACTCTTTCTCACTCATGGTGAGCCAGGCCATTGATGAGAAGATACAAATTCTCAGAGATCCTGCATCGTCGATGAGAGTTGCCCCAGTAAGGGATGTCCTGATCATTGGAGGCCGAACCCATCCAACTATGCAGATGGTTCAGGAAATTCGCCACTCCCTCGCCTTCTGGACGAACCGTGTTCAGGTTTGGAATAGCATCGGAACCAAGCAGCTGGATCAGCTGGCTCAATTCGAAAACATCATTTGCCTCGAAGAGCTGGATCAGCCACTGTTCTCCACTGCCATGACTGGCGAGACGCTGCTGGCTTTGCAAAAGGTGTTGAGTGGGACAAAGAATGTTGTCTGGGCCATCAACAGCGCCAATGGAGAGAACGCCCACGTTAACATGACTGTCGGTATCGGGCGAGCATTGAGAACAGAGGTCCCTGGTTTGAACCTCGTTTTCGTCGATACCGATGCTGCTGATAATGCTCCAGCATGTGCACAACACCTCTCGCAGATGTTACTGCAGCTGGTGATTGGATCTCCGTTCACGGATGAGAATAGGCTTTGGGCAGTGGAGCCGGAAGTTCGAGTCCAAGAAGGGCGACGCCTTATTCCTCGGATCCTCCCTATAGCGCCATTGAACGAGACGTATAATGCGAGTCGGCGAGTCATTACCAAGACAGTGGATATCGAGACCACGTGTGTGAGATTGGAAGACTCTGCCGGTTCACTGCGCCTGGTGCAGGATGCGTGCATGGTAGACGGTCCCATCCAGCGCGGCCATGATCGGCTTCGCGTCTATCGCTCTCTCTCTCTCGCGGTCTCTGGTGGCTCTCCATGCTACTTGTGCAGTGGTGTTCTGAGGGAGAGCGGTCGCCCAGCCCTGGCACTCTCCATCTCGAACGCGAATTTTGTTGACGTCCCCAACGACATGGTCTTGACCTTGGATCAGGATCAGCCTTGTGATGTCGCGGTACTTGAAGCGACAGCCCGCCATCTCCTGGCGAGAAATATTTGCAACCGCCTTCCGTCCTCGAATGGAACACTTGTGTATCAACCCAGCCATGACTTTGCTCAAGCACTGCTGACAACGGGACGCCACTTTTCATTCGCCGCTACCGACAAGGCCAGCTGCCTCAGTGACTGGATCTACTTCCACCCTAAAGCTTCGCGCCGCGCTATTCAGTCTCATCTACCGGAGAACTTGGATGCCCTCATCGACTGTACTGGTGAAGTACCCGGAAATCTCACAGCCTGTCTCCCGACACACTGCAAGATATTCAACACAACGCTCCATCAGCTCGATGCCAGCCTACTAGGTCCCGCATATTCTGCCGCTCTTACACATGACAGCTCCTCAGGTAACGGACCGAGCATCCAAATCAGAGACCTTCCACTTGCCACGCCCTCCCAACTGCCGATGGTCGATTGGACAGGTGTTGAATCTGTTGAATTGACGCTTCAGCCACTTAGCACGAGCAAGCTATTTTCGCCAAACGCCACTTACCTCCTTGCTGGTATGACAGGCGACCTTGGTCTTTCACTGTGCCGCTGGATGATTGACAATGGCGCCCGAAATATTGCTCTGACGAGCCGGAATCCAAGCGTTGACGAGGAATTGTTGCAAGACATGCGCCGGGGTGCTGCCGACATCCGAGTCTTCCGGAACGACATCACCGACCGAAATGCTGTTTGTCTGCTGGTTGAAGAGATCAGAAAGTCAATGCCGCGCATTGCTGGTGTCTTCAATGCATGCATGGTCCTCCGAGATGGGCTCTTCTCCGAAATGGACGCTGACACCCTCAATGATACTCTCGCGCCCAAGGTTGAAGGGTCCAAGATCCTAGACGAGATCTTCCGGAATGATTCTCTCGACTTTTTCGTCCTCTTCTCGTCCCTGGCAAGTATCATTGGCAATGCTGGCCAATCTAACTACCACGCAGCAAACATGTTCCTCTCCGGTCTTGCCGCCAGTCGCCGCAAGAAGGGTCTTGCAGCGTCCGTCTTACACATTGGTCTGGTCACCGATGTAGGGTATGTTGCTCGCAGGGGTCAGGCAATGGAAGAACGACTCCGCAGGCTGTTTTTCCTGCCATTGTCGGAATCGGACATCCATCATGCGATGGCGCAAACCATTCTTGCCAGTCGGCATCACAGCACGCGTCAACACGAGATTATTTTGGGGTTAGAGCCATTCGTTGATTCACCTAACGCGACGAAACGGCCCCCCTGGGAACACAATCCAAAGTTCTCACATTACGTCTCCCGGCCATTGCTGCACGAAACGCCGGCGGCCGCGACATCGGAAGCTGCAGCAGACGTGAAGCAGCTGCTGAGATTGGCGGTCTCCGAAGAGACAGTCACCCCTATTGTCCAAGAGGCATTCGCAAAGAAGCTCGAATCGATGATGCAGCTCCCGGCCAATAGTGTCAACCCGAACGTTCCCCTAATTGATTTGGGATGCGACTCCTTGCTGGCCATTGAAATTCGGCGCTGGTTCATTAAAGAGGTTGGCATTGACGTTCCGGTCCTCAAGGTGTTGTCCGGCGATACCACGGCTCAGATCTGCGAGGATGCGGTCACGCAATTTCTGGCTCTACAGCTGGCGAAGAAAGGCGCAGTGTCACCCAACACGACAGAAAAGCCCGAGACAGAGCCTCAAAGACCCAGTGATGCCGTCACTGTCGCCAATGATGCTCTTGACAAAGTTGATGGTGCCAATGGGGACTACGAAACAAGTAGCCAAGGCGATGATTCGCGAGGAACCTTCTCGTCGTCGAGCAKCCACACCAGTCCTAGTCTCCAAGCTACTACTCCTGGCGTCAAACCGAACACCCTGGCGCCGTTGGGTGCTGACGCAGAACCTCTCGATTGTGGACTTCAGCGGGCCATGATTCGCGCCGAACGTGCCTCCTTTGCCCAGTCGAGACTGTGGTTCTTGACGCAGTATCTTCATGATCCAACAACGTACAATGTCACCGTCCGTTACGATGTTAGAGGAAAGCTTCCAGCTTCTCAAATCGTCAATGCGCTTGACGCAACCATCCGCCATCATCAGTCTCTGCAAACGTGCTTTTTCATGGACTCGGACAAGGAAACACTCATGCAAGGAGTTCTTTCACCGCCGTGCAGTTCCATCAAGAGTATTGTTTCTGGGAGCGAGCAGACAGTCGTAGAGGAATATGAGCGTTTGCGGCTTCGAGTTTGGGATCTCGAGAAGGCGGAAACGTTCGCGGTCACTGTTGTTTCTTTGTCGCCCGAACAGCATACCATTATCTTCGGGTACCATCATATCGTCATGGACGGGGTGAGCTGGCACCTTTTCTTGCGAGACTTGAACCTCGCATATTGCCTGAGATCGCTCGATTCGATTGAAACAGAATATATCGACTGGTCGCAGAAGCAATTTCAGTCAGCTCAGCGAGGAGACTTCACCAGACAACTCGATTACTGGCGCAAGCAGCACTCTCCTCCACCATCGGTCATTCCACTGCTGCCAATGGCTCGGACGAGTTCTCGGAAGCCGCTCACCACGTATGACAGCCATGTCGTCAGTGTCCAAATTGATCGACAGCTCGTGTCGCACATCCGGCAAGTCAGCCAGTCTTTGCGCGTCACGTCCTTCCACTTTCATCTAGCCGTGATCCAAAGCATCCTCCGCCGCTTGTTGAAGATAGAGGATCTTTGCATTGGCGTGGCCGATGCGAACCGAACTAGTGAAGCTCACTCAGGGACTGTGGGATTCTTCCTAAATCTTCTTCCGGTCCGCTTCAATGCGAAGGAGCAGAGCACATTCCAAGATCTGGTTTCCTCAACAAAACGCACGATTCTTGGAGCCCTTTCCAACTCGGAGACGCCGTTCGATCTCATTCTCGAGGACTTGAAAATTTTGCGAAGTGCAGAACACAGCCCTTTGTTCCAGGTTGCTGTCAATTATCGCATGGGCGCAATGCTCCAGGTTCCCCTTGGAGACGGAACAATGGAGATGGCGTCTGCCGACGACGCAAAAAATCCATACGACCTCAGCTTCGGGATCACGGAGACTGCGACGGGGGCTTGCTTGCTGGAACTGACTAGCCAAAAACAACTGTACACGGAGCAGTCCACAGAGCTTTTGCTACAGATGTACGTGGACGTCCTTCGCGCCTCGTCCGACAATCCTTCACTTCCGGTCAGTCAGCTACCAGTCATGTTGGAATCGCCAAGCGAAAAAACACTTGCCGTCGCTAAAGGCCCCAGAGTCGAGTATTCCTGGCCGAACACACTATGGGAACGATTCGAGGCTATCCAGAAGTCGTTTCCTGAGGAGACTGCCATCAAGGACGGGATGTCAGATATGAGCTACTCGCAGCTGACCAGAAGGGTTGAGAAACTCGCCGCGACGCTGATCAGACAAGGTGTTGCCGCTGGAGATAGTGTCGGTGTTCTCCTTCATCCGTCCACCGACGCGATTGCTTGTATGCTGGCCTCGTTGCGCGTTGGATGCATCTATACACCCCTTGACACCAGACTGCCCCTGGCCCGATTGAGTATCATTGTCGATGACTGCAAACCCTCCTTGGTCTTGTATCACGCTTCAACCCATGACGTTGCTCTGGGACTTGGAAAGTTGTCCAAACTGGCCAATGTTGACGATACATGCAAGACGGTTGAAGCGCAAATCCCGGCACTTGCGCCTCAATCAAATCCAGCGTCATTTCTGTTCTACACCAGCGGCAGTACCGGTGCGCCCAAAGGCATTCTGCTTACCCAACAAAATTTTGTGAATCATCTGGCTGCGAAGACCGACAAACTGGCTCTCGGCAGGGAAGTTGTCTTACAACAGAGCTCTTTGGGATTCGACATGTCCGTCGTGCAGACTTTCTGCGCTTTGGCCAACGGTGGAACCTTGGTTATCGCACCAAAGGAAGCGCGAGGAGACCCCGTCGCACTGTCCACACTCATGGCAAAGGAACGAGTGACGCTGACGATTGCCACGCCCTCGGAATACTCCTTATTGCTTCGCTTCGGTCTTGAACAGCTCCAGAAGCCCTACGCATGGAGACATGCCTGCATGGGCGGCGAAGTCGTCTCGCCGCAGTTGGTTCAGCAGTTTTGTCAGCTGGATCATCCTGGTCTCCAGCTGACCAACTGCTATGGTCCGACGGAGATCACTGCTGCTGTAACATTCCAAGGCATCCCTCTTCAATTGGAAGACCAAAGCACGACTGATGGATCTTTAGTGGGAAAGCCCTTGCCTAACTACTCAGTCTACATTATGGATGCTTCTGGATCTCCGGTGCCCATTGGGGTCACCGGCGAGATCTACATTGGAGGCGCTGGTGTTTCACTAGGCTATTTAAATTCTCTGGAGCAGACTGACGCGAAATTTGTTCGGGACCCCTTCGCTAGCCCAGAGGACACTGCCCACGGTTGGACGAAGATGTACAGAACCGGAGATATGGGGCGTCTCATTGAGAGTGGCGCTTTGGTTTTCATGGGCCGCATGGACGGCGATAATCAGGTCAAATTGAATGGTTTGCGGATTGAGCTCGATGGGATTGCCAACAGCATGCTCGCCACTGGACGTGATCTGGTGTCCGAAGCCGTTGTAACCGTTCGTCCTGGCTCGGGTTCTGGTTCGCCATTCCTCGTAGCTCATGTTGTCCCTTTTGGAGACCACGTTGATGAATCCAGACTTCAGCAGCTCGCCAGAGACCTTCCACTGCCAGAGTACATGCTTCCATCCGTGGTCGTTGCCCTGGACCGCCTGCCAACCAACGCCAACGGGAAAGTTGACAGGAAGGCCATCATGGCACTGCCTCTGCCAACTCACCGCGCTGAGAGCGTGGCAGGTACAGACATTGGTAATGCAGGACATCTCAACCTCGCAGAAGGCGAGCTACGCCTGTTATGGGAGAAGGTGCTTCCGGTCTCCGGTGGTCCGTCACGACTAGATGCCGATTCAGATTTCTTTATGCGAGGAGGAACCTCCATGCTGCTGGTCAGGCTCCAGGGAGCTATCAAGCAGTCGATTGGCGTTTCGATCACCATCGCGGAGCTGTACCAGTTTCCGACTCTCGGTCAAATGGCGCAGCGAATCAGTCGCCGTAAGGAAGAGCATCAGCCGTCCCACACATCAGTAATCAACTGGGATTCCGAGACCTCACTGACCCAAGATCTCATCTCTGCAGCTCAATGCCAATACTCGACACGTCAAGCAAAATTGCATGACCGTCACGAGATCTTGCTTACCGGTTCTACCACTTTTCTCGGCAAAACAATCCTGCAGTCCCTCCTCCACAACCCGCTCGTTGAACGAGTGCACTGCGTCGCCGTTCCCGATGAGGATGCCTCCCTCCTCCCGTCATCCAACAAGATCAGCATCTACGCCGGCAACCTCCTCACACCTAATCTGGGGTTGTCCAAGGCCGAGATGGCGGTCCTTCAATCATCCCTAGACGTCATCATCCACGCTGGTAGCACCGGGCACTGCCTGAACAACTACTCTTCCCTACGCAGTTCAAACCTCGGCTCAACGAAGATCTTGGCGGGTCTTGCTCTCTCACACAGAATCCCCATCCATTTCATCTCGTCCAACCGCGTAACTCTGCTCACCGGCAACACGAGTCTCCCTCCGGTCTCAGTTTCATCCTCCCTACCCAGCCCGGATGGCTCTGAGGGATTCACCGCAAGCAAATGGGCATGTGAACGGCTCCTTGAATCAGCCGCCGCACTTGAACCCGGACTCCCTGTTACAATCCATCGTCCCTGCGCGGTCATCGGAGACGAGGCGCCAAACGAGGACGCACTGAACGCTCTTCTGAAATACTCCAAGCTCACGCGCTGTGTTCCGCGTTTCGAAAACTTCGAAGGGTATCTTGATTTCGAGGACGTACACAGGGTAGCAGGAGCGATCGCTGCGGACGCTCTGTCGTCTGCTGAATTAAGGGAGACCAAGCCTGCCGTACTATTCAGGCACCACTCCAGCGGGCACAAAGTGTCAATGAAGGACTTCAAGGGACGAATGGAGACATTGTTCACATGTGCGTTTGAGGAGGTTTCTGCGGCTGAGTGGATTGAGCGCGCATTGCAGGCTGGTATCGATCCACTTATCACGGGGTACTTGGAGGCGATGACGATGAAGGGGGAGACGATCCGGTTTCCTTATATGGGAGAGACGGGGTCGCTTTGAGTTTATGTACCTTTGTATCACCTGATTCGTGTTTCTTTTGTTTGTGTTTTGTCTATCTGGTCTGTCGAATCAGTCGATTTTGACTTGCATCTTGTATGTAAACTCAGTACTCCGTATAGAATTAGATGAATCTCCGGTCTGATCCACAGTAGCTGCAGCTGCTCCTCTTCAGAAAGGCAGGGGAGGGACTCGAAACTGTAGCCATAAAGTCAGAACCTAGGTTACAAAAGACAATGATGGTATTGATAAGAAGCCGTCTTTTCCAGCGCAGTGGCCAGTACTGTACCTAGCTAGATCCAGCAAGGTTCTTTAACGGGCATGTCATCCTCAGCGCCTGCCCCCGTGGCCAGTAGTCGCCCTCTTTTCTGACGGCTACAAGGATAAGGCGATGGGTACACGGTCCCGGAATTGAGCCAGCGCTGTGCTCTTAAGTACCTTAGAGGCTCTTGGTCAGTGTGATTATTAGTGCTCCAGGTACAACCGACTCGACACCCAGGCACCATCTCAATATCTTTGCGCATTGAAGATACTACCTGATATGTATGAGCATGGGCATCAGTCACAAGGTGTGATTACTAAATATAGTAAGTTATTGTAGGATTGAGCGGACGATCTGACTTTTGTCGATGAACGCAGTTACCTATATTTGCGTTGGTATTCTCCCGATGGGGTATCATATATATATCTCTGGCCAAACAAGCACGTCCCGTTTTCTAAATTGACTAGGCAAGAAACAGTCATTAATCATGCCAATTTATCCTTATCCCTTAGCCAAAGCCTTCTTCCCACCCACCATCTTCGCCACAAAGGCCAGAACACCCCCGAACATCATCACAGCCGCACTAAAGATCTGAACCTGGAGGAAGCCACCGTAGTCATTAAGCAGCGCGCCGTTAATAGGTGGGCCAATAAGAGTGGCAACCGACATAACAGCCATACCCATTCCAATGTACGTGCCGATTTCCTGAGGATGCCCGGCACAGTTGGCAATAGCGGCGGGTGTGATACCGATGATACCGCCAGAGAAGAAGCCGTATAGCACGGAAAAGACGATGATGCTCGCGTTGGTGGTCATGCGGATCCAGCAGAATGTGATGATGGCGGTGATGATGCTTACGGTCGAGAGCATGTTGTACGGTCCGATTTTGTCTGCGATGACGCCCGGGACTAAGCGGCCGAAGAAGGAGGATGCATTTTGGATCGCGATGAGGTAGAAGGCTAGGCTGGTGCTCATGCCGTGGGATTCGCCGTATAACGGTAGGTAGAAGAAGGGGGTGAAGATGCCGACGTTCAAGAAGAAGACCGCGGTTAGAGTCGCGACGTAGCGAGTTTTCTTGAAGGCCTCGAGTTTGAGGAATCTTTGTTTCTTGGGTGGGAGGCGCGCGCGGATCCCCAAGACTGAGAAGGACATGACGCCGAGAATGACGAAGCCGACGATGCGGACGGCCCAGGCGAAGCCTAATGAGGAGTAGAGCATCCGGTCTAGGGCGATGGGGAAGATCACGCCGCCGAGGGATGAACCGGCGATGGTGATGCCCATTGCAGCGGCGCGCTTTTTCTGAAAATACTGCGCTGTGGAGGAGAGTGCTGGGGCCAGCGACAAGCCCATGCTAATACCGCCGAGGATTCCTTGAGCTAGGAAGAATTGGTAGAATTTCGTGCAGAGGCTGGTCATCATGACGCTGAAGATGACCAGCACCGCGGGGGCCCAGATGACCTGTCGTTGGTTAGCAGGTCAACTAGATCATATATCTCGGCCATGGCTCACTCTGGCTCCATAGCGATCAAATAGGGGACCGCCGACAAGACCGGATCCGAAGAGGAAAAAGGTCTGAACCGACCCAATCCAGGCGATGTCTGAAGCACTGTAGTTGCTCAGTTGATGGGTGATGTAGTAATCCTGATAAACGCTACACTCGTGGTTAGCATATCAAATACAGGGTCCAGGGAGAACGAACCCAAAAGCATTGACATATCCAAAAGTACAGAAGAGCACACCTCCAGCTCCCAGGGCCACCATCCAGGCTCGTGCTCCACCGTCCGGAAAGGGCGCGGGCTCGGGGGCCTTTGGAGGCTGAACGATGGATTCTTCCTTGGAACTCTCGCGTACAGAGGACATGATGTTGGCTCAGCTCTGTGTATGAATAGAGTGCCAATACAGGACTCGTGTTACTCATTTCGATATCCTGTCGAAGGTGGGATTTATACTAAGCCCGCCTGTGGGATCCAAGGCCGAGCTTAAGCTCGGCCTCGGCCTCGGCCTCAAGGATGAAGACCGAGATAGAGCTCGGGTTCGGTCCTGGCCGACGCCGGGATCCAGCAGTCCCCTGAATTTCCCTGACCCTCAGGGAAATTGAGGGGCCATCGGGTCCCGCCTCCAGGCTAAGGCTCCGCTAAGCGCCTTGGCGGGCAGAGAGGCTAGGTTCAAGTACTGCTCAACTCTACATATGTTGAAAATATCCGCGTGGTCTATATATTAGACCGGGGAGAATACGAGGTTTGTCATCCCTTAGTATTCGTAATCCGAATCGTCATATAGTAGAACAGTATGCCTGTTGATATAGAGAGTAGATCACCAGTTGATCGATTTGACCTATAGGGAAGGTATAACAAAAGAGCCAAGCCAAATCATCCCAAATGGGTAAGTGGTAATTTATATCAACACAAACCCCCAAGCTAAACGTCAGGCGAAGCTGATTCCAGAGTAGGCAATCGTGTCGAATCGCGGACGTTGATGGAGGTAGAAGCTCCCAGGCCACATCTGAATTGTGTCAACGTGTTGATCGTGAGGCTGGCGGAGAGTTGCGAGGGCGTTGGCGACCGGGACGTGGATGATACTGTAGTAAGATGTGCATGTTGTGTTGTAGGCAAAGGTGCAAACGAGGAATCGATCGTAAACAAGCACAAATCGTCTGAGAGAAGAAAGGAAGACCTCATTCAAGTGCCCCCATCCCTGCCGTTGATAAATATAATAGAACGGTATCATGCTCTGGACAATGTTCTTTTCACTCCCGTTCTGTCGATGCGGTTTGAGATCATGATGTTTCCCTGCAGCCACGCTCAAAAGAGGGCAGCCGTTGAAGGGAACGTTAAGGAACTTCTCGAGTAACTTGCTGCGGAGTATTTCCCCGCCGTAGCTTGTCCCGTCGAGCCGACCATTAGGATTCACTGGTGTTCCAAGCTTGATGACGCAGAGCTATTCAGGCCCCGTTTCGTGGGAGCTAGAGTGTATGCGGCGAACTTCCTGAACCCTCATCAGCTTGACTCCAGTTCCTGAGGGGACCACAATATCTGCTCAATACTTTGATGCTGAAGAAGGTTAGAAAAGTGAAGAAAAGAGAAGACACATTCCAGTCAAGAAATGTAACGAACTTGTGCCACAATTTCAGCATCTTCTGCCGTGAATGCTACTAGATAATTGACTCGCTCGGTGCTCTTCAGTATATCGTCGAGCAACCTGTCCACAACATCTATATCCCATCTCTCCTTAGACGGTCGAAGAATGGGGTGATCGCTGAAAATCTCTTAATCTTGCGCTCAGCGCCGAAGTTGTACGCTGGTATCCGCGACGGGACAGGAGTTGCGATTCCGATATAGAGTTAAAACGTCCAGTGGAGAAGTAAAGTATTATGACGAGTTCCATCTTGTGACCAACGCGCCGCGAGTCTCATTATTAACAACATTCAGCACGAGATCCTCCCGTGGAGTCATTGACGAGAGGGGATAAAGGTACCGATGTGCCACAGTCGTCGGACTGGGACCAGCGTGTTGCCCTACATGGGCGGACAGACTTGGTGTCAGACTGCTGGCTTCAAAACATCGTTGTATCATATACCCAGAGACTGCCAGTCCTGTGTAAGACTATGAGTATGCGACCATTGTCGATATCTATTAAAGACGAGGGGGCGAACAGGGAAGGAAATCGGAAGGATCATCTGACTGGTCAACCCAGAGATCTTTTGATTGAAGGCGGATCTGGAGGAAAGAGTACGGTGGGCAAAACGACCTGGAACGAGCAAAGAATCTGCATAAAGGTTATCGTTACAGGGGCAGGGTGCCCTATATATATATATATATATATGTATATGTATATATGTTTCCAATCCCTTTCATAAGGCTCAGCCGCTGTGATATTTAACACTCTCACTCAAGGGCAACCAACATCAAGGGTGCCAGTGACCATCCATCACGGTTTGTGAAGGGCCCCTTTAAAAACCTCAAAAAACCTTTTAAAGGAAAAAGGAGGAATCGGTACGCGTGCACTCGTCCTACCTAGTCTGGATATCGGACCGAGATATTCCGGAGCCCCAGAGACTGGAGACGTCAAACCGACTGAAGTCCCCCGCAAAATACCGGTCTAAATTCGGTGATCATCTCTGACTGTGAATGTCAATACAATCCCTTTTGGCTGATGCTTCTGTCTGCATTATTGAGAACGCCTCCGCACTACGATTTGCTATGGCCACCGAGGACGGTTCGCGGAAACGCAGACGCCCAGCCCAGTCCTGCGAGCAATGCCGCCATCGAAAGGTGCGCTGCGACCGCAACATTCCATGTGGCCCTTGTACACGCGCACGATCTGTTCTTCACTGCTCTTACCGCGATAAAAGTCCATCGCCAAGCTCAGCTGACGTAGAAAATATCGATACCTCGGACACTGCTCAGCGTCCAGTCACGGAGGCCTTCAATCAGAGACCACCGGACCGCCTGATCCCAACAGACCTCGGGGATACGAATCTTCAATCCACAGTGGAATTACCTCTCCGGGAAATTCGGCACCGACTACAGTCACTTGAAGATCGATTGACCGCTCTAGCGAAGAGCTCTCAGTTGCCCCGAGATGATCGGCGGCTGGAACGGGCATTGCATGACCTCACCGAGAAAACACGCAACATCGAACAACAGCTTACCGCAACGCCACGGCACTTCCGGACAACACATGAAGATAATGATTTGACTGTCAGCGTTATGCCGCGGCGCCTTAATGTAGCGGCAGGCAAGACGAAACTCCTCGGCCCTACTCATTGGATTCATAAGGTGGACAAAGTATGGCACGCTCTTTTCTACTTTGCAGTGCGAGAAACTAAACAGATTGCAGCTTCAAGTTGTTGAGTCTTTCAGTGCTAAAGAATCTGAAGCTTCTTTCAGAGAGCTGAAATCAGACCTCACAAATGTGGTCAAAGAATGTAGGGCCCTTCGGAAGTCCATCAAGTCTCACAGGGCTGTGACACTTGATGACCCTGTTCCTGACCTCCGTGCCACTATTCCGCCACGGCCGGTGTGCTATGAGCTGGTTCAATGCTATCTGCGCACCTTTGAGCCAATCTATCGCGTGCTGCATATCCCGTCTTTCTGGGAAAGTTACAGAATATTCTGGACGGAGCCCCAGAGCTCCCCCGTGTCCTTTCTGATGAAGCTAGTATTGATTCTTGCCATTGGTACTGCTTTCTATCCCGATCGTACTAGCGCAATTGATAATCGGTTCTTGCGACTCAAGCCGAAATGGGTGTACGCGGCTCAGTGGTGGCTTACAGGGCCTTCGGAAGAAACAACAGCCAGTCTAGATGGATTGCAAGTATTCTGCTTGTTACTAACAGCGCGCAAAGTCTGCCGATTGGGGACGTCATATGTGCTTTCCGCGAACTCGCTTATCGACATGGCAATGCGATTGGGAGTTCACATTGATCCTTCCGATTTCCCTAATTTATCTGCATTTGAGTCTGAGATGCGCGTCCGCCTCTGGGCTACTGTCCGTGAAATGGCCCTACAATCAGCTTTGGAGTCAGGTCTGCTTTGCCGGCTTCCCCCGGGATCCGATCCGAGACCGCCATCCAACCTTGACGATCGTGATATCGGCCCTGATATAAACCAAGTTCCTTCCGCAAAGCCGCTTACGCAGTGGACAGATACGTCTTTTCTGTCATTGCTTCAATGTTCGGTCGAACTTCGCATGGAAGTTGTTCAGTTCGTGGCCACTCCTGGGGAGAAGTCCTATCAAGAGGCTTTGCGGCTCACCGCAGATATGAGACAAGCTTGTCGTAAATTGGCCGATTTTGCCCAGTCTTGTACAGCACCACCATCAGTTCATGGCTTACGACCCACAGAGTTCCACAAACGATTCCTGGATATGGAGTTCCGCAGATATATCATGGCTCTACATGCGCCATTTATGGTGCAAGCTCGAAAGGACCCCCGCTTCTACTACTCTCGCAAAGCCTCTCTCGAATCTGCAATGGTCATTGCATCCTATGCTAACAGCTTGGATCTACCGGAAATTCCGGCGGATGATTTTTCCAAGATGATTCTCGCTGGTACCGGCAGCTTCAAGGGTCCCTTAGGGCTGGACATTCTTTCGGTCCTTGGCCTTGAGATCGTCACTCAACTAGAAGAGGAATCTTCTGAGCAGTCGTTGTTAGGCCCTGAGGAGGAAATTGCCAAGGCTGGTCGCGCTCCTGTTGTTCGGATTCTTCAGCATATTCTCAGCCAGCTCCTTCAGATCATCTCGTTTGGAAGTCCCAGCTTGAAACAATATATTTTTCTCGCGGCAATATTGGCTCAGATTCGTGCTATGGAGTCGAACCAATGCATAAAGCGAGCTGTTTACGAGACCGTAAAGCATGGTTTACAAGAGTGCTACGCGTTGTTGCAGTCAAGTATGGCTAGCATGCCTGGTAGTGCGATGGCGGGTGTGCCAGCTGGCACAGCTGTTGAAACGACCCTTGGTTTGCCTGATCCACCACTCTCTCAGCTTGCTTTACAGTCAGCGGTAAGCTTTTTGCTCCGGGAGTGAGTTCCTGAAAAGAACAATTGTTTCTAAATTTTCCAGTAGGACCTTGCATTCGACCTCGACCTCGCCAGCCTTTTGTGTTTCGAAGATATTAATGATCCCAGCAATGCTTACTTGTGAAATGAAACAATTATAAACTTGGATTCATGCTGCGGTGGATTGGATTCTGCCATCTATATTTATAATTCTTCCTTTCATTATCCACGACTCCTCTACTGTGGTGAGCTCCTCAGAGGACTGTGTGTCTGAGTCCATGCTCCAAAAAAGGAAGAAGACGAAGGAGGCGAAACGTCTGGGGCTGGCACCAGGTCGGCCCGGAAGTTCATACCTTGATCAATATCCAGCATATGCATTGTTTCCGCTCAATGCTTTTCAGGGCTGTTGGACCTTTGGGCTGACTCAAGAATATGGTGCCATTGCCCCAGAGCCTTTTTGACCATTGGGAAAATATCATGTGTCCCATCCTTTCCCGAGCGTAATGCCTCAATCTGAACAGATGCGCATACGAATGCCACATACTCCTGCATACAAGGTTGGCTCTGCTCCATACGTGTCCGGTAGATCCTGATTGAGTCTTTTATAATTTGGTAGAGCTTGGTATGGGGTTCTCGATCCGTGAGTGGGAATGCATCCTCAACTAGCTCCTGGATCAGATCCTGGCAAATTGCTGCAGTGGCCTGTTGCAGGACGTTCTTGAAGATGCCCTGGCCGGAGATTTGCAACTGGAGGTAGTAGCTGCCCATTGGCGAAGAAGGGCCAGTGGCGGTGTTGTGGGACAGAGGATAGGACAGCAAAAGCGAGGACGCATCGATGCGGCCTTTGCGAGTGTAATATAAGGAATAGTCCGAGCACGATTCGTCGGCAAATGGAGTGAGGAGGGCAAGAAGAAACCTTCGAGTCCAGAGGTCGAGAAACTTGATCTGGAAATCGGTAGGCATGACAGCGCCCGGTGCTTGAAGGGTAAAGGATTGCAACAATCTTAGGTTGGCATTGCAGGCTCTCCTAAGCTCGGATGCTAGCTTCAGCGCCTCCTGATACGGTATACTTGTGGTGGGGGAGTACAAATGATTCAGAATACGAATCCGGATCCTCTGTGTCTCGGCGAGGAGAATCTGCATGGTGGAATCTGTGAAGAAGGAGCGGGGCTTGGGATCGCACAGCGTAGCCACMGAACCTAGATCGGTATCCGACAAATTCGAGGGGAGTCCGGTGTCAAACCCACCATCGATGGGCAGTGGGACAGGAAGTTTGGCATCTAGACTAGCCTGGAGCGAAAGCTCGAGCAGGGTCACCCAGAGCCGTCTTCGGACTTCAACCTCGGTGCCGAGCATTGCGAGGTTATGGATGTGGGGGTCACGATGGAGGCCGAGTTTCATGCCCATCCGCACCAAACAGTCCTCCGATAGCCAGAAATGCTGACCACCGACGACTGGAGGACTGGTATGGCGACATAAAAGCAGGAGGCACCCGATCTGCAGCATGTCGAGGTTGAGCTGGGCGTCGAGCACGATCTTCCGAAAAAGCCATTGTTGGCTGTGGTGCATCCACGCCAATGCCCGAGGTCGCATGTCTGCCAACTGGCCTGCTGATGGTGAGGCAGGGGCGAACAACGTTCCGATTGCCATGGCCAGCAGCAACTTGCACAGAAAGACATCACTGATGCTGTCCGGACTGTTCCAATACTGCCTATACTCTTGATAGAACGAGTGTATGTGCAATATGCGAATTGCAGACTCGAAAGTATTGACGTACAACTCCAGCAGCACGTCGCAAGTGGCTCGTGGGGGAATTAGGCTTGACACTTCAGGTGTGGTAGGGCCCGGGGGCCAATAGAGCCATTCCAAAGGCATCTTTGAAGTGGCTAGCGAGAGCTCGAGATCGCGGGTCTTTCTCTGCATCCGTCGTAGATCTTCGGAATCGAACCAGAACTCGTCAGGGTCACAGGTGAGTATTTCCATCCATGGCGCGGTATGTTGGTCCCGCAACTTTCCGATCTGGCCCTGCAGGTTAGCCACAGAGTCGGAGTCAGCCAGGAATTCAATGCCGGTCTCCGGAGGCGCGATATCCCAGGCTAGAGGGGCGACCGAATTGGGGGGAAGATGGATCTTGTCGGCGGGGCTGAAGGCACGTAGTCTAATGAGAAGTCGCTATCCAGGGAGCCACTCCCAAACCCATGAAACTTGTTGTCGTTACTTAACAGCAATTGCGAAGAATTATTCACGCTGGACTGCGAGCCTGGGATAATCACCGGCGCCGTTGCAGGTGGATTGATGTTGGATTGGCTGATATTGGGACACAAGTGGTTATAGATACACCGCAGAGCCGCCTTCTCACAGTGGCGGCAAGGTGTCGCCTGGTCACATCGGATCTTCCGTCGTCGGCATTCGGTGCAGGCCACAGCTGGTCTGCGGCGTCTCACAGGAGGGTTCACCCTGCTGTCCACGTGCATTGAGGAGGAGAGTTCGGGACCAATGCGATCAAAGGAAATGATGCTAAGAAGGCGAGGCTGTTGACGATCGAAGTTTGGATAAAGCAAACTGGAATAAGACCTTCTGAAGGATGCCAAGTAGCCACCCCAAGACTGGGTGACCATAGCTTGTTAAATAGCGCTATTCGGGGAGCATCTCTATCGTCATCGCCTTCGGCTAGAGTGCGCAATAACCTCTACGGTGCGCCTCTTGGGATCCTCGGTGTTGGAAGCATTCTTCGTTGGCCCTTCTACCTTGCTGGCAAGTAAGCACTAACAGGGGCCGGGGAGATTCATCCATCTGCAATCATGGCGGTCCTGCAGCCGCATGCTTCGAGCAATGGCCATTTTCCAGTTGGTCCAACGAAAATACCGCGAGACCCATTGCTTAATAATCTAGTTGGTTTTCATTAAAAATGTTAGCGTGGTAGTTAAAATTAGTCGTCATCTGTCATATTGGATGATGTAACTATTCCGTTAAGACTAGCTATCCGAAGTGAGATAAATCTTGCTGGACTTGAAAGGAATGGGGAGGATCATTGCCGCTACTCCTATTCCATATCATTAACGCGAGAGACACAGTCCAGAATGGAGGGTAGGGATTATGGGAGGAAGCGAAAATCAAGAAAATGTCTCGGAAGGTTGATAGTACGTAGCTGGCTTAAGATCCATGCTGGTCAGAATGACTTTTCGTGGGGGCTGAATTAAAGGCAGCATTTAACACTGGACCACTCGGGTACCCTAAACTCATCTAGAATGTAGGGTAGGGGATCACGGACGACTAATCAGGTTGATCTTCCTCCAGCCAGAGCAGCAATATCCGGTCCTGTTCATACGAGTATTTCTTGGAGGGGGGAAAAAAGACACAGCCCCTCGAGCCATCTTCCCCTAGGTAACATCCGAAGGACGTCCTCTCGCGCTAGTAATGGTTTGCATTGCTAGACACCTTCCGCTAAGACTAACAAGCCATGATTATTTGCTAAGAAAGTTGTTGGTTGATCCACTTTGGGCCACCTACTACGCGTCCTTATAGGTAATTACTTCCTGCCTGGCAAGACCTACTTCCAGACTATCTGCCCAGCAAACAGTCTACTCCCATATCTTTGTCCTGTTTGCAATCTCACCTGTGTCCTTGCATTGATGTCCAGGATCCAGTGCATGAGAACAGTCTTCCACTGGCGGTTCGGCCCAGCGCCATAGTGGTACTAGTGGAAAGCATTTCCAGCAGGATGGTATCCAATGACATCGCGCATTTCTACTAACAGGTGAACAAAATGATCAATATTTGCTTGCATGAGCCCGTTGTCCTTCTCCCAATTCATTTGGACAGCAAATTGACCAAAACAATCCTATCTAAGAGGACTTCATCTATTTATTAAGGACCAGCAGGGTTCCATCTAAACAGTTTTTCATGCAAACTAGTGTCCTTCGTTAGCAGCTTCTGGAGGCATTATTTTAGGCAGCTCTTAAGAACTTTACTAAAGAGGATAGAATCATATTTTAATTAAAGTAACAAGACTGGCTCTCCCTATAGCGCCTGGAGTTCATCGGCAACTGGCACATATTTGGGGATCAGCCTTTAGGTAAAATGCTTATTTAACGCCCACTACCCACAGGTAATGTAGCGGCAGGGCCCGGCGGATGCTCAGGCTTTTCGGCCGAACCATACAACCCTCGCAAAGTCGTAGCTGCTGCCTTCTGGTCATGTGACCTCGTACTATCAATGTACCAGTCTCATACTTTTCGTCTCCTTCTGATGTAAACTTAATTGGCATGGCAGTTGGGATATTCTAAAAATGATTTAAGATTTTTTTTTATTGAATAATAATGGAGCCGAGACTGGTGACAGGGTGATCGGAGTCTTAAGGTTCTCCATCCAAGGTCTCACCATCTTGCCACCCATAATTGGTATTAGAGATGCGTTTGGTCCGAGTTGGGCAAGTCCAACCCAGTTGGAACCGAACCGCTGCGATTTTGAGTCTAAATTTTAGAAATTAGAGCCAAACCTGATCCGTTCCAATTCAGTGCGAGTTTAACCGCAAAATCCGCGCCTAAGCCTAGATAGGCAGTCACTAACTAACAGTTAGATTCAGTTTGGTTTAGTTTCTATTTAGGTCGGTTTCGGGTCTAAATTTCAATGGCTTTTAGAATTCAATTTCTCCTATCTTAGGCATATACCTAGGGCCTATCAAGTCTTTTATAAAATTATTATTTTTATATGAAATATATAGTAATTATAGTCATTTTAATCTATATCTAAAATATTGATTCAATATCTATAGGGTGGAATGGGTGGTGGTTAAAATAATCGTTAGATCATAGTGATTATCGAAGGTTGATGTGTACATATATATAAACTATCACTATTTTTATACCAACCCATGACAGAAATAATTATTTACTTATATCTCACCAACCACTAGATATTTTGAATTGATATTTCATATATAGATAGACTAGATACTAGGCTATCTAGTGATATTAATATTTCTAGAGAAACCCTAGAAATTAGTTATTACTAATTAAAACAGTGAGGGTTGGTGAACCTAATCTGATAAATCCTCAAAAACTGTAACCCACGGTTTTAACCAAACTTAAATTGGTTTCACCCTACCTAAACCAAAACCAAAGCAATTCCCTAGGCACCGAACCCTCACCGCTGCAAGTTCGGTGAGGGTTGGGTTCGATTTTAGCAGTTTGGTTATGCAACTCTAATTGGTATTAAGGGATCGCGTCGACTCAGTCGAGAGCTGGTTGACAGGCAGGCCAACATCTGAAAATGGCCGGCTGCGACGGTCGCCAACGTTCTACCGTAATGGGCTGATATCCCGCTCAGCCTTGTGATTCCAAAGGAAGGTGACATTGACATCTATCTCTTTAGACTCTTGGCTACTATTCCCCTTTCCTTGTGTCCTTTACCGTCTCCCTTGTTCATCACATTCCAACAATCCTCCCCCAAATCCAACCTGATCCAGCCAGGGCCAAAAGTGGCCACCCCTCTCTTCCTGCTCCATGACGGCGGGGGCACCATCTTTAACTACTTCATGCTAGGCGAGATCAACAGCCCCATGTACGGCATCCAAAGATCCTAAGTTTGGAACAGCTGAGCAGTGGCAGGGCGGACTAGAGGAGATGGCTTGATTATATATCACTCTCATTTAATCAGTTGTACCACGCGGCCCTATTCTGCTCGGGGGCTAGTCACAGGGTGGCCTAATCTCATTAGAGATTGCCCAAATCCTAGCTACAGAAATTAGCCACTTGCAGCTAGAGGTCAAGGGGGTGGTCCTAATTAACAGCCTGCTTCCAGGAAAATGCCCTAAACTCCAAGACCAATTCATCGGCGGGGATGTATCAGTGAATGGGACCGCATCGGCCAAGACCAAGCAGGTGGTTGATTAGCGGATGGATGAATGTGATCGCATATTAGGCGCCTGGAAAGCCTTGCGGTGCGGAAATGTAGGCTGGATACCCCAATCATCACCATCCCATACCAGTCAGTGAACAGAGCCATTCAAAAAACGCCTGTTAGCAGAGCCAGGGGATCAGGCCGGCGTCATCAAACACCAGGAGAGCCCTTGAATCGGCCTATCCAGGAGCTGCTGATTGAAGGCGGGTCTGGAGGAAGTATGGTGAGCAAAACAACCAGGAATAAAGGACTTGCAGTAAACACGGTGAGAGATAACCAGGTAATATCAAGGCTGATTGGCCATGTAGACCATTTACACCCTCCTGCTTTCTTTGTTGGGTGCTCCTTAGAATAGGCTAAACCACCGGCGTGAAGACTAAAGCTCATGTTCCTCCTTGTTATCTGGAGCAGGGTTTGCCTGGCCACCCTGATTCTGTATTGTTATTTTTAGCCAGTCTTGAGTATTAGCTCAATTAGAGTGTAAGGCAGTTTTCTGACAGCTGAGGGTGAATAACCTCTTCTCCAGATGACTAGGACCAAGATGCCTGATTAAAGAATCACAGTGAGCGTTTACTTTTAGCCAGATTCAAGTTGGGTAAGGAGGACAACAAAAAGCCCTGAAGTACTCCCAAAGATGGTCCTACAGATGGCTAATACACTGTGTCATATGCAGACTCCACTATTTTATGGATTTATCTCAGGTATAACCTGTATGAAATACTAAGACCTACTCAAGCGGCTGCCTGAATGATTAGCCTAGGGTAAAGATAAGATAGGAATTTTTGAGTTCAGATACGCTAGTAAAAGTTTCGATACAATTAAGAATTTACATGCGAGTCCGAAATCAGATGAAGGTCTGGTTCTTCTTAACAAGTGACTATCTAGGCTGTATTTATTATCCTTAAAAGTGGCAAAATGAAGATATCTAGATTCGTAATCATTTCTCCATCCGTAATATCAATTCGAGAATCATGCGTAGATATCTAGGCGGCATCGGCTTCCAAATCACCGATAATGGAAGGTTTATCGAACAAATGGCCGGATGACTCCATTCGGTAAGCGGTAATCTAATTCTACAGAATCCAAGCTCGGGGGAAAATACCAAAAGAGTAAATAGGTCGAGCCTACTAATAGAGAGCATCCGTCTGGAGGGGCACCTTAAGAAAGAGACGTTATTGGACCCTCTATATACGCTGGTATATGCCAATAAAAACAGCTTCCAATAGATTAAAAAAAAGTCTGAACTGAGAGGTAGGAACTAGGTGAAAGCTGAAGACGGTTGAAACCACCTGTATCACTGCAGGGCGATGACCGTGCTCTCATGCTAGGATTTACCTGACATGCAGAGCAGTAGCGACTAGTTTGACGTAGGTGGGCTAGATAACCATGCCCAGAGCAATTGACTATTGTGGGCTAAAGGTGGTGATAGCTGGGCGAAGCAAGACAACTAAGTCAGGCGACAGATAAAGGACTTGACCTGGTTTTGTTGCCTAGGCCGATAGACATAATGACCCAGGGGTGCGCAATCTCTAGATGCGCTAGTACGAAAGACCTTACGTCCCATGAATTGAATGCACGGTGGGTTTTGACTTTATCATTGAATCGCAAGCCTCCACGTCGGGTCTGATAATTACAACCGCCATATCCATGAGGGCAGACTTGTCCGAGGGCCGAGCACCGAGCACCGAGCAAACGGGCAAAAGTAGAGATGGGGCCAGGATAACACGTTCAGTTGTTCGATATGACATGTGGGAACCTAGGTATGGAAGGAGTGAGGTGTATCTTTCTCCGGATATCCAACTGATTGGGTTTCACATGATAACTAGTTCCCCACCCAACCAAGCCTTCAAACAGCAGCGGATTTGAATATTGAAGCAAATTTATAATTCTCACTCGTTTCATCTACTCATTTGACGTTAAGGCATCCTCGTTGCTTGAGATATGGACACCTAAACATTCCAATGGGGCTGTTACTCCTTACTTTATTACTACTACTTGAGACAAATGTTATCCTCGCCACTTAACTTGAAATATGTAGCCAAGTTAACACTCTACGTCAGTTTCCTTATGAACCTGCTATTAACCTTGTCTCTTAATACGCAACTATCCTTTTATCATTACTGCATCTAAGCATGAGTGTGCTGTATATAAAAAAATTAGACCTTGTTCCAAGGCATTATTTCATTCTCCCCTATCTGTGGATTAATCATAAATTCATCATATGCATATCTGTTATAAAATTATCCTTTACCTATCCTACCATGCCAGCCAAATTGATTATTATGCCAGTGAGCGTACCCTTAGTGTTAGTATATAGCTACTAGCATAGTAACCATGCTGTATCATTAGTAAACCTAGTACTAATAGTCCTAGTAGAAGGGCTGTGGGTCCAGGCCTATAAGAAGGATTAGGAGGCTATGAATTACAGCAATCCTACCTGTAGGATGGCTGCAGACTAGAAGACATAGAGCTCTCTCTTACTCATATAAGCCTTTCATAAGCAGGTCACATGAAGATAAACTAGGGACTAACTAATTCATCTATCTTAACAGCACAGAAATCTGTAGGAGAGAGCAGGCAGGACAATAAATCAAAATTATTAAGTAACAGGC
This sequence comes from Aspergillus pseudoviridinutans, assembly GCF_018340605.1. Classification (NCBI taxonomy): domain Eukaryota; kingdom Fungi; phylum Ascomycota; class Eurotiomycetes; order Eurotiales; family Aspergillaceae; genus Aspergillus; species Aspergillus pseudoviridinutans. Next base: position 130,344 of record NW_025091288.1, on the reverse strand, counting down.
AAGGCTTATAGGGTGCTTGAGGTGGAGCACCCTACAGGCCTGATTGCTCCTGCCCTTGTAGGGCCCTGCTGTGTTAATAAAATCATCAGCTTGCTCTTATTAGTGTTCTGCATAGGTTAGGACTTAATCTAACCTAGACCACCATCCTCTGAGGTCATCTATGAGTACGCCATCCTATCCTATGTTGCCATGACTGACCAGCACCTTAGACCCACTATTTTTCACAATTTTGGCCCCCAAACTAGCTCAAACTTTTGAGCACTCGTAGCCCCCTTATGAAACTCGCAGTAAATACGGCGGACTGAATGTACAAAGCCAGCCAAAACTTTTTTTTACCGTCATCTGCTTGTATTACCTATAGCCACTATTTCCACAATAACTATGAACTGCATGTATACCATATAGTAGGGATACCGAATGCCACCTAGTATTGATATCGAATATCATTTAGTAGGGATATCGAATATCATCTAGTATCAATATGGAATGCCTCCTAGTATCAATATCCCTACTACATGAGAATTCAATATCAATACTAGGAGGACGACTGAGCAGTGATCTTACCAAGCTAGAGCCGCAATATCCGGTCCTATCCATATTTCTCAGCAGGAAAAGGAAAGACACAGCTCCTCAAGTCATTGTCCCCCAGGTAATATCTAAAGTATGTCCTCTTACACTAGTAAGGGTTTAAATTACTAGATACCTTCTATTAAGATCAATAAGCTGTTATTATTTACTAATAAAGATGTTAGTTAATCTACTTTAGGCTACCCACCGGGCCACCACACATCGTTCTAGGTAATTACTTGATTTACTTCCTGCCTGGCAAGACCTACTTCCCATCTATTTACCTAGTAGACAGTGTGCTTACATCTCTTTGTCCTGGTTGTCAATCTCATCTGTGTCTTTGACATTAATGTCCGGGATCTAGCCTCTATGGCATAGTGAAGTGTAGGAGAACAGGATGGTCGTCCAGCCTTCCACTGGCGGTGTCATAGTGCTACTAGTGGAAACAGTCCTAGCAGGATAGTATCCAATGACACTGCATAGTTCTACCAACAGGTGAATGAAATAGATGAATATCAGCATCCATGAGTCCTTTATCCTTCTCCCTAATTTATTTAGACAGCAAATTACCTAAAATAATCCTCTCTAAGAGGACTTCATCTTTGTATTAAGGGCCAGCAGAGCCACATACAAGCAGTTTATAAACTAGTGTCACTACACTGCTGGCTTCTGGAGACATTATACAGACAGCCTGAAGACCTTTAGGACATGAGTATGTTTTGATTTCATCTAAATCAATAAGACTGGCTCCCTGTAGCGCCTGGAGTTCATCAGCAACTAGCGCATATTTGGGGATTAGCTTTTAGGAAAAATGCTCATTCGATACCCACTAGCAAAATAGGGCGATCAGTGTCACCGGAACCATAACGGCTCCGTGAGCTACCAATCAACAATATAGTTTGCCTAGTGGAGCGAGACTTTCGTCCGGGGTTTCTGTCACTGAATCTTAGCCATATACCTAATGTAATTGATAAGTGAGTGGATCTCCAATCGGAAAGGCTTACGTCCCTAAGCCAAGAGCATATCGTATCACATGCAATCTGTCTCTACTGCCTCATCCGGTGTGCACGATATTGCCATAATACCATAACTCAAAATGTGATAACAGTGCGCAGTTGTCCGGTAGCCCAGCTGCTGAACTGAAATATCGGAGTGCTTAATCTATTTGGCCTTTTTTTTTTTTTTTTTTTTTTTTTTTTTTCCTTTTTCCCCCCCCTCTCCTTCTTCCACCAACTACCTATCTGACCCTCTTGGCGATTGGCAGTGCTGCGAGTGCAGTGAGTGGGATAATTCCCTTGAGATATCTACTATCTCTATAGTAGACCTAAACCAGGAGAGCCTTGGCTGGGAATGCAAATTGTGTGATTTTTTGCTTAGCAGTTGGCGCCAGTTCTGATATGTCCGACTAATATTCGCTCAGCACACCAAACTCTTCGTGTACCGTCCACCTGTCTACCGACTGAAAGGGCAGGGTGTTCCACTTCTAATACTTTGTCATGGTAGACCTTCACCAATTGATTCGGTCCAGGCGGATTGATCAGCCTCAGTGGGTTGGTTCCCAGAAGAAGCATGGTCAAAGATCCCCCATCAGAGCAAGCATGAAACCGGCCAACTGGCAAACCACTTTAATAAAATACCAAATACTTCGAACAAAAGAAGCAAATGGTGAGCCCTGGATCTGGGAGGCGTAACTCTTCTTGGGCCTAGTTTATCATAAAACCAATAGAATGAGTCCCTCATTGGTAGGCGCGTGCGACCGCCACAGCGCCATTGTGAGTGGATCCTGGATTCCTCTGCTGATCAAAGGCTGACCGACAGTCCTTTGGTGATGGTAGTAGCCTGGAAGCAGTAACATAATCAAAGGATATTGATCCACCTTACTAACAGAGTAACGGCTGATAGCCATTTCTCCATGAAAATCTAGGACCCTTCCAGTATGGAAATTAAAAGGTGATTCTGAAGCTGATATCGCTCAGAGGATCTACAGCCACATCTGGCCATTGAATCCTTGGATTACGATCCTGACCCCTAGGGGGACCGGCGGGGGAACACTCCGCTGTTCCGTCATGTTTACCATGATTGATTGGCTCCTCTAAAGGGGTTACAGCGCAATCGAATGGCTCGGGAAGCAACTACTCTGCGGCTGGATGGTTAGCCGTTTCTACTTCACATCTGATTTTCCCCTCAAATAGCGACAGGTGGAGCTTATGTGTGGTGCCATGGAGCCATTCACAGTAAGCGGCTCATTTCATCAAGGTGCGGCAAGGTGCGGGAAGCTGCGGGAAGCTGCGGGGCTACTGCCTCGGGGGAAAAATCCAAAAAAGTAAATAGGTCGAGGGCATCCGTCTGGACTCTGGAGACACCTTAAGAAAAGAGATGTCATTGGACCATCTCCATTTGTTCCAAGACATTATCTTGTCCGCTCTTACCTGTGTATAAATCATTTTGTGCATGTCAGCCTTGAAATCATCCTTTACCTCTCCTACCAATCCAGCTAAATGGATTCTTATGCCAGCGAGCATACCCTCAGTGTTAGTATATAGTGACTAGCATAGAAACCATGCTGCCACGTTGCCTGTCCCAGCACAATGGTCCCAGCAGAAGGGCCTTGGGCAGGCGCAGGCCTATAAGGAGGATCAGGAGGCTGTGAATTACCGCGGACGGCTGCGGACCGGAAGACGCGGAGCTTTCTCTAACTCGCGCAAGCCCCCCATAAGCAGGTCACATGAAAATAAGCTACGACTAACCAATCGTCTATCTGAACAGCACACAGATCTGTAGGAGGGAGTGAGCAGAAAGACAAATCAAAATATCGAGCACCCTACAGACCTTGCCTGTTACATTTCTGCCCCATAAATTTACATATATTGAAGTTTTCAGGTAGATGATCTAGGCTAGGAAAATTATAGTTAGAATGCTTAAAAAATTATATCTAGTAAGATGCAGCTGGCCTATTTCGTTGAATTCGATATAAGCGATCAAGGTGGCCTGCTGAAATAGTCGCTGATAATCACGGCCAGGAGAGGCTAGCGAGCGGATAAGGTCGCCAGCAGTACCATCGCGCAAGTAGGTGCGCGTCAAATAAGGTCAGCAATCGCCCTAGTCGCACCCTCAGGTTTCAGTCACCCTACCTCAAGTTTTCCGAAAAGTGAGATGGCCTATGGTTGCTCGCACCCTTGGGCGCGCAATCTCGGTCAGCGAAAATATAATCGCCCACAGCCGGCCCAACCACAGAGAAGAAGGCTCGACTACTCAGATTAGCTCGGGCCCTGGTTGCTCCTACCCCTGTAGTTACCAACATCATCGGCTTGCTCTTACTGGTGTTCTGCATGGGTTAGGGCTTATTCTGACCATGACCACCATCCTCCGAGCGCAGCCTAGGAGTACGCCATCCTATCCCATATGTCGCCAGTATTGGCGAGCGCCTGAGACCTGCTATTTCACAATTTTGGCCCCCAAAGTAGCTCAAATCTTTTAAGCGCTCGTAGCCCCCTTGTGAAACCCGCAGTAGAGTACAAGTTGATGTTTATGCACACATCCTGAAAGCACCCTCGCAAACCCTGTGAAATTATGGATGACAAGCACGGCCGACAGGGTGCCTGTGACCGGTGCCGGGGCCAAAAGCTGCGATGCGTGGGTGCAGGCAAGCCAATTTTAAATTCCAGTAGTCGCCTCCTGCGCAATGAGATACCATGTGACCGGTGCAAGAGGGCCAAGGTTGAATGTTATAGCGTTAGGCCTGCCCCGCGGAGAGCTGTTGGCTCGAACCTCAAAGAGCAGATGATTGCCACGCAACCAGCGCTGGAAAGATCTTCGTTGGCCCATCACCACGGTAGCCCAGTCTTTTCTCCTCCTACCAGTCTAGTCACCGCTGTCCCAAAGCTACACCAAAACACCTTATCCTTCAACCATCAGCGAAGCGATTCAGTCGCCGCCCACAGTGATCTGCAGTCTAGACGGCAGTCCCACGATTCTGATCCACTATCTGCAATGCCGAGCATATCTCACGAATGGATGACGTATCTTCATGAGCATAGAATGGACGGACATGGCTTGGGTATGGAAACGCCTCCCTTGATTGAATCAGACCTCAACTTGGGTCGGGATCCAGCAATGGACAACATGCATGAGCACAACACGATCGATCTGATACAACAAGACCACCCGGAGGAATGGAACTCCGGTTCACTTGAGCTTGATGTGTACACAGACTCAATCGTGCCTCCAAACCTGGCTTCGCTGAGAGCCCGAAAGCTGACCGGCCCGGACTCCGGCGACTACCCCTATGGCCGAACCAGGCCATCATCACCCAGATCGACGCAACCCGCCGAGTCAGCGAGGTCTTGCATACAGGAGCTTGCCCAGTTCAACGAGATGTTACTGCGCGACAAATGCCGCCTTGAAGATGCGTCGATGCAGAGAGGCTACGAATACAGCTGGCTCTCCATCGGGCGGACACTGCATCACTGTCAGGAATTCTTTTCGATCCTTAAGCGTATCAAAAGTTCACGGCCCGATTCGCACTTCAGCGCAGGCCGGGCGAGGTCACAGTGGTCGATCCTGCCGGAGGGCAGCAGGTTGGCCGATGGAGCGCTGCTGGACTCCCAGGCACGACGAAGCCTGGGAAATGGCGCAACGCCCTGCTCCTCGTCCTCAGTCAGATCTTCTTCGACATCGTCGACCGCGCCGACCTTGTCTCTCGAGGTGTCAACTTTGTTGTCGATCCTCTTCTGCTACACCTATATTCTCCAGTCATACGAAGACATATTTACATCGATCCTCCACGCGGTCACCCGACCTACTCCGACTATACCACCCACATTAAGCGGCTTCCGCATCGACGGGTTCCCGCTTGATGGCCACCACACGCTTCAGCTGGAATGTCTGATGCATGTGAGCTACAGCCTTCTCGAGAAGATTGAGAACATATTATTCGGGTCGATGGGATACGAGGGAGTGTCAAGTCCTGCCAAATGTGGCATTCTTGCAGACAAACTGTCCGCTGGTTTGATTGACGTGCTATTCGAGCACAATGAAACAAACAGCCTCTCCCATGGCCAGGGGAAGAGGGAGGTAGCTGCCAAAAGATTGATTCGGGAGATTCAAGCTGCACTCAAACAGCTTGATCTTTGAGTGATGCACCGTGTACACACGACGAGTTGATGCTGAAGAAGGGGAACAAGTCCGGGTGGGGGAAGGGAACGTTTGGCGATTGTACATAAAAGGTTTCTAGAGAGCGACAGGTATCCATCTCCCATCATGTACGGCCGGATAACAGTATCATTCCAGCCGTAGAAATTCAATGACCATTTTAATTCTTTTTTATTTTTATTCCCCCACGGTCTATTCGCCCTGTAGTAGTTCCACCGGGAATCTCCAAAGTTCAGACAGCTCCTCCAGCGAGGGCTCCACGCCTGCCGGCAGTGATACCGAGGTGTTACCGCGCTTGCGCAGAACGAGAGCGAGGATTTTTTCCCCAATGATGGGAAGGAATTTGAAGGCATGATCGCAACCACCAGTCGCAACGAATAAGCTCTTACCATATGAAGGATGGTAGTCGACGACAAAGTCGAGAGCCGGGGTATCATTATACAAGCACTTACGAACCCGAGTGAAGGGGCGGTTCGCAATGTTATTTAGCAGATTGTCAGATTGGTCCAGTCCCAGCGTGTCAACTCCCTGGAGCCCAGTGGGGCCGAGCAGCTCCAGTAGGAAAAGGCGATAATCTGCCAACGCTCTCTGGGCGGCTGGATTCTCGTAGTCATCTACGTCTCCAAGCGCGGAGACCTTGACTTCTCCGCCGAACCCAAATCTGGGATCGGTCCAATATTTCTGCTGAGCTTCCCATCCGTCTGGTCGAGTCGGTACTTGAATGCTGGCTTCGCGCAGCACGTCGACAATCCCGCTGTACGAGAAGTGGCCAAATTTCAGACAATTGTCGTGATCCGGGCCGACGGTGAACACGCCACGGTGACAGTTAACAAGGATGGGCCATTGTCTGCGCCGGAGCTCGTGGGCCTCCTCTTCGGTGAGTTGGATGTAGGCCACAAACTCGCTATAAACGTCGCAAAGCTTCGGGATGCGGAGAAGGTGCGATGACCGTGCACCCGCAGCGATGACCGTCAGCTCTGCGGTCAAAACTTTCCCATCGACGAATTTCACTCCCTTCACTTCTTGTTGGTCGTCGCTGTAAACCAGGCTCTCTACCTGACCAACTACACACTCCACACGACCCAGGCGGATAACCTCCTGGCGTAACCACTCAATGCTGGCCCCGGCATCGGCCCAACCGCAGTCGTTCGATATGTATCCTCTCAGATCGCGGGCACTCGGGTCTTTATTCACGGGAAGATACGGCGGCTGGCTGGGAGTGTTACCAAGCAAAGCTCTGACTTCGTCAAGCGAGTCAAGCACTTGGATCGCGTCTCGGCCACCAGGCGTCATCTCACAGCTGATGGCATACGCTTTCTTGATATAGTTCACCGTTTCCAGCTCTTTCGGCGGTGTCGTCAGTGACGAGCCTACCCCGGAGAAAAGCAGTCTCTGGTTTACGTATCGGTTGTTCTCGCCGAATTTTCCCCGCCAACGCTTCATGGCCTCTAGGGCAAGGGAAGCGTATGGACCATGCGGATAGTCACGCCGGATGACGCGACTGGTATCTGCGTTTGCGGCCGCCGGGTTGTGGACCGAGCCTGTGGTGTTGGACGGCTCGAAGTTCCATCGATCCACGAGGATGATCTTCTTGTCGGCAAATTGATCGTCCAGGCTTAGGGCATAGGCCAGAGAGACTGTCTGATGGTTAGGCAAGATTCTCTGTGTCGAAAGACAAAACAATGTGCATGGGGAATCATCATACGGCCAAAAACACCCGACCCCACAATGATGAGGGAGTTAGGGATAGACATGTTGTACTGCTGTGTTGTCAATGCTGTCCGGATTTGAAACCTGACACGTATTCCTTGAACCCTTTTCAAGCACTATATAGCGTTGATCTCAAATGACAAGAGAAAACCGGGCTCCGATCAGGCAACCTTCTTGCCGGGCAACCCTTGGTCTCAGTCAGCCATATATCGGCTAACCCCCCCGACCCTGCAGATGTCGGCCTCCTGGGACCGAATCCAAAGACCGAATGCCTCAAAACCGTGTTAGCGAGGCGCCGAATGTTACGGGAAGTTTTACGGTGTAGGATCATGAAACATAGCAGACAATCTATGTTCAGTCCATACACTTCGAGGCCGAGTGGTGTATTTGTGGACTAGACAGATATCAGTGCCCTTCTATTAGTAGAATGCGTACGGAATATTCAGCCCGACTGCTTACCAGTGCGGTTGTTGGTGAACCGAAGAAGAGGTGATCTCCGGCAGTGACTAAATGCCCAGTGTTCCTCCAGACGGACCTCTATGAAAACGGTGTCCCTTGATCTGTAGGCTTTTTGGCATCCTTTAGCACGGTCATCGCAAACGTTCTCTCACTTTTGACAACTATGACGACCAACGTCCAAGACACACGTGGATGGCCATCGCCATTTGCAAACGCGGCTTACCAACCAGATGCTTCTTCTCGCCGAGTACGCTATGGCGGGCTACAAGTACATAATCTTCGTCGTCAGGCTGCTACTGGCAGTTTAGCGCCTTCCATTCTCCAGGGACTCAGGGCTGAAGAGCGAGAGTTGCCATCTCTATTGCTCTGGAACGATCAGGGCTTGTCGCTATTCAATGCAGTCCTTGACTCTGCCGATTATTATCTTGCCAACAAAGAATGGGCCTTGTTACGCGATGAAGTTCAAAATATCGTAGGTTCAATCTCATCTGGGGACCGGCTTGTAGAGCTGGGTGCAGGGTAAGTGACGAGAGCTTTTCGTCTTGATCGCGAGTGGGTAATTCTTTTGCTCATCGAGTATCTTTGAAGGAACATGAAGAAGACAGCTCTGATACTACATATCCTGCAGTCTCAGAGAAAGTACATTCACTACATTGCCTGCGATGTGGACCGCGCAGCCCTCCAAAGAGGCCTCCGCAATCTTCAAGCGATCTTTCCCGCCTCGGTGTCGAGTATCAGAATCCAGGGTCTAGTCGCCACGTATGAAGACTGCGCTGCCTGGCTGAAGCGCAACCCAAGAAGTGGACACACATCGTTGATGTGGCTGGGAAATAGCATGGCCAACTTCCCCCCGCCAGAGGCGTCCGAATACATTCGGAGCTTTCTCAGCACCGGTGCCTCCATGATTATTGCCTTGGACGGTTGTCAAGACCACGAGCAGATCGCACGCGCGTATGAAGGCCCGTCGAATCAGAAATTTGTTTTGAATGGGCTGCGGCACGCAAACGACGTGCTCGACACGGATGCGTTCGATATGAGCAATTGGAGTTTCCTCGGTCGATGGAACCCCGAGCTATGGATGCATGAGAGCTTCTACGTGGCAGAGCGAGACTTGACCCTCACGATCGGTGGGGAGACCTTTACGTTCCGGAAAGGGGAAACAATCCGCTCCATTCGAAGTGGGAAGTGGCCAAAGCCGAAGGTGGTGGATATCTGCAGAGAGGCTGGGGGGGACGTTGTTGACTGGTGGATGAATCCCGATGAGTCTTACGGCAAGTCTGCTATTCTTCTGGGGTACCTGGCCCATGCGCTAATTGATTCTCTCTCTTGACTAGGCTTTTACTTGCTGCAAAAATCCAGCGAGTACGAATAAGTTTGCTTGCAGAATGAATTTTCAGGTCTATGAATCACGATAGACTTATGTGCATGTAGTATTTGCCAGTTATACACCTTATAGAATATTCCGCAGAAATACTAGTGCCGCAAGGTATGCGTATGGACTTGCTATGGATGAAGTCTTCTTGACACCCAACTGCACAGTATGAGGTATCTCAGGCCAGGTGTTCGATCCCCTCCTTCTATTTGTTGTACTCTGGTGTGTTGAGTAAATAATGTTAGTATGGTGGGTCGCCGAACTGCATAGAAATAGGATGAGCTCAATGCCATTATTACTTAGGGATACCTAATTGACCATGACTGTGAAGATTAATCCTTTACCCTATATGTATAGTACTATGGCTCATTCTACTCCTTATTTTTAGCTAGGTAGAGATGAGTGCCTATAAATCCTAACCCTGCACTTACCAAATATAAAATATGAAGATGTTATAAAACACCTAGGGGTTTCAATTCTATATATATTAGGTCTAACAAGACTACTAGGCTGGTCAGCCTACCCCTTCTGAAAGATCTGGTGTACTATTAGCGATGAAGAGGGGATTAACTACCTTATTAGACTTATTAATTACCCCTTTAAGGTATATAAGATACCAGAAAAAAGGGTTTAGGGGTTTTATATAACTACGCAATATTCCATAGGAGAGAAAGGATGGTAAGACGGAGTTCAAAAAGAGGCGGCGATTCTATATTTCGGACCGCATATTCGGGCTTGGCATCGTTGATTTTCGGCCAGCTGAGCCCCGAAGACTCCACTTCGGGGTCTTGTTACAGGTCCTGGTATGAACTCAAGCACCTGTGAAGGTTCAGTGCCTCATGGTAAAGCTAGGCGATGATAATGCGGCCATCTGCGGGTATGATGGGGCGATAAGAAACATTGTCATCATTCTTTTCTCCGTGAGCGATGTGAGAGTGTTCTTTCTTTTTTGTTTTTGACTTTGGATTCGATAGATACAGAGGAAAGTGGAAGGGTATTATATCGCCATGGCAGCTCTGGAAAGACTTCAAGTCAGGTCAAAGAAAGACGAGGGTAAGCAGGATATCATTGCCTGGAATCTTTCCACGCTAAAGATAAACAGTCCTATTCCGGGAGTTCTCGTTCCTCCTAAATTCTTCCTCTACGGAAACCTCCTGGCAATCACTCGACTTTTTGTTCTGGGAGGAGCCTGGATATCATGGGCCTGACCTGTTGAATGCGCCGGATGACGTTCGGATTTTTCAACTCGAAAAGGATAAAGCCTCCAATGAGATCACACCAGACTCTCTTGGCTCGCCCAAAGCATTTGAGTTCTTGTTGCAGACTCTTCGCGCGTCGGCTTCAGGGGCTAAGTGCGCAGTGAAACTGATTGTGCCCTTGCACAGTGGGTATATCGTCCGGTCAGACATCATTCCTCTGCGATTTCGAGACTCTGAATATGTCGAGTCGGCACATTCTTTTGCGGAGCCGCTGCAGACCTACACTGGCAAGAAAGTTGCTATTTCCCGTCCCTTGGACCTTACGACATACTTTGCCGCCGCCGCCGGCGGCCTGATTCTCCGTCGTGGCTCTACGCATGTCTCAGATGCTGAATATCAAGCTCTATTTCGAATTGTCGAGTCAGACCTTGAAGACCGACTCTCGATTCCGTGGATACAGCCGGGAACACCACGACGCAGGACGCTTGCATTAGTGGACGCAAATAGCTCACATCCTGAAGACGGACTTGGCTTTTACCGTGCGGCTAGGGAGCTTGGAATCAACGTGGTCGTGCTGGAGAATTCAGGACACTGGCTGGAAGACCCTGCCCAGGCACAGTGGCGCGAGGCTTTCATTCCCACTCGATTGACGAATCCCCCGGAGGAAGATGTGGGTGACCACATCCTTGCGTCAATCAGGGCCTATGGCAAGCCGGTGGACGGTATTGTCACCTTTGCGGACTCGTTCTGGTACTACATTGCTCAAATCGCCCACAAGATCGGAGTTGATACCGCGCCACCGGACTCAATGCGCATCGCCACGAACAAGTTCCTGACCAGCAAATATGTGGGCCATGAAGCCTATTCGGCGTCTAATATTGATGAAGCGCTCAAAATAGCAAAGGAGGTTGAGCTTCCATATCCTCTCATAGTCAAGCCTTGCGATGGCTGGAGCTCAGAAGGAGTGACCCGAGTCGAGTCCCCCGATGCGCTCCCAGCGGCCATCAAGTCGATCGATACATCGCGTCATGGGACCGAGTTCGTGATGGAGAAATACTGCGACGGGCCGGAAGTGGACGTCAACCTTGTCTTATTGGACGGCCAAGTCCTTTTTGCCGAGATCTGCGATGACCTCCCCAAGTCGGCGGACGTCAATGGGCGCACTGTGGGATCGCTGACCAATTTCCACGAGCTGTACAGCGTCTACCCTTCCTCGCTGCCGTCTCAGGAGTTGGATCTGCTCATCAACAGCTTTGTTGGCACGCTCCTGAAACTGGGGATTAGGAATGGCGTTATGCACCTGGAAGGGCGGGTCGAGAACTCGTCGATGGAATACCGGGAGCAGAACGGGATGCTGGACCTACAGCCGCGCGCTCCGCAAGCGACTCGGCCAGAACCAACGGCCTGGCTTATTGAAATCAACCCCCGCCCTCTTGGCATGACCGGCTCGCATATCATCGAATCTACCTACGGCATTGACTACTGGGGGTTGGCCGTGGTCCTGGGGGTTGGTGATAAGGACAGGGCGCGTGCATTGTCTAAGCCGTACCGGCGTGGTCCACAGTATACCTGTATCATGGTTTTCATTCCGGCAGACTTCCCACCCTCGAGCCAGGGCATCTTTGATACGGACGACATCTGCGCTGACTTGATCGCCCGAAGACCCGACCTGGCCAAACACATCAGTCGATGTGCCACTTTGGTGAAGCGAGGCCAGAAAGTTGCTCACCCAACCACGGGCCGTCATACATTTTTGGCCTACTTCAACGTCTTTTCAAGGGCTGGTCGACAGGAAGCCTTGGATTTGGCGCGGCAGATCCGGGAGGAGGTCCGCTATTCCTTCCTCTAAGCAGACCGCACACATCTAGGGGTGAAGGAGTGCCTCAGAATTGGTGGTGGTTAGAACTTTTGCTACGCGAGACTCATGTACGCCTAACAGCCGTTGTAGACGCGATGATAAATGCCCAAGACCAGTGATTGATGGGAGGAAGGGCGCATTAAATGAAGATCATGGATGTTGATAGAAGGAAACAAAGTCACACTAGCTATTATACAAAGGCTTAATAGCCTGTAGCCACCGAGTCCGCCCACTTCACACTTCCATCGGTAGATCAACTATACTCGAATACTAGGAATCACTGGCCATCGTCATGTTGGATGGCATGGCATGATATGGTACGAGGCAGGAAAGTACAGGGTAAGATGTTCTATTCTGAAGGACAGAGAGAGAGAGAAAAAGGAAAAAAAAAAAGAAAAGCCCCCAGAAGTGCCCTATCATGGCCGGTCTTGTTCTGTCACCACCTCGAATGCACAATAACGAACAACAGTCGACACCGTCGGGGCTCCGATGCTCAAATGGCATTCGGACCGGATTGGAGTCTTGTCCACCGACACTAATGGTTAACCCCTGCAAAGATCCCTGGAAGCAAAAATCACGCAAATATCCTGGTCCTTTGCCCCAACAAATCTTATTTCGTCCCTAGACTCCCTCCTGCCTCTCGCTTCTTACCGCATTAATGCCGGATCTCGTCGTCGATTCAATCCTTGCTGAGTCAGTGCGACGCCGCCACACATGGTCTCACAGCAGGACGATGCTCGCCTGGACGAGCGCCAGCGAGCGATCCTTGATCGCCAGCTGAATGGTCTTGGTGGAGAGGCAGGACAACGCAAAAATGTCTTTGCGTACGCGACACTTTCGGATAGAGTTATCTTGTCTGTTAGCTCGATATGTGCTGTCCTCGCGGGCGCCTTGAATCCTCTGGTCCCGGTCAGTTCATGATGGAAAGTTTCATAATTTGCGCCCCCATGCAGTAACTCATCTCATGCCGGCAGGTCATCTACGGTCTTCTCGTCAGCGTTTACGATGGGTTCGCCGCAGGAACCGTTCCCGCTTCCGAACTGCGTTCCAAAACCGCCACATTTAGTCTGTACTATGTCTACCTCAGTATCGGTCTTTTTGTCTTCACCTACGTCGCCACGGTGGGGTTCTATTATACCGGAGAACGCATTGCCCGGACGATACGGACCACATACCTTGCCGCCATCTTGCGCCAGAATATGGCTTTCTTTGATCTCCTGGGCCCCGGCGAGATTACGAGTCGCATCATGTCCGATATGGGGACGGTGCAGGAAGCGGTCACGAGCAAGCTGGCGGTGATGCTGACCGCTATCGCAACGTTCTGCGCTGCGTTCGTCGTGGCCTTCATCATGTATTGGAAGACCGCGTTGATCATCAGCCCTTTCTTTGTCATCATGATCGTGACGGAGACTTTGGGAGGGGCGTATATGGTCAAACATCACAAGCGGGCGATGGAACTGTATTCTCAGGCTGCCGGGATTGCCGAAGAGGCCATCGCCGCGATCAAACATGTCACCGCGTTCGGGATCCAAACCCTCCTCTCCGAGCGTTATTTGTCCGTGCTGGAGCAGGCCGCCAAGGCAGACCGAAAGGCAGAAAACATGGTCGCAGGGATGATTGCCTGGATGAATGCCATGCCGAATCTGATCTACGCTCTTGCTTTCTGGGCCGGCTCGATCTATCTGACCCGGGGCCAGATGTCCGTTGCTGAAGTGAGCGCGACGACATTGGCCGTAACGATCGGGTCCTTTGCCATTATTAGAATCGCCCCTTCCGCGCAGGCCTTGCTCTCTGGAATTGCAATCACAGGGGAAATTCTGAAGTCGATCGCGCGGCGGTCTCCACAAGATCCCCTGATGAAGCAAGGTGACGAGCCTTCGACCGTAGTGGGTGATATTGTATTGGACCGCGTCGGCCTCATCTATCCCTCCCGGGATGACGTTGATATCCTCAATGATGTGTCTCTGAGGTGCGCTGCAATGAAGAAGACAGCCATTGTAGGCTCGTCAGGGAGTGGGAAAAGCAGTATTCTCGGACTGGTGGAACGCTTTTACGAGCCGACCAGTGGAACAGTCTGTAAGTCGTCCCCGGTTGCGTCGCAGGTACAGTTTTCTCACTTCGGCCAGTGCTCGACGGACATGATATCCAGTCTCTCAATCTTCGCTGGCTGCGACGCCAGATCGCCCTTGTAGATCAAATGCCGGTTCTTTTTAACGCTACAATCTTGGAAAATATTCTCTACGGGTGTTCGGATATTGTCGATCAATTGTCGGAGTCCGAAAAGCATGAAAGGGTTGTTCAAGCATCCAAAAAAGCCAACGCCCACGACTTCATCAGCGCTTTGCCGGACGGCTACCACACCCACGTGGGAGAAAAGGGCCTTCAGCTTTCCGGAGGGCAGAGACAGCGGGTAGCCATAGCCCGTGCCCTAATCAGAGATCCTAAAATTCTTCTTCTCGATGAGGCAACCTCCGCTCTCGATTCCAAGTCAGAGGCAACGGTCCAGAAAGCTTTGGATGCGGCAGCCGAGCATCGGACTACCATCATAGTTGCTCACCGGCTATCGACGATTCAAAACGCGGACCACATTATCGTGCTTGACCAAGGAAAGGTTGTGGAAGAGGGTACGCACCATGCGCTCATTGCGCAGAACGGGGCTTATGCGGCCTTGGTACAGAAGCAGCAGATTGGAGATACTAATGATCAGAAGACCCTTGACGGCACACGCTTGTCCATTGATGATGATGATGATGATGATTCCCCCTATGGTGGCAACCTGGACTATGTCGATGAGAAAGACATACGGACGGAAGAGGTTGCGCTATCCTCGGCCGCTCAAGAGGAGGGAACGCAGAGGGAATCACGTAAACTGAGTGCACTGCAAACCATCGGATTCATTGCACGTCTAAGCAAGAGAGATTGGAAGGTTCTGCTCTTCGGACTCGCAAATGCCGTACTTGCGGGTTTAACCATCCCAGTGTGAGTTTCCCTTTACATTTCCCACTTACTATCACTGAGACCAACCTTGTTGCTCCCCGCAGGCAATCGGTATTCTTTGCGAAAATCCTGACAGCCATCGGCTTCGCCCCTCCTCAGTATTCGCAACTCCGATCCGAAGTCAATTTCTGGTCTGGGCTTTATGTCATGCTGACCGGTACCACCTTTCTCTTTTGGATGGGCGTCGAGATTACTTTATCCTACGCAACCCAAAAACTCGCCGGGCGCGTTCGCGAGATATGCTTTCGCTCTATCTTGGCGCAGGATATGGCTTTTTTCGACGTACCGGGCAACGCGCCCAGTGCGCTTTCCAGTGTGCTATCAAAGAGCACCAACGATCTTGCAGGTATGGGAGGACCCGTTCTGGGCGGGATTCTGACTTTCATCTCGACGATCATTGCAGGCATTATCCTCGCTTTGGCCATCGGGTGGAAGCTGGCTCTTGTCTGCACTGCAACCATTCCGACCGTGGTGGCTTGTGGCTGGCTGCGCTTGCAAGTTCTATCCACATTCGACAGCAAGGTCCGGCAGAGTGGAATAGAATCGGCAGCATACGCAGGAGAGCTGGTCCGTACGGTGCGAACCGTTGCGTCGCTGGGGCTCGAGGAGCATGCTCTGGCCCGCTATGAAGGTATTTTGGCAAGCCAGGCCGCAAAATCCCTTCGCTCCATCTTGTTGGCCTCCGCCTTGTATGCCGCATCTGCGTCGATTGTGTATCTTTGCGCGGCGCTTGCCTTTTGGTATGGTGGCACGCTAATCGCAAGTCACGAGTACTCGACGTTCCAGGTTTATATCTGCTTTGTCAGTCTGATCTCCGGCTCGCAAATCGCCGGGTCGATTTTCACGTATGCCCCTGATGCAAGTAAGGCCATGCATGCAAGCCGAGAGATTCAGGATATTATGAATCTCAAGCCCACAATCAATAACATGGTCCCGACCACGCCACCGCCCGCCCAGGCAGGCACAGAGAAGAATCAAACTCAGCAGAATTTGAGCGCTTGTCGGGTGGAATTCGAGCATGTCTCGTTCACCTACCCATCCCGACCGACGAGACGTGCCCTGGACGACCTCCACATCACAGTGGAGCCTGGTCAAACGCTGGCGCTGGTCGGCCAAAGTGGAAGCGGAAAGAGTACCTGTGTTTCCCTCCTCGAGCGTTTCTACGATCCAGATCAGGGCCGGATTCTCATCGACGGGCAAGATATCAGACTGCGGGATGTGGACGAGTATCGTCTCGACATCTCGCTTGTGAGCCAGGAAACTATTATTTTCTCCGGCACAATCAGAGATAATATTGCTGTTGGTCTGGCACGGCAGGAAGTGCGCGACGACGAGATTCTGGAGGCTTGTAAACAAGCGAATATTCTTGAATTTGTGCAGTCCCTTCCGTAAGTAATCCCCCGAAATGCTTCAAGTAATCTCTTTCCGCACGAACTCATCGCATCAACAGGGATGGGCTATCGACCTTGGTCGGCACGGGGGGCAGCATGCTGAGCGGAGGCCAGAAGCAACGCATCGCCATTGCACGGGCTTTTCTTCGAAAACCCAAGATCCTGCTACTTGACGAGGCCACATCGGCACTTGACAGCCAATCGGAGGCTATTGTCCAAGAAGCCATGGATACAATCAGAAAGGATCGGACTACAATCATGGTGGCGCATCGCCTGAGTACCGTCAAGAATGCGGATGCGATTTGCGTGATGCAGGATGGCAAGTTATTGGAGACTGGAACCCACGAACAGCTTATGGGGAAGAGGGGGAAGTACTGGGAAATGGTTGCTATGCAGAGACTGCACTGATCGACAAGACAGGCGTGGATATCCATTTTTATCATTCGTCCCTTCCTATCTAAAGCCATATCATCGGCCGACTGGGGCCTGGAGATTTGTAGAAAAGCAGGAATATTCCGTTCTACTATTTTTGATCTCGCAGAGGCCCATACGGGTGCTCGGAGATCGCAATAACCTCTGCCAAAGGGCGCAGATCTGTAAGAGCTTCTACTACTGGTGGTGGCGGTGGTGGTGCACGTGCATACATGTATGTAGAGAACAGTTTTGATGCCTTAGCTCCAAGGTGCAAAAGAATCCAATCGTATAATGTCTGTTACTTCCTAGCGACACCTTATTTCACCCTCCGTACGGATTTCTTCAACCATCCCCAACCGAGCAGTATTTGCAATCAATCGACGGAGAATCCGCCTATACGCATGGGCCCACAATCTGCGCTTCCCATCGGCTATTGCCCTTGCCAGACTACGTTTCCGAAAAGTGGTCCCAAGTCGCTGTCGGAGTGGAGTGGCCGAACAGGCGCCCCGAATGCCGATATCAGGGCTGCATGCCGAATTATGAGCTCTGGCCCTCTCTAGTAGATTGAAACCCAGCTGAAGGTGCATATGAAATGGACTCCGCGCACCTACAGATTCAACGTATCTGTAGGGCCATACACAGCACCTGTAACTCTGTGGTTGCTACCCCTTTTGGTCTTTCTTTGCAATATGTTGTTACAAGACCCTAATCACCGTGAGGAACTAGACGACGATGTCGAGAATGCTTTCTCGAACATCAATGGAACTGTGCGACAATCTTCGCAGTTTGCCAATGTGTCCAGCATCGACGTTCCCTTGACACATCTGCCCGTCTTGACCCTCAGATCCAAAACGGCCAACTCCCGCACMGGACTGGCAAAATCCCTCCCTTACGCATCACCTGATGCGCCAAGATCGACCATCGAAGAGCAGAATGTACTCATCAAGACCTGGGCGATACTGCTACACCAATATGCGGCGTCTGATAGGGTCGCATTTGCCATTATCGGTAAAGCCGGCCCCTCGGGGCACTCAAGTGGACGAGCCTCCACACAGGTTGTGGTCTCACACTGGTCCACGACCCCGACAGCTTTTGCCCAAAGCAGCGGGCCCCAGTTAGAGTTTGTCACATTTGATCCTTCACAACACGGCAGTAGGGTCAATACTGCCCTTGACTTCACTGCCATATATCACTCCAACAATGACTTCAGCTATGTTCTCCACTGGTCAGAAGAAGGTGCCAGAGATCTGCGCCTCTACACTCAGCAGTCGTCGGTGCCTACCAAGTTTGCATCTGCCTTGTGGACTACACTTCTGGAAATCAATACCAGAGTCAGGACTGCAGATCCTCTACTTTACAAGCGTCCGATCAGCAAAGCAGATCAGAGAGCCATCAGCTCATTTATTACCGCACCGCTTTTTGAAGAAAGAAAGTGTTTGCACCACCTCTTCCTCGAGTCAGCTCGAGCTACTCCTCAAGCGCCTGCTGTGCAGGGGTGGGATGGATCTTTCACCTACGCTGAACTAGACCAGCTTTCCAACAACGTTGCGAGCCAGCTCCTGCGTCGAGGTGTGCGCAAGGGTCAGTACGTCCCGTTTTCATTTGAAAAGAGCGTGTGGATGGTTGTCGCAATTATCGGGATTCTCAGGGCTGGGGGAGTGGTCGCCTCGATTGATCCTTCCCAACCTCAGTCCCGGGCCCGGGAAATTATCCAAGAGACAGGGGCAACGGTGATTGTAGCTTCCAATGCTCAAGCTTCGATCTTTGCAGATCTCGTCGACACCGTTGTACCCATCTCGGCGGACTCCGTGCACTACGCGGTGGACGATACCGGCTTACATATATCGTTGCCTCAAGTTCAACCCGCGGACCCTGCCGTGATAATCTTTACGTCGGGATCAACCGGCAAGCCCAAGGGAATTGTCATCCAGCACKGTGCGGCCGCTACCCGAATGGTGGCCGAGGGCAGAGCTTTCCAGTACCATGGTGCGAGAACCTTACAGTTCGCCGCCTCCACATGGGACATCTTCATGACGGATATCTTCACTACCCTGGCGTTCAACGGCTGCGTTTGCATTCCGAGTGAAGAAGATCGCAGATTTAACCTTTCCAAGTTTTGTGCCGAATATGACGTGTCACTGGCACTTATCACTCCGTCACTGGCAAACCTCCTGGAACCTACTAGATTCCCAGCCCTCAAGACACTGATATTCGGCGGAGAAGCACTCAAAGAGGAGGTGATCCGAAAGTGGGAAGCAATCGATGGCATCTCACTTCATCAAGGCTACGGGCCAGCAGAGACCGGGCCCTGTGTCGCTACGCGTTTGGCCGAACGGCCGGAAATTCTGGGCTATGCGCTCGATAATTCAATCTGCATCCTCGTTGATCCCAGTGACCCGAACCAACTGGTCCCACTTGGAGCCGTAGGTGAGCTCGTCGTCGGAGGGCCCAGCTTGCTTCGGGAATACATCAACGACCCCAGCAAGACTGACGCCGCAGTGATTGAGAACCCTTCTTGGGCATACGGCCTAATGGCTCCTGTGCGGCGATTTTATCGGACGGGTGATCTTCTCCGATACAGTGTCGACACCCTGGATGGTCGGCTAGAATTCGTTGGTCGCACTGACGATCAAGTCAAGTATCACGGCCAGCGCATCGAACTGGGAGAGATTGAGCACCACTTGAGCCGGCTCCCCGGTGTAGAATCATGCGTCGTTGTCCTTATCAGAACAGGGTTTTTCAAAGACAGGCTGGTAGCTGTGGTGCAAGCTGGAAAGTCCAGCGGCGGCAACAGTTACGGCAAACAGCTCTCAATACGATATGATCAGAACATCACGGTCACTCATATGAGAAGCTTCCTGTCGTCACGATTACCAGAATTCATGATTCCAAATGAGTTGCTGGTGGTCCATGAACTACCACACAACAGCTCCATGAAACTTGACAGGGGTCGGGTCACCAAGTGGATCTCCGACATGCAGAGCCGACCTTCGGAGGCAATCGCGAATCCGCATACTCTGAGCAATGAGTTGCTGGCTCATGAATCGACGGCTAGGACAATTGCTCGCGAGTACGCCAAGATTGTCGCGGGCGACAATATGACTCGTCGCCGAGAGTACGAAGGGCGCGATTTCAACCTGCAGGAAGGCGGCATCGACTCGATCCAGATCATGTCGCTGTCGATGTTCCTTACCCAACATTTTGGGTTCCAAGTCCCCATGACAGATATTCTCAGCTCGAGGGCCACCGTACGATCAATTGCTTCGGTGATTGATGCGAACAAGAGCCACGATCTGGGAATAGGTGAGGGGCAGCCGCTGAGTATGCGGGATAAAATCCGCATTCCACCAAGATCCGATATGCCGGCCCCCAACCAACATTCTCTGGAAATAAATAGCAGCAGCGTTTTTCTCACGGGAGCTTCTGGCTTCCTTGGCATTGAGATGCTACGGCAATTGTTGGCTCGACCAAGCACGCACGTCTATGCGTTGGTCCGGGGATCATCGGAGAGCCAAGCTCGAGAACGTGTCGTACAAAAGGCAATCTCGGCTGGCTGGTGGCAGGATGCATATCGTACCAGACTCCACGTTTGGCACGGTGATCTAACGCTTCCACAGCTTGGGCTAAGTCACTCTCAATGGCAAATGCTGCAGGGCCAAACGTCTCCGAGCATTGACGCGATCATCCACAACGGCGCTAAGGTGCATTACAGTCAGGATTATGAAACACTGAAGAAAACCAACGTCTCGCCAACGGTCGAGCTGCTGAAAGCGGTACATAATCGCGAAGAACCCCTGCGTAGCTTTGTCTTTGTATCGGGAGGGCAGCAGCTTAGCTTCGACGACAGCGACGACGAGAAAAATGCGACGAAGTCGCTAAAGGGATCCGGCTACGCACGATCAAAGGCCGTTTCTGAACAGATTGTCCGTAGATTCGCCAATCAAAAAGGCTCCAAGGCTCGGCATGTTCGAATCGTGAAACCAGGGTTCATCATCGGCGACTCTGAGCGAGGCCTTGCAAATCAATCCGATTTTATCTGGAGATTGATCGCTGCGTGTGTAGAAATGGGATTCTACAACGAGGACGAAGTGGACAGCTGGCTCTTTATCTCTGACATCACCCGAGTAGCGCAAATGATTCTGCACAGCGTGTTTGAAGAAGACGCTAAACCCGTCACAAAGGTACTGGATGGACTGAGATTCAAGACTTTGTGGGCCCTTCTCCAACAGAAATTCGGATTTGAACTTCAACCCCTCCGTCGGCAGCAATGGCTCGCACGCCTCCAACAATCAGTTGCCCAAAAGAAAGAAAAACACGTGCTGTTTCCGCTGCTCTACCTGCTAGAGGCTAGTGATGAGCCAATTGGGGTGTTTCACGGACCTTTGGACCCAAGTGCCGGAGTTCAAGCGGCGCTGGAAGCAAACATCACATATCTGATCAACTCGCGGTTTCTGATCCCAGCGGACTCGGTGCTGACTCCGACAACATCGGAAGCGAGTACTGCGCCCGTGATGGATGTCATTGATGTTCAAAGCTTGAGAGAGCAGTTTCCGGCCTTGCACCACGGCGTCGTAGCTTTCAACAATGCTGCGGGAACTGTGTTACATCGGGACGCTGCTGAGAGCACACACCGATACATGACCTCATTTCCTTATGAGCTGGGTCGTGATGATCCAGCGAGTGCCGCGAAAACGCAGCGACTTCAAGATAGATTCGCCGAGCTCGCAGCATTCATGAATGCCGACCCCGATGAAATAGGTGAGTACTTCCGTAGATCACGCCACAGACGAAGGTCTTTTTTTTCCCGTTGGAGGTGCCAATCAACTAATCCTGACAGCTTTTGGCCAATCTACTACCTTCCTACTTCGCTCCCTCGGCCAGGCACTAAAGCCTTTGCTCAATTCGGATTGTGAGATCATCGTTTCCGTTCTTTGTCACGAAGCCAGCGCGGCGGCGTGGCTTGCCCTCGCTAAGGACCTGGGAATCGCCATCAAATGGTGGGCCCCACCACCCGGCGACGACCCAGTTCTGTCACTCGACACATTGAGGCCATTGTTGACGCCCAAGACCCGGCTGGTAGCCTGCAACCACGTCTCCAACGTGGTGGGTACCATCCATCCAATCCGCCAAGTGGCGGACCTTGTTCATAGGATTCCCGGGGCGGTCATCGTTGTGGACGGAGTGGCATGGGCCCCGCACCGACCCATTGACGTCAAGGCCCTGGATGTGGACTTCTACTGCTTCAGCTGGTACAAGGTCTTTGGACCCCATGTCGCACAACTGTACGGCCGCCGTAGCGCTCAGAAACGCGCTCTTGTGGGCATCAGCCACTTCTTCCTCGGCGAGATGCCGGGTCTGGACTGGCGTTTGCGTCTCGGTGCTAACTCCTTCGAGCTTGAAGAAGCCCTGGTGCCGATCACCCAATACCTGAAACGGGTGGGCTGGGACAACATCATTGCCCAAGAGACGGTGCTCCAGGACGTTTTCTTGGCGTATCTCCGACGCCGGCCCCAGGTGTTTCGCATCTTCGGCGAGAAGTCATCTGACCCTAGGAAGCGCGTGCCGGTGATTACATTTGAGGTGATTGGACACTCGTCTACATTGGTGACCAACAAGGTCAATCAGAGGGGGCGATTCCGCGTTGTGTCTGGAAATTGCTGGGCTCCAAGACCAACGCATGACGTGCTGGGACTGGGCGCTGAAGGTCTCATCCGGGTTAGTTTCGTGCATTATAACACTGTTGCGGAAGTACAGGAGTTTTGCGTGGAGCTTGATTCAGTTCTGGAGACTTTGAAAGCTGGAAAATAGTATTCAGATGGAATACACACGCTCTCCAAAGTACCATTCCCTCGTGCTTGCCAAACGTCGAAGCGAATGGTGAAAACTTCTAATTCTGTGCACCTAATAAGAGTATATACTGATATAATTTACAACTTACGCATTTGGGTGATCGTTTGACCTTGCGTATAGATTTCTCTCCTACAACAGGATATGCCGCCGGAGATGCCAAAGCCCAACCCTTGATATCGTACGATTGGATAGCTTCAGAGGGGGGTTGTCTTCATAGCACATAAAATTATGTCAAAGGTCACTAGATAAGAAGAACCGTACCTTCATCGCTATTTCATTTGCACGCAAGATACTAATGGTTCGTAAATTAGTAATGGTAAAGCGGTTTCCAACGATAATCTTCCATGTATGCAAGTCCCGGTATTTCATACCGTTGGCTGTCTATTGCACCATCACCACTACCGTAAGATGAGTACCTTTTACACTACTTCTGATTATTTCGTTCTCTTTCCAAGTACCAACCTCTGCATGGAACTAACCGGGCCGACTATTCGGAGTCGGCTCGGTCAGCGCTGACAGTCGGCCCGAATGCGCCACAGAGTGTCCGTATTGGTCCATTAGCACCAGCAGGAGGAGCCGCTTATAGTGAGAAGAGAGTCGCTATCGAACACATGGTACCCTAATTTCTCGAACCATAGAACTTCACGGCGTCTAGCGAATCTGCTTTCAAGCCCACGTGACCATGGCCAATGCAAGTGATTATGTTGAAGTCTTGATCATCGGCGCCGGGCCAGCAGGGTCTGTGTTGCGATCTACCCTCTTTTTTCTCTTTCCAACAACTGCTAGGCGAGGAAGAGTAGGCTAACGGATGCACAAAAGGCTTACCACAGCGAACTCCTTCAACGGCAGCAAACGTCGTGTGCGATTAATCGACTGGAAGCCGGGGCCGCTCGAGACCGGTCGAGCGGACGGCCTGAAAAGCATCTCGATCGAGGTGTTGGACTCCTTCGGTATTGGCGACACAGTACTCAACGATTGCCAGCCCTGCGAAGAAATCGTGCTGTGGAACCCGGGCAAGGATGGGGTGATTACACGGACGATGACCATCCCAGATAAGGTGGAGGAGCTGGGTAAGGCGCGAGAGGTGACCCTGGATCAAGGTATGAACCATGATTCTTGAAGGCAACCAAGCCACCGGCTGACTCCCTTTTCCAGGACAAATTGAGCGCGTCATGGTGGAAAACCTCTACAAACACAAAACCGTCGAAGTCAGTTGGAACACCCAACCCGTCAGCTTGCAAATCGATCCCTTGACGAAAGACGAGCCCGAGGCATATCCTCTCACCATCACGGTACAGAACAGGGAAACCCACGTCCAAGAGACGATACGTGCGAAATATGTGGTTGGAGCGGACGGTGCGCATAGCTGGTTGCGCAAGTATCTCAATATCGGATTCTCTGGAGATTTGACAGACTCCACCTGGGGTGAGTGATGGATCGTTCCACCGACACCGTTGGAGTTTGATCACTGATGAGGGTCTGGGTCTGGCTAGGGGTGATGAATCTGGTGCCCAAGACCGACTTCCCAGATATTCGCAAAGTGTTTGTAGTCCATTCCAGCATGGGAACCGTCATGGGAGTCCCGCGCGAAGACAAACTCGTCCGCTTATACATCAGCATGGACGGAGGAAGTCGCCACACATCCATCGATGCCAAGAACGTCACGGCAGAGATTCTTCTCAAGGCCACTCGAGCCATCCTGGCACCTTACACCTTCGACGCTGCGCGGATCACATGGTGGTCGGCCTACTGCGTCGGGCAGCGGGTGGCCGACGAATTCGCCCGTCATGACCGGATCTTCTTGGCCGGCGATGCAGTCCACACCCACTCCCCCAAGGCAGGTCAGGGGATGAATACTAGCATTCAAGACGGATACAATATTGGCTGGAAGCTGCGGTATTGTCTGGAGCAAAAGGCGAGCAGGGCCCTGCTCTCGACATACCAGACCGAGCGTCGGCCCATCGCGCAGGCGCTCATTGACTTCGACCGAAAGTACCTGAAGTCATTTACCCGAAGGGATATCACCCACCACGAGTTCCTCGAAGCATATCTCGCCGGGCAGAGATTCACTACGGGGATTCAGATCCAGTATTCGCGGTCGCTCATCGTGAAAACAAAGCAATTTCTCACGCCGTCTCATCCTCGAGCCACAAACCTGGCACCGGGAAAACGTCTACCAGATTTCCAGATGGTCAATCAATCCGACGCGGTGCCTATCCAAGCATACCATCGGTTCACCAGTGACGGCCGTTTCCGCCTGCTTGTTTTCCCGGGCGACATTTCCCAAGAAATTGCGCTCAGCCGCTTCAATCTCCTGGGAGATTGGCTCACCTCACATCTTCCGCAAAGTTCTGGTCTGGAGATAATCACAATCCATGGAGCCAGGCGCGCCGATGTCGAATTGATGGATCTTCATCCAGCCTTCCGGCCGTGGAGCGACGAAGATGGGTGGAATTACTGGGCTGTGTATGCCGATGATGAGAGCTACCATAAGGGTCACGGGCATGTGTATGAGCGCTGTGGACTCAGCAAGGAGGACGGCGCTTTAGTTCTATTGAGGCCGGATGGATATATCAGTCTCATTGCCTCTTTCGAAGAAACTCATGAATTGATAGACTTCTTCGATGGACTCAAGCCAACGTCGAGAACTGTGCCGGAGCGGTGGGCGAACTTGTAAGATTGCACTAAAAAGAAACAGAATCAGTGTTTCTTCAAAGAAATACACACCAGAGGTCGGAGTCACCGGCAAAGATACTTTAGAGTACTTAAGGCTCCTGGTTTTCCCTGAATAGTGTTCATATTCGTTTTATGTCTCAATCGATATCTAACCTTCTGTTTTTCTCGACAAATTCTTTGTACATACAAAAATCGTGAAGTGGCAGAGCAGTTATATATGCAGGAGACCCTTACTGCTGTTAGAGCTGATCAATTCAAGTCTTCATCCTAATGGCGGGTTTAAGCGATCTACGCCTGACAACCCGACGCATTTATATCTACCTGTCTTGCTTCTAAACCATCCCTTCCTTTTCTTTGCAATTCGTTCAAAGTGAGTTGCAATGCAAAGCCAAACTTTGAAAATTTTTCAGTTGTTCCTGAATGCGATTGAGTGAGACCGTACCCTTGGTCGGCATGCACGGAGGCGTGCACCAAAAGTGTTGACCCACGCTAGTAAGCTTGGCTGTATCCTTCTGACGCAGCCACTTAGTAATTTATATGGCAACGCGTCTACTTAGGAAGAATATTTGTTTACATTCTAGTATTCAACTCTTTGATACTATCCAAACTCACTATTTTCATCAAATCTATTGCCTACCATGCCTAAGAACGGTTATCATCTAATTAAAATGTGCATTCAGATACTGGGGCTTATATCCTTGGGGGTAGAAGCTAAAGATATCACTACTAAGCCAGAGGTTCCTATTTAATCTATCTAGAATAGAGTTGCATAACCGAACCGGTAAAATCAAATCCAAGCCTCACCGAACTCGCAGCGGTGAGGTTCAGTTCCTAGATTCCAAACTTGCACCTGGTTAGGGGCAGGTCAGGGTCGGATCCAGGGGGGCATCAGTTAAACTATTAAAAACCATTTTGCTTAGTAATCACTAATTTCTTAGATTCTCTAGAAATATTAATATCACTAGATAGCCT
This sequence comes from Aspergillus pseudoviridinutans, assembly GCF_018340605.1. NCBI lineage: Eukaryota > Fungi > Ascomycota > Eurotiomycetes > Eurotiales > Aspergillaceae > Aspergillus > Aspergillus pseudoviridinutans. The sequence goes on along the minus strand of NW_025091288.1, from coordinate 103,728 downwards.
AGTATCTAGTCTATCTAAATATGAAATATCAATTCAAAATATCTAGTGGTTGGTGAGATATAAGGGAATAATCATTTCTGTCAGGGGTTGGTATGAAAGTGGTGATGGTTTTTATATGAATATCAACCTTCGATAATCAATTGAATCTAAGGATAATTTTAACCACTACCCATTCAACCCTATAGATATTGAATCGATATTTTAGAATTAGATTAGTATAATAATAATTACCATATATTCATATAAAAATAATAATTTTAAATAAGTATGCTAGATAGGCCCTAGGTATAGGCCTAAGATAGGAGAAATTGAATTCTAAAAACTATTGAAATTTTAGATATTGCCTAGCCCTACCGCCCACCTAGATAGGCTAATGACTGCCTATCTAGGCCTAGTGGCGGATTTTGCGGTTAAACTTGAACCAAATCAGAACGGATCAGGTTTGGATCCAATTTCTAGAATTTCAACTCAAAATCGCAGCGGTTCGGTGCCAACTGGTTTTGAACTCGCCCGAACTTGTTAGAGTTGCATTTAGTCTGAGTTCAGGTGAGTCCAACCCCAGTTGGAACCGAACTGCTGCGATTTCAGGTTTAAATTTTAGAAATTAGAACCTACCCTGACCTGGTGCAATTCAATGTGAGTTCCACTACAAAATCCGCGATAGGCCTAGATAGGCAGTCACTACTGAACCATATCACTGAGAAAGATAGAGATCTGAAAGTGCTACTCATGCTAGKGCTGCAGGATGACTTACTGTGCATAGAGTATCTACACCTAATTGTATTTATTTACTTAATAACTCTTCTATTCTGTTTTCATTTAATTCTTGTGAAACATTTGTGCATGAGAGAGAGGGAGAGAGGGGTAGTCTCTGAGACTGAACCAGAGAAATGAAAAAAAAGCCTCTATGCTACAGAATATTTAGGATGAACTTAAGCTTTTTCCAATAGCAAGTAACATCCGGCCGGTCCGCGGACCCCGAGCGTTAAACTGGAGCGAGTCCAGCACAGATGTTGGAGCTACGCTTTCTCCCTGCTGATATCGGGGTCCGGAAGGAGTTTAGTTTACCACGATTCCTTGGTCTAGGACCCTGCTCCGATAGTTTTTTTGTTCCTCACAGACTTAACCTAATTTCTTTTTCTCCGCCGTCCGTCAACACCTCACCTCATGGCTATTTCCATAATCGAGGATCCGGAGAACCCGTCTCTGGATCATGAATCTGACTACCCAGACGGTGGTTGGCGTGCATGGAGTGTGGTTCTGGGCTCCTGGTGTGCTATGGTGCCATCATTTGGGTTGTTAAACACCATTGGGGTGCTCGAAGCGTGGTTGGCAAATGATCAATTAAATGACTACTCAAAGGCGTCAGTCGGTTGGATTTTCAGTTTATATTCATTTTTCCTTTACTTTGGAAGCGTTCAAGTTGGTATGTAGGCTCTCATCCCTTGATTACCATGCATGTATGGGCCAGCTGATGATTGCAGGGCCCGCCTTTGACGCCTATGGGCTAAAACCCTTGCTTATACCTGGATGCATAGGGCTCATAGGCTCTATCATGATATTAAGTGTGGCAAAAGGTATGGTCCACTCTACCTCCGACTCAATCAAGCCTAACTGCATTCTCACTGCTCCCTAGAGTACTATCAATTCATGCTTGGATTCAGTGTTCTTGGCGGCATCTCCTCATCTATGGTCTTCACCCCTAGCGTCGCTTGTCTTACTCACTGGTTCCTGCGACGTCGTGCGCTAGCMACCGGCATTGCCGCAACCGCTGGTGGATTCGGTGGCATAATCTTCCCTATCGTTATCTACAATCTTGCTGAAACCGTCGGATTCCCCTGGGCCATCCGTATCTTGGGCTTCATCTGCTGCGTATTCTGCATTCTCTGCATCCTCCTCCTCAAAACACGGCTTTCACTATCTACCAATGCGAACAACAATGGGAAGATCAACCTTCGTGCCCTGCGCGAAATGCCCTTCACTTTCCTCACCATCGCCATTATATTTATTGACTTCGCCCTTCTTATTCCCCTTACCTACCTCCCATCCTACGCAGAAGCAAACGGTCTGCCCCCTTCCCTCTCCTACCAACTCGCCTCCATCCTTAATGCGGCTTCCATCTTTGGTCGCGCGGTCCCAGGCTATTTCGCCGACCGTTTCGGTCGCTTCAACGTCATGATCATAACTACCTTCGTCTGCGCTCTGTTCACACTCACAATATGGATGCCCGCTGCGTCCAATAATGCCGCCATCATCGCATACGCCATCGTATTTGGCTTCTGGAGTGGCTCAGCCATCAGTTTGGCCCCTGTCTGTGTCGCCCAAATCTCAGAGACTGCCGAGTATGGCCGTCGTTATGGGACTGTATACTCCTTCGTCAGCGTGGGTGCGCTCGTTGCCATCCCCATCGCTGGCGAGATCCTCTCAGCCAACAGCACGCCCTATCATGAAGAATATCTCGGATTAGTTGGGTTCTGTGGCGGGGTATACTTTCTCGCGGGGGTGTTTTTCACCCTGTCCAGATGGAAGTGTACCGGCTCCCTAGTTGGGGTATTCTAAAACGTACAGACTGACTTGATATAGTTTGGTGTGCTCCCATGTAGCGGTTTAATTGGAACTCGGGTAGGGGATACATTCATTCGTCTAATCAGTTACTTTTCTTGTCAGATTACGCATGCTGCACAGCGGTGCCCTAAAACAATGGAAGGAAGTGAAAGGTTCTAGCCTTCGTCCAAAAGGCCTTGCCAAGCATAGCTCTCTCTTCAAGAGCCACTACCCGAATCCCTCACCAGACTCCTGCCAGGCATTCTCTTCACGCTCTCTTTGCTCTGCGTCCTCTCTGCTTTCAGGACGGGCACAACGCCAGCACTTGTAGTGGAATCTCACATGCTGTCACCCGCCTTCATCTTGAACAGCGAGCCCAAACTGTCATTGCCTGTCTCATCACATTGCCAGGAAGCCACCTAATACATACTACAGTAACAAGGTCAAAATTATGAAATATATATAAGAGGCCTGAATCTTGGTTCCGTCTAGCAAAACTACGGATTCCTTTAACTATCCCCAAGCTAGCAGTATTTGCAGTCGATCGACAGAGAATCTGCCTATAACGACTTGCGCTTCCCATCGGGAATGCCCTTGCCAGAGTACTTTTCCAAAAAGTGGCCCAAATTACTCTCGAAGTGGAGCGGCCGAACAGGCACCTGAATACTGATATCAGGGCTGCATGCTGAAGAACAAGCGCCGGCCCTCCTTAATAGATCAGAATACAGCTGAAGGTGCATAGGAAATGGACCCTGTGCACCTACAGTCCAATGTATCTATAGGGCCATACACAGCACCTGTAACCCCATGATTACCACCCCTTTTTGTCTTTCTTTACAATATGTTGTCCCTAATTACTGTGAGGAACTAGCCAGCGACATTAAGAATGCTTTCCCAAACATCAACAGAGCTGTGCAACAATCTTCACAGTTTGCTGATGTGTCCAGAATCAACATTCCATTGACACATCTGCCTGCCCGTCTTGACCCCCAGATCCAAAACTGCCAACTGTAGAATTATGCGTGGTTTTCCTTATCAAAACAGGTTTCTTTAAAGACAGGCTTGTAGCTGTGTTGCAAGCCAGAAAGCCTAATAGTAGTAATAGTTATAGTAAATAGCTCCCATTATAATATCATAATCACTCTATAAGAAGCTTCTTGTCTTCATAATTAGCAGAATTCATGATTCTAAATGAATTACTAGTAGTCTATGAACTGTCATACAACAGCTCCATGAAACATGATGAGGGTTGCGTCACCAAGTGGATATCTAACATGCAGAGCAGACCTTCGTAAGGTCTCATCCGGGTTAATTTTGTGCATTATAATACTGTTGCGAAAGTGTAAGAGTTTTGCATGGAGCTGATTCAGTTCTGCAGACTTTGAGAGCTGGAAAATAGTATGCAGAGGCACGCAGATGGAAAACACACCTTGCTGTACCTGGGCGACATCGGCAGGCTTCTCATTCCGTAGTTCCTCCAATATACATCCTTGTTCTCCAAGATCTGAAATACCATTCCAGCTGAAGCATGCTATGCAATGTGGCAGTGAGCTACCCATACTCCCAGATTGTCAGTATGAAAATCCCTTCATTGGGAGCAAGACAACGTCACGTCTCGGCGGAATAATCATATTTCAGATTCAGCGCTGTTTCATTGTACAACTTACTTGACAGCTGGAGGAGTGCGAAATCATGTCCATGCATGTGTCCATCCCAGAGATACGTGGCAGGTCAACAATGCCTGCTCTTGTCTTTGAGGCGAACCTACTACAAGTGCGGCAGGACAGAGTCTACCTCCTTTTGATTGTCCTCAGTCTGATGCCTGGTTTCTGATTATCACCATATAATTGCAGCCCTTGTGACAGGTTTCATTTGCTGGCACATGGATACACTACGGAAGTGTTCTTGAACAGTCTGTCTGTATTTTTGACTGTGGGCTTACTAAAATTCACCAACAGTGGGTAGTCCATGATGTTCCAATTTCGCGCAAGGGGCGTGAAGGTACATGATGCTCAGTGGTAGAGTCCAATTTCCAAGCCTGACACAGCAATTTGGGGTAAAGTACTCTCCCTTCTCATCACATCTCAGGTTGGATACCGTCCATCGCAAGACCGGCTTCAGTGCATCTTGGGGCTTATCACGATATTCAGAGCTGACTATAGTATCCCTTGCTGCACCTCAAGGTATTTCCCACTGGAAGAATCCAAACTACTGCAGAGTTCAGCAGGGATAGTCTGAATCCAGAAGTAATCCGTATTATTGCGTTGACTTTCGGGCCAGGTATTAAGCATAATGTGGTATTGTCGACCTCAAGATACGTGAGTGCCCATGGATGGAGAAACTGTGGAAATATAATATGTACTAATTTCAATGGCTTGGTAGGTGGCATTGTATGGCTGAATAAGAATGTCTACTCCGATAACAGTAAAATTATAGTAATCAATAGTGAAAATATATGTTGTATTAGTGGAGGTGTTCATCCGTCTCAACAAGTACTGTCTACTCTGGAAGACGGCACTAAAGGGTCAACGCTGTTGTTTATGCGGGAAAGGAATAAAAAAGGCAATTTGCTCCTTTAACTATTGTGTTATATCTTGAGGACTTTATACCAGCATAGCTTCCTGAGAGTATCGAGATGTGACTGCTTTCAGATCCAGGGTTTAGTAAGTGTACCTCGCCTGTTGCTAAGGATACTTTGCATCTTTGATGGAGCCTTAACACCTCTCCCCTTCATTGCAGTGAACCATTGCTGATAATACTTTTGAAATGTGCTTTTGTGGATATGGTCACCTAGGAGAACTAGGTTGATAGACTCATCCTAGTTCTCAGAGGTTGCACTATGGATAGTTATGGGTCTCAGAATGCCATTAGTATATTGAAGGGAATAATGGCTGTGGTACTAAATGAGCCAAATTATGTTGCGTTAAGCTTGTATATAAAGCTTTTTCCTGGCGTAATGGGACATTGTGTAATTCTGGGCATGCTGTCCAATGAGGCTATTATTCAGCTGATGTAGTCAACGCCAATGCATTGCAGTTCCATTATATGAAAGAATGTTTTATTTTTGATGTCAGTAATGGGCTGATCTTTAAGAGGCACAGTGAACTCACGAATCCATGGCCCAGGAATCTTTCTGTTAACTAGCTTTGCTCCGTGCAAATCCACTCCATCCTGACTGGCCTGACTGCCATTATGCACAATGAGATGGTACTATTTAGAATAGGGTGAGGATACCTCCATCATTAGCTCACTTGCCTCTTCTGCCCTTTCGGCCACTTTTCTTCATAGTTGGTGGTAATGTCGTATGGCTCTGGCTTCCATGTGTTTTCATTTTGAATCCAGATGTATCTCTCGCCTGTGGATTCGGGATGCTCCCCAACTATTTGCAATTCCATTTGATCCGGTATCGCCGACTCCTCCTCCTGGGGCTAGGAATACAGGGGCACCACCCCAAAACCGTCCGAAGACTCATTCTCGGCAGTTACGCCATCCACTGGATGCAAGGGATATTGCTCGGGTTTAACTAGGGAGGGTATGCCAAAGAATTCAAATATATTAATAATGTAGTACTTGGGTTTTAGTTTTCATTTATCTTGCAGTGATCAAAGTATGCACTGGCTTGACTTTCCACTAGATTGTTTCATAAGAAGCTGAAGCCAGACGTCTCCAGAAATAGATACCTTGTCATTTGGCTACAGACATCCGACAACTTTGGCACAAGCTGAGTATAATCCCTTAGTCCCTAAACCATTAGGTTGGGTTAGCTTGAGAATAATGATGTATACATTATGTTCACACTGCCGAAGACGGCAACACTAGAACCATATCCAAGTAACTCTGATTAATGACCTAATTAATGATCAACTCACTGATGCAAACGGAAAATGTCGATATCTAGAAGTCCAATTTTAGGTCTCAATATGGGTTTCCGGGCCTTTCGAGGACAGGCGGCGCCCTGGAGCTACTCCCATGAACTACATCTGCACTGCTATCAGGGCAATCTACAAAAGCAAGATGCATTCGGACATACCCACATACAAGAGCCAATCAAAGGACTGGAAACCAATATTGATGTCATCATAGATGGGATCTGGCAAAGGTTCGCCAGGTTTGATTGAGGCAATTGCGCTCGGCGAGCCCAATCAATATCCTGCATGTAACTAACAGGCAGAGTTTGCAGATCAGAAGCAGACCGCAGCATCTGCAGTATCATGGAGTGCAGTAACCAATGAAAGTGATACCTCCTTGGTCTACAACTCAAAGCAACCTACCATGGAGAAATATACTTGGAATCAAGTATGTAGACTTTAACCCTTGCTTCCTTGGTGTAATGGATAGGAAAATTCCATAATGGTGCTATAATGCTTCTTTGTTGCCTTGCGTACTACAGTTTGAGAGTAGATTTTCTATTTGATCATCCATGAGCCCTGCAAACTATGGTTGATATACCTGTATAGAGTAACATCAGTTCCCCAATTGTATCTATTGAGATAATACTTTACTATGATAGCAACAATGATTGCATTCTTATGCCTGCTGTTGCTGGAAGCTCTCTTCTGATCTTAATAGAATGACCTGGGTAAGGAATCTACAGAATTTGATGTGAAAATAATTCTTTTCCATTCTGGAAGTAATGTATATACCTTGCATTAAGTTTAAGTCTTATCCTGTAATTCCAAGGAGCCATTAATTTCATTTCACATTCCACACACCGCCTCCACCCTAACTCCTTTTACCTCATTTCTATACACAATGCCATGGGCTTGTTATACAACTTGTGAAGGTTATTCAGTATCTGTAAGGCGCTCGGGGGCAAACCTAGAATCAGACTATTAGCTTCTAATATAGTGTTAGAGATTTCTCCACCTGCTCTTGCGAAATATAAAGTGCTTGAATTATTAAATATTTAGCGCCTGATGGTAATATTTAGGCTGATGGATCATATGCGTTAGTACACATGTTACCATACAAACCATCTGCAAGCTTTGTACAGAAATGTAGACAACTACAGGCCATATAAGATCAACACCCTCCTATGCATTCATTAATTCAAGTAGATTAATGTTGCACAATATATATTAACAGAGTACCATAACATAGAGCAGCTGGCAGCATGATGGTGCTGCATAAGCTAGGTCTGTTATGGAGCATTCCAGCACAGGATTATTTCTGCACTTCTCATCCCCACTATCCTACTGTGATGATAGTAAGATATCTGACTCACTGTCAGGGAAACAAGATTTGATTTCAACCCAGCAAAGCCTTAGCGGAAGGGATTGTGACACAAAATCATTCCGGTTTGAAAGGATTTTAGTGGGCTGATTATCTGATAGTTTCACTCACCTATTACAACTATTCCCTCTAGAACACATACTGCGAAAATTTTAGTTTTATGTCAAAGAGATCTAATATGGCTCAGAAAGGGCCTTACACCTACTCTTCACACTCAAATTTGGCGCCTATATGATATTAATTGGGGAATAAGCAAATCTTACAAGCTATCTTGATACCCCTGTCAAGCATTCAGTATTGTAAAATTATTCCTTACGCCCTATTCAACCCTGTTCCCAATTGCCCCCCCCCCCCCCCCCCCCCCTTCTTTATCCGCGCCAATCAATGAATGCTTAACATCAGTATTTTAAGTTGGAGTGACACTGCTGACATTATCATAGCATCGAGATGAGTGATCTTCAATCTCTGCCAGCTGAAAGCAAACATTACCGTCCCCAACGAGTTGATGAGGTAGGGACAGGCTGGAAATATCTATTTTACCTGCATTCAAGTGGCTTCGGGCTGAAGTCCTCTGCGTACCTGAAGTTTACTAACTTTATGCTTTATAGACTAGTTTCAGCAGTGCTTTAACTGATGATTCCTTGTTTACTATTCGCCATATCTTGTTCTTACTACTCCATGTTTAGTTTGCAACCGCCCTTACAGCGCCCCCGGTTTTGATCCTATGAGCTGGAGCCTGTGGGCCCCGTCAGCCGCTTGTGACCCTGTTACCAGCGCCGTTCCTGTAAGGGTTCTGAGACGTCCTCTATATATCCTTTATATCTTCTTCCCATGAAGGCACACCAGAGTCTCCATATGGTGATTCGATATCCCACTATATGGTATGTGATATCACTAATCTGCCCTACATGCATAACTCCACTTGTACAGAATAATTAAAGTTTTTAGTGAAACTGGCTTACTGTTCTGTCTTCTGCAGCTACTGTGTAGGGACCTTTTTATCTTACCAAATTTAGGTCTTATATTTGCATCTCCTCACATTCCAAAGCACCCCACCTGGCCGCAGCTGTTGGTGGGACGGGCCGTAACTCTAAGTAACAGCATTCTGTTACCTATTTGTTTATTATTATCCGTTCTGTCATACAGGTATGGTACTGAAAAGGAAATTCTGCTCTCATCTAGGCATGATTTATAGGTAAGGTAGAGATCTGTTAGAAACCACAATACCATTATAAATTTAGGCAGTATTTACATACAAATAATAAAGTAATAAAGTTCTGATTCTTCTTATTTAACTATCTAGATGGTCTTATAGTCTCATGGATGAGGCTATCTTTGGTTCCAAATTCAGGAATGGCCGAGCAAAATAGAAGAAACTATCTAACAAGGAGGACGGTTTCAAGGAATCACCCTAGAAGGGGTGAGTGGTAGGAACCCTTAACAAGTTTTTACCACTCATTCATCTCATAAGGAATGCCACACTAGGCTGGCTGCTGGAATAAGATGGTGCGGATTGCAACAGGATGAGGAATTCCAGAACCCTGGAATAATAATCAGTTTTCTATAAGGAAACACAACTAAGGATTTTCTTTTCCGCCAAGCTCATAGCATTATCCTATGCTGAGAATGGGACAGTGTAAGGATGAGGATATACCATTATCAGGGAATGCAAAAATCGCTGAAAATATACTGGAATTCATAATATTAAGAAAATTCCTGACTTGCCAATACTAGTGCCTTCCAGAGAACAGCAGAGATGGATCCCATGGTGTCATACTAGAGCATCAAATTTTGCCTTTATAAACCAAATATCTCCCCTAGTAAATCAAGATCATGTTGAGCTGCTTAATCACTAGGCAATTCTGCTGTTGGCTAAGCATCAACCAAAGGCAGTCATTCATTACTGTTATAGTTAAGTTTAGCATCCGCTTATGTGCATATCACTAGGACCCTGTAAGGACATGAATCCGCGAAGCACTCTTTCGAGCTAGGCTGAACAGTAGATGGTTCATGACCATAATGATAGGTACCCCTAGTGAATAGATTGTAGCTGATCTCTAAGACATCAGTGGGTGAAGTCGCTTTAGGGATCATATGCCCTCCCATGAAACTTTTTACAAAGGTAGACCTTTAATCTGCCTCCAAAGGGAGTATATACCAAAAAAATTGGATGTTTATGAATTCTTACAGTCAATTACATCATAAATGTGAGCCATGTCTTGCCTTATTATTATAACATCACTTATTCCTGCTATTTTCATACATGTTAGCACTAGTCAATTACCTCACCTCATACATATTCATATTACGCAACTTTTTCATATCCTTGCTTTTGTGATGTGCCCCTGTCAAATAATTGCCACTAATTAAAATTGCATGGTAAAGTGCATGTAACAGAATATAAAGTGATAAAGATCTGTTTCATCTATTCTACTCCTTCATACACGCATTATAGCAAGGAAATAGAAATTAGGGAAATATACAGTAAAACCTATTGAATTGGGGGCACATCAGCTGGATGAGCCATGAACAAGCGATCTAATTGGTCAACCAGAAAACATTCCGAATGGTAAAATGGTTGACAGTCACTGAGGCTGTCCGCTGTCAATTTTTGGTGAGACACAATCCCGCTGTGGGGCTACAAGACCCACTCTTTCTGTCCGGTCCGTCCCGATAGCGGCTCTTGGCATGCCTTAGTGCCACTAAGGAACAGCAATAGTTTAACAACTCTGAAGGTTTCCACAAACATGGAAGACAGCCAGCAATACCCCAAAACTCTAGCTACACCAGGTTAAACATGAGACCAAGCTCTCAAGAAGCCTCAATTCCAGCGCCTGCTGAAGTTGGGTAGCAGCAACCCTCCAAGGCTAGTTCAAGTCTCTTCCAGTTCCATGTGTTAATGGTTAGGGCAGATTCTGGTAGATATACTAGGTTATTTTGTCCCCCTACAGGGTCTGAGATGTAGGGATAATTTGATGTAGTATAATGGGATGCGCTAAATCATAACCTAATCCTGGTGGTAAGAGGTTAGGGGCGGCGGGCATGGGCGGACACAGTGGTGGGAATGGGGGTTCCCAGCCTGATAGAAGGAGAGCCTATGAAAGTCATGATACTTGTCTTGTAGGGAATAAGACAACCTAGTTTATAAGAGAGCTTGGTATATCAGTGTTTAGTTTCATCCCATTCAAGGGATATTTTCTTTTATATTCACCTGTTTTTTCGAGTTTTGAAGTTTTAGATATCCCCTCTAACTCATAATACTATGTGGTACATGAAAGAAACAGAGACCCAAATAAATTTCATCAACAAAACCAATATGATAGTATTAAACTCATTACTGCTATATTGGAATATCATGGAGCGCATGGATGTTTGAAAATCATAGTGTTGGAATTAGATTCCAAATCTGTCCTTCCTGGCCACTGTTTAAGGGCAAGGATAATGATCATAGCAATAGTAAGCTTCAAAAGGCCAAATATTTTGAGTCGCATTAGCAAATGCTGGGGCTCTAACACACTTGATTTTACTGTGTTAACAACTAAATATATCTGTAATATTAACTTTCTTCTGAGCTAAACTAAGCATACTGCAGCTAGACTGGTAAAAATAGAGTGACTTCTCTCTACAGTTGTGTATAATGGCCTTCCATCCTCATTACAGTTTCTGTTCCCTGGAGCACATATCTCTTAGCTCTAAGTGTCCTGCATTGCTACAGGTGGTGATTCCTCTGTATTAAGGAATAAATGGGCTTCTCTTGCTCGCGCAAGTTCATTCATAAGGAGATGACATGGAGCCAAAGTAGTGGCTCAGTCCTACACGACCGGGACCGCGGCCCTCCCGGGACACTCTGCTAGGGGCCTCCGCGACCCCATTCCAGCGACCACATTAGCCCGGGCAAGCGGCCCCAGCAGTGTGGTGTGGATGATCAGGGTATTATTCTATTCGTCTCATTGCGCTGTATGTGGCCGTACCAGTTACTAAGCCCTGATCTCCTGGCATGACTGCAAAACCCCCATGCACTCGTAGAATTAGTCACGCTAATCAATTCTGGATTTTGGGGGGAAAGGGGAAGAGCGCGCTGGCTGGCTGCACACCACACCTCCTTTATTACTTTAACCTAATTACATCTGCGCTATCTATAGCATAGCATTTTCCTAACTAGACCTACTTCATGCCCAGTAGTTTATTATGAAGTTAGTACCTACTAGTACATTAAGTCTTATACAGGGAGTATAACCTAGATGGCCCTTCATCTACTAGAATGCCTCTCTCTAAACCGATGTATAGCAGATAGCACCATCTTGGCCTCTGTTAGGTAGCTCTTATAGGGATCCTGCCCCTAGGACTAAATATAGTAAGCATAGAATCTACTAGACCTATAGCAGCTAATAGTAAGATCCTACTCTAGCAGTCACCAGCAGCTACAGCTGGTAAAAACCCAGACCAGAGGAATAAGACGGCAATGGCCTTAGTGAATCTAATAGAAAAGCATAACCGCTGAACAAGTGTCCAGTGGTCGGATACGGAGACACATGGTAAGATTTATGATAAATACAGGTGAAGTGTGGTAGAGGGCAGACCTGCAAGAACCTGCATGCCAACCTAGAACAAAATATTTCCCAGCATCTGCCTTTCGTCGCCTTGTTGGTGGTATTGGTTATACTAGCGCTGTCCATAATATGTAGTGCAACTCTACTACATGAACTAACACGCGGCGTGGCACTAACCAATAAGTAGCCTAAACAAATATGCAAGATGTGTTGCCATCTGCGAACATTTTACTCCGGAGTACACATAGTACAGCTGGAGGAATGGAGTGAATCCTTTCTTTCACTTAATACCTTCCGCATTTCTCCAGGCCTGTGCGCAATATTCCAATCATTCCGTAAGGTAATCCTAATATTGCGCGCGTACTGTATGAGATTAAAAAACCAAACTACTATATCTTACTTGCTTAACTTTTGACTTAGCTTAGATCCTCCCCCAACCGCGAGCATGGCCTTTTCCACTAACTAGGTGAAGCGAAAAATGTGCTACTTCGACAGTGAGGCCACTTGCACTTGACAGGTAACGTGGTTAGATTCTTACCAGGAGAGACTATCATTCCTGATTCTCAAGGTGTCGGAAGACGTGCAATTGATGAGATGAACAGTAACCCACTGTGCATGGGCTTTGTACCGATGCCATTTTCTTTAGAGCAGGTGAGAAGATACTGGAGAATTTAAGATATAGAACTGTAACTAAGAATGACGGGCTTATATGCTTGGCCAATTGAGGGATTCAATAATGTTGTTTGCTGGGTCGTTCATGTGGTTTTATATCTGGAAAGCTCTCTGGGTCAGTGTGTGTCCATACGACGCTTTCATTACTCTAAGTGATCTATGAGATAATCAGCAAGATATTGTAGAATGGGCGTCTTCGACTGAATTACGTATGCATAATGCCTCACTTTGTGGGCCATGACGTTCAGCACAACAACAGAGCACATACTGCTTGCATTTTCCAATCACACCAGCCCCCTTACCCTGAGCTGCGTGCACCGAAAAGAATCAAGCAAAGCCAGATCGAGACCCATGATGTTGTCACTGCGTTGTGGCTATGATATTGCAGAACCGTCCGTCTGTAACTGACCCCGCAGACTGGCTAAAGAGGGTGCCCAGAACAAAAAGTATGTGTAGACCAGAAATCTGGGGTTGAGTGGGCCTGGATGAACCTGGGCCATCGACAAAAGGAGGTTCTGGACCCTCGCAACTTCCTCAAGACCAGCATACGTTTGCCCTTTACCACATGTAGTATGCCGATATCTGTATTCGGACCAGCCTATAACTAGCAAAAGTTTCAAACCAAAGGCACGCGGGCCGGACCCGGTTATCTGTGGGTCTTTCCCCGCTCTCGTCAGTCATCGGCATCCCCGCGGCCACAGCTTGAAATAAAAGCCCCTTTCATGACTGATTACACACTAACGGTACAATTGAAGACCCTAAATTTCTCCAGTAAAAACAAAATACAGAGTATAATCAGAAATAATACTGCTTAATACAGATATGCTTTTTCGTAATCTCTTTCAAAAATTAGAATCATCCTAAAATTAGAGACTTAGGCTGGTTAATAAAATAATCAGGCTAAATGGCGTTTTTGCTTACTGCCTTTGAATTTTAATTGAGTTTTGGTCTTTCCCATGGAAATCTGCATTGCGATGAGCTAACGCTTTCTGTTGAACTGTATGTCTGCTTGGTTTAGACTGTAACAGAAAAACATACCCTGCACATAGCATTAGCTGCCTTGTTGTGGTGAGTCATATTCACTATCAAATGAGATTTGCCACGTCATTAATATGCTCCGATTGCATGCCCGTGTCTTAACAGAGAGTGCTAGCTTATTGTGTAGACATGGTCATCGGTATAGGTAATTATTTTGAATCGATGCATGCATGGACTAGTGTGGCGGGAACGGATTTCTCAGAAATGCCCGCCGGGCAAGAAAGGGTCTGGTCGATTGGTGTTTTGCTATACCAGATTTAGGTAGCAAATATTACCTCTTGGAATGCCGTAAGGGGTCTCCTTGTGTGAGGTTACATGTTGCCTTCCAGGGTTGCTATGCAGTGTTTTATTTACTTGAATTAATAGTGGTCATTCTGAAGTCATAGACATAGTAGTCCCTCACATGCTCTCTTAAAGAGAAGAGCAGTAACTGTTTTCAGCCTGTATTTAATCCTTGGTAGCCATGTAAGGCTACTGAGGTTCTGTGCTTTTGTGTAACCTTATAGTTATTCCTTGTCTCAAATATAAGCATGCCCAGTTGGATGCGGATGTCTGTCCTACTGAACGCGACCTTATGAGGTACTACGGAGATTTTGCAATGATGTTTGAAGATGGGGCCTGGTTATGAACTTTTCGAGCACTGGTGGAGTGGGATGGAAGGCTATGCTGACTATTGCCGATTCCAAGGAGATTTGTTCACTGAGAAAGATGGCAAGTACCTGGACGCGCTGTACATCTCTAAAGCGGTCGTCACTAGTGGGTGGTAGTCAATAGCCTTGCCATCCAGTTGTCAAGGATATAATAATCAACCTTCACTCAATGTTTTAGAGGGAAAAGAAGTAATTATTTCTTCCCAGTTGATCATCGTATGCTGGTAGGGACTTGGAAAGCCAGGAGGAGAGAACACAGGCGGGCGGTGAAAGAAAACCAACCCAACGCAACCAACCAATCAGATTGGTGGCCAAGAAAAGCAGGTGTCTTCGGTTGCCCACTAAATAAAGCTCTATGCGATGTATAAGGTCTTACGCATGGCAGCTTTAAAGTCTTCTTCTGGGTTTACATCTAGACTAGAGTTAACTCTCATTTGAGAAATCTCACATGCGGCTCGGAATTGCATACTGTGTCATTCTCTTCTTGCCGCATGAAACCATGAGCCCTAAGCCGCAACACATAAGTTACGCTAGAATATTTTGACTTCTTTACACAGTATGTAGCCTAATGTGAGTTTAATTAATGCAGATGCCTTCTATGCAGTCGCAGTATGTTTGTGCAACATATATGGTCATTGCACAGGTAAACAATATTTTATATCACATTGTACTCGTACGACCCTTGCTTGCAGGTTACCTATGGCACTTCCTGGTCGGTAGATAGTCATCATCCATTCCCAAACAGATTTTGTAATGCTGGGATAGACGAATTTATCTCTGGAGACCGAACGCCAGTTATTGGCAATAAACATTTGAAAATAAGAATAAAAACGTGTATATGGTTATATCAATACTGCAATGAGCCTGTTTATACAGGTGTTTTGCCAAAGCCAAGGTTAACTTCTGTGATAGGTCACACTAGAGGGCTCTACCGTCAAGGAATTCCTTATGTATTGACGGACTATCAACAGGCCAACAGTCTTCATCAGTCTTTCAATAAAACCCCCATTGTAGACCTACGAGCTTCATATCCTCTAAGAGCGTCTTCGCAATATTTCAAGAGTAGTTCATGACAAAACAATACTACCTTGAAGTTACCCATACCTGATTTTACGTACCTAACTCTGCAGTAGAAGACCTGTAATCAAAATTAGATTCATTCATCTCTGGGAAAGCCGGTTGGGAGGATGATATCATGACAGGACATAGAAGTTTCCTGAAAGTGATGGTTAGAGATCTAGATTCAGTCTAAATTATTCCACTCCCATGCATCACTACTGCATGCGGAAATTAGATACAAGGTGGGTATGATTATAGAGATGCCGACAGATTCACAAGGCAAACTGGGTATGAGGTCGCAATTCAAGCATGATGCAACAGTGATTGGCATTGGCCATAGGGACAATTACACTTGTAACCATCATACATCACCAGTATTAAGCCAGATATTTACTCCTTCACATTTAAGAATGGTGAGAACACATAAAGATGGCAGTTTGCTCCTTAGATCTTCCATAAAGCCCATTAATCTTTTCCTCTGTGAAATCTCAGCTTCTATTTACCAAGTAAGGTCCACTTGACCTTGGCTAACTATGAGGGTTGTAAACTAGGAGGACCTGAAGTTGCTAAATGTTATTTTTATGTTTAGGTTTTAACTTCTACCTACTACCAGTGATAAAGGTGAGTAGCCTTGCTGTAAAACCTACTTACTTATAAAGTAGTCTAAGTACTCACCTACATGTTTAAAATAGTCACTATGTGACCTGGCACCATGATTCCTGGCAGCTCTGGTTGTGCAACTGGCGGTGGAGAAGCGATGTCCAAGTAAAGGGAGCAGGACTTGGTGTAAGCGGTGATATTAAATGTCAGGTGAATTTTAACAACGGGAGTATTGTGTTTGGCCTCAGAACAGGTCTTTTTTCCCTGTACATAAAGTGACAATGCTACCAGGTTTCCCTCTTCTATAAGTGCAGATGCAGAGGCTGGTTTTATTAGCAGTAGTGCATTCATTTAACAAAGCGCCAAGTGTTCTGTAAGCTGAGCTTTGATGTTAAGTTAGGCATGTATCCTGGGCCTCGAGGCATAGAATGAGAATGCTCAAAATTATTAGACCACTAGCCAAGGGTATTCAGACAGAATGTTGGGCTGGTGTATACAGCACAAAAGCAAACTACACTAGATACAAGACCACAGTGGATTAATGGCTGGATATGACAAACCCACAGCGAGCAGAGCTTGGATGAAACTAGCATACCGCCAGGGCACAGCCTAGCTTTGTGGCTCATTTTTTAGGACCTTACTGTGCAGAGAGGTATTTATGCCTAGCTGTATGGGGCTAAAATCTGATGCTTGTATCATAGTCATATTTTGTTAGACCTTCACACAATGGGCGGGTTTATTAAAACCACGTCAGAAAGCCCACAATATGTCACTTTCTTATTGGTTAGAGAATGAGATAGACGTGGCAGGCTTGAGCACCAAGGCCAAAATCTTGCATGCAATATACCTATTACAGCACCAACACCACAAGGAGGAAATGACGGACAGAAGTACGACGCAGTGATGACCAATCATTCCTTAACGAGTTAACGCAATCCATAAGTGAGTGGCATTTCCCACCGAGCGGCCACCTCATGTATTGCATATAAAATGGGTCAAAGGTCGACTGGATTCAATCATGTGTCCCAGGCAGCGTCATCGTCACTTACACCAAATAAGAAGTACTCGTACTCTAGTCCTGAAAACACTACAAGGGACCTTAAAAACAATTTCCCAGCGAGACTGGTCTATGGACTATTGATATGAAAAATGGCCAAGGCATATGACAATCAACCCTCCATCCAATATGTAATATTGTTGAGACTAGAACTAAATGGTCCAAAGATCCATGCAAAACCCCTGCATTCGCATTAGGTATAGGGAAAACCCGCTAAAGTTTCGGGAAAAAAAAACCTATACCAGGGCTGTATGAAGAGTATGGCAAACAAACAGAAAAAAAAAAAAGACAAAGGTTCTCAAAAGACCATTCCTGACGCATTCATTCATTTGCGCGAATAGGGCCTTTGTATTGCAGAGTACCATCAATAAGGTCAAAATAGGGGTACAAGAAAATACCCTGGGGCGGTTCTCGGTATTCGCCGTTATTCATTAGCAATTCCGCTTTAAGTTTAAGCTCTTCGTGAAATGGAGACCCCGTATATTCGCGATCAATCTTTTCGTTTTTTGACTTCTTGGAATAACCAGGGTGCTTATCGTCAAACCAGCCTTATCACACCTAGTCAGCGAAATCAGGACTGATGTCGGGGTCAATAAACGTTACCATCCCAGTCACCAAAGTAAGGATCTAGATCTATTTCTTGCTCTTCTGTCCAAGTCCCGTCGGCTCTTCTTGCCTTGTAGCAAAGCAGACTTTTGTTGAGGTGCTCGTCCTTGATATCATCGGTTATAGTCATGGTGATTGATTGATAGTAATACGACTGTATCACCCACAAAATATGCAGTAGGATAGACGTGGAGTGCAAATGAATATCATGAGTTAATTTTCTTATATATTTACATCTATGTTACTACCACGTCATTTCGTGGGAATCATCTACAATCTATGACCGCTACTCCTGGGCTTGATAATCTCCTGGGGCTTAGATCTATAATATTACTGCAAACAGACACTCATTCGCTTCCTGTACCATGGACACTAAAAATACTGCCCAAGAATCTTTGACATTTGATGTGTCACTTAGCAACTACCGCTTTAGGTCTGTCATCGGTTTACCAGTCTTCCCGGGGGACAATAGAGATCCAGGCGCATATTGGAGCAGGTTAGTGAGACCTGTGTTATACTTCATATGGAAATAAGATGGTAACATCATGGGTGCAGGCCATGATAAGCTGTTTGGTCACTGCCCAAAGCAAAGCAAGGGAATCAAAGTTCACCGTAATATCATTCCTTTCACTTTGAAGGACTGACAAGACCATTAATACGTACTGTTTTGGTAATAGGACAGCAATGCCACAATCAATACAGTGAGCTGTTGCCGTTTCCAGATCAGGGCAATTGACGTGGCATCAGCAATTATTTCCAACTTGTACATTGATGTATTTGCCAAGCACTGAATGAAGCCAAATGATGCATGCACTAGTGGCAAACAGAGATGTAGCATAATAGGATGGATTTCACCAGGGAAGTCATGAACAAATCGACTTCATGGTTTGACAACATGGTGATGTTGGGAAGGGTCTCATCAGCAATGGTCTAGCTTGTGCTTCATCTCAAAATACGTCGTTTGCTATGGTTCTGGACTAGCGTCCGTGGAAGAGTTTTACTGAAATACAGTGTAATTAAAGGAATGTGACGTCAAGTATATGGAAACTAAGATGAAGAATAAATAATCTGTGCTGGAAACAGCTTGAAGTGGTATCATCACTGGGCTTGGGTTCGGCCTGTGTGTTTAATTCCGTAGATGTGTGCCCAAGGGAACTAACAAAGTCTTCTTGTACTTGTTATAAATACAGAGTTGTCATTTATTACAGTTTAATACATTCTCTGTCGCTTAAACTCTTTGCCAGATGATCAGAGATTGTTTGACTTTTTTATTGTAGTTACACAAGTTATCTAACAAATTGTCCAGCAAAGATAAGTCGCAAAAACAACATTCAAGTATTGCTGCTGGGAAAGCGGGCTTAAGTATCCGAGCCTCAGGCAATGTGTCCGCGCCTGTAAAAAATTCTACGAAAACGGGAAAAGCATCTTTATATGACGTTCTTGAACCCCTTTTGACCAGTGTAGAAGAAGACTGATCTAACTATATGTAGTATACTAAGCATTACGGCTGTCATAATTGCATAATTGCCTGCCAACAGAGTTGATAGAGCATGAAATGAGGGCAATGGGCGAAAACTAGGACGTCAGAAATTAGAAAGTATACTACCTCAATTTGTATAATAGTCTGGGCTATGTTTCAACTGAAGGAGTGACCGAGTTCAGCAGATTCGGTCTACGCCGAGGTCTAGACATGGTCCTGCAGTTACATATAGTTCTCTGCATTCCTTGGACTGTATTTTGTTGCATGGTAGAACAGTATGGTATAGCATTTATTTATTTTATCTATCATATTTTTCCTTTATGTAGTATAGGAGACATTCTGGGCAGGTTAGATAAGCCTAATGATCAGGTATTTGGATATTAAGGATGTTGCCGCAGCCTATCCCAGAGAGAACCAGCGGCTAGTAACAACCCTGTTCTGCTAGCAGCCATTAAACCTGCTCAAAGCTCTGTTTTTCCTATAGGTAAACTTTTTGCCCGACATTTGCTCAAGAATATCTCTCTTTCTCTCCACTGCGCAAGTGCGTAGGCGCTCAAAGCTAAGAACTAGGGATCTTACATCCACTATTTCTTATGAATAGTCGCAAATTTCTTGAAATCGTCTTCATTGGGCCAATTTTTATTCCAGGAAACATGTAACTCGCGCCAGGGCATTTGACCCTCCTGATGATGAGCGAAATTTAGTAGGTCCTGTTCTGGGAAGCTGTGATACCAAAGATTGGGCTTTTCCAATAGACACAGATAGTATTGAAAAAGTTCCGTATTTGGCGAGTACAAGAAAACAGCCCCCCCMCCCCCCCCCTTCCCCCCCCCCTCCCCCGCGCCAGGGGGCAAAGCAGACGAGCCAAGCGACTCTGTCAAACCAGCTGACGCAAAGCTCAACATTAAATTTGTGGCAGTCTGTATTAGACCTAGGCAAAACCCAACCCAGAATACCCCCCTTGAGCCCGAAACCCAGCCTAGGTAAAACCTGGAATACCCCCCCTGAGCCTAGACCTAGGCAGGGTTCCGGGTAACCCAACTGAAACATGTGTCAAACCCAACTTGGGCTGGGTTTTAGGCTTAAGGGGGGTGTTCTAAGTTAGGTTCTAGGCTTTTATATAGAACCTAATTAGGTTTTAGGTAACCCAGTTAGGTAGATAAACTAGATAAATATTAAAGATTATATAATATGCATTAATTATATAGTCCTATCTTATATTTATTAGTATTTAAACTATATGTCTAAGTAGGAGAGTAACTATTCTAATTACCCTTTTATTTCATCTCTAACTATTATAGGCTAGAATTCTAGTATAGGGCTGTACTCTAACTATCCTAATAGACTATAAAGGAATAAAGTATAATTACTAAAGAAGGAAGAAGCTAGGTATAGGTAGCTAGTATTATATATAGTGGGCAAAGCCTGCTAAATACTTAAGGTCCTATCTAAGGTAGATACTAGCTTAAAGTCCTGTCTAATGCAGATACTAGCTTAATATCCTATCTAAGGTGGACACTAGCTTAATTATATAGCCCTATACTAATTAATATACTAATTAACTCTTACTATATAACCACAGCTGTATATATAATAAAATAACTAATAATAAAGGAACTGATTATCCTTATGCCTTATATACTTATAATTTCATCTAGAGATATACTATTATATATTAGGTAAAGGAAGAATTACTTTATTATCTAATAGAAATAGTTCCTAGCCCTCTTACTCTTTATTAGATAGTATACTCCTTTATCTCTTATGCTAGGTATACTTAGATAGCTACTAGGTAGCTAGTTAGTCTATACTAATCTCTAGGCTATTATCCTCTTTATTATTACTAATTAGCTTAAGAGTATCTTAAAGCTATTAAGTATCTTTCTTTTTATTAAAGGCTTGCTATTCTTTATTTAAAAAATATTATTTTATAAGAGAAAGCTCCTTCTCTTCTACTTTAAACCTTAATATATATATAAATAGTATTAGATCTTAGGTTATTATAGAATTAAGTAAGCCTTAATAATAATAGTAGATATCTTAAGTAGAATTAAAAAGCTACTTAATACTAGTACTAGTAGTAGATATTAAGAGTATATTATAAGCTATTTTTATAAGAGCTAGAAATTTATATTTATACTTTTTCTAGAATATCTATAAAATAATTAGGGCTGTTTTTATTAAATAATATTAATTAGTAGAGTATTAGCAGGAATAATAATATTACTTACTACTCTTAAAATACTATATAGTCTTATTAGTACTTACTAATTAATTAAAATTAGAAGTAAAAAGAGTATTAATCTTTAATATTTAAATACCTAAAGATAATATCTATAGTAAGCCCTATATAGCTAATAAGTATTCCTTATAGAGACTAGTATAGGTTTTAAAGCTTCTATAATATTAATTATATAATTTAAGACCCTAATCCTTATTATTAAAGAACTAAAGCTTATTTTATAGTATAAGGATTATCCTAATTATAAATAGATTATTATAGATCTTATCTATTTCTCTATAGTAGATAGATAGCTTCTCCTTTACTATATAGAGAGTACTAAGTATAAGCTTCTTCTAAATTACTTTCTTCTATTAAAGCTAATAAATTAATGCTTTAAGATAATTAAAAAATTTATTATAGATACTAAAGATAATATAGATAGTTATATTTTTTATTTAAGAGAGTATAGTAGTAAATTTAAAGAATAGTTAAGTAATCTAAAGAAGATACTTAATCTAATACTATTCTTCTTAGTTAAGTATTAAATAATTATAGCTATTTTATAAGTAGAACTAGTTAAAGATTAGCTATAGTTTCTTTACTCTTTAGAATATTAAGAAGGTAGAATTCTAGTAAGTCTTAATATCTTAAATTAGTATAAGCTTTAATGCTTTAGCCTAGAGATTATAAAAGACTTTATAATATTAAGGACTTATATTAATAAAAATTATAAGTACTCTTATCTAATAAAATTTATAATAATTAATATAATAATCTAAATACTTTATTATAAAGAGACTTACTTTA
Source organism: Aspergillus pseudoviridinutans (assembly GCF_018340605.1). Classification (NCBI taxonomy): domain Eukaryota; kingdom Fungi; phylum Ascomycota; class Eurotiomycetes; order Eurotiales; family Aspergillaceae; genus Aspergillus; species Aspergillus pseudoviridinutans. The sequence continues at coordinate 81,209 of NW_025091288.1, read as the reverse complement.
TTAAGGGTATTAGTAATCTCTTACTTTTACTATCTTATTTATAGTAATTATAACTAGGCCTCTAATTAATTAATCTTTATTATCTTATTCTTTAGATTAGCTTTTATCTAACTAAGAAGCTTCTATAAACTTACCTAGATTATATATATAATATAGGGAATATAGATAATTATAGTATTAGTATTAATTTAATTTATCTAGATTAAATCTTATATACTTTCTATTAATATAATATTATTAGATATATTATTTATTATAATAGAAAGTATATAATCTATAATCTTATATTACTAAAGTAGATTAAAAAGAATAGTACTTAGATTAGTATCTAAGTAAGATCTATAAAGTAGTTTAAAACTAAGTAGAATTTCTTAATAATTTTATTTATTATTAATAAAATATCTTATAATTACTATAAAAGCCTATTAGAATAAAGATATCTAGTAATTAAGGGTAATTAATAGCTTTATACTAGATAGAAGCTTATTAAGTATCTTTTATTATTATATCTTTATTATATTCTATAACTACTATTATATAGTTTAGAAGGAAGGAATATTAGGCTATAAAGAAATAAGTTAGATAAATTTAATTAATTCTTAAAATTTAGAGTATTTAATAAGTTAAAAAGAAAGCTTTATCCTTATAATAAAGATAAGGAGCTTCTCCTCCTATACTTACTAAGAGAAAACTAGTATAGTTTTAAGATATTCTAGCTATTAATATTAGTTAATATATAGAGAGGTAATAGATAAGATAGCTTACTATATCCTATATAAATACTATAATACCTTTCTACTTTATATAATTAGTAGAGATATTATAGTATTATAATCCCTTTAGATACCTTACTATAGTTAATATATTATACTTATTATTATAGGGATGATCTAGTATACTACTATATTTCTTATATATAAGCTTTACTTTACTATTACTAGCCTAAATAACTTAATTAAAGCTATTCTATATACTTAAGGAGTATCTATTACTATCCTAATATATTCTTTTCTTTATTCTATACTCTATTCTAAGCTACTATTTAATAAATTCTATCTTTAATATTATAGTATAAAGTATATAGGATTTCTTTTAATTAGGCTTAATATACTAGAGGGAGGGGGGTAGTAGTAGTACTAAAGTTTAAAATATAGAATAATTATTATCTAAATTAAAGCTCTGTTAGCTATAAGAAAGATTAGATATAAGATTATCTTATAGAATATTTATAAAGGTATTAATACTATTAGATCTATATAAGGATAGAGTAAAAGAGTCTAAGAATTAAGATATAGTAAAATATATACTAGAGAGGAGAGTAAAGTAAGTAATAATTAACTTATAGAAATCTTTAAGTCTAGAAAATAAAATATTTAGATCTAAAAGATAGAGAGTGCATTAGTTAGCTAGTAGCTAAATTAAAGTTATTAATCTATTATATTTTAACCTTCTTATAGATAGAAAAGGTAGTATAATTAGATAGTACTATTAAGATATATTAGGTTTTCTAGGCTATCTAATAGATTACCTAGAATATATTCTAGAATAGGCCTAGATATCTAGAAAACCTAGTTTCCTCTAATATTATTCTAAGCTTAAGATTTTCTTATTATAGGCTTAAATATCCTAGTCTAGGGTATTATAAGCTAGGAGCTAGTTTAATCTATAACCTAGGTTTAGATAGTAAGAAATTACTATATAGTAGGCAAGGCCTACTAAATACTTAAGTTCACTAAGCACTTATAATCTATCTTAGGTACTAATAAAGTCCTATCTAAGGTAGACACTAGCTTAAGGTCCTATCTAAGGCAGACACTAGCCTAAAGTCCTGTCTAAGGTAGATACTAGCTTAATCATAGGACCTAGTACTAATTAATATACTAATTAACTCTGTTATGTGACCTGCAGCTAGTATCTAGTTTAGATATAACTTCTTAAGGGCTATATAGTTTAGCTAGACAGCCTAAGTATCTAGTAGACCCTGCCTGCTATAGAGGGCTGTGCTTTAGATAGGCTATAAAGAAAGGAAGTAGGATTACTAATAAAGGAAGAAACTAGGTATAGGTAGCTAATATACTAATTAATATAATAATATACTCTTACTATATAACTACAGCAGCCTAATTAAGATATATATACTATACTCTATAGTTTAAATATATTTCTATAGTTATTAAGAGTACCTTTATATATATAGCTTATTAACTACTATAATATAATAATATTATCTTAAGACTTAGATAATAGATAATTACTAGTATTAATTTAGTAAGAGATAGCTAAATTACTTAAAGATAGAATTTATTAGGGTTGTTATTTTCGCGGGTTGGGCTGGGTTCCCCTATCTTTAGGACCTAACCTGCTGGGTTTGGGTTCTAATTTTCTAGGGCCCAAACCCAACCCATAACCTAGCAGGTTCTAGATATTCAACCTGTTAGGTTCTATTCTACTGAAAAATCAACTCTCTACCTACCTAATCTAGTTAGTATATATATAATTTTTTAATACCATACTAGCACTATATATATATATATATTTACCTTAAGGTATACCTCTCCATATTGTATAGAAATGATAAGATCTAACCTAAGTTAGATTTAACTTAGTATATTCTAATTACTAGGTATTGTAATTAAAACCTATTTTTAGAACCTAACCCTAGACAGGTTCTAAGAATTAGAACCCAACCAACCCGTGGGTTGGGGACCCCCAGGCCTGAACCCAGCCCAAGGCGGGTTTGGGCTGGGTTGGGTTCTGGTTTCTGGGTTGGGTTTAACCAGTCTAGAATTTATTAAATAGTAGCTTAGAATAGAGTATAGAGTAAAGAAGAGAATATATTAGGATAGTAATAGATACTATTTAAGTATATAAGATAGCTTTAATTAAATTACTTAGGCTAGTAATAGTAAAGTAAAGCTTATATATAAGAAATATAATAATATTCTTAATTATCCCTATAATAATAAGTATAGTATATTAACTATAGTAAGGTATCTAAAAGAATTATAATACTATAGTATCTCTGCTAATTATATAAAGTAGAAAGGTATTATATTACTTGTATAGGATATAGTAAGCTATCTTAGTATCTATTATATATTAACTAATATTAATAGCTATAATATCTTAAAACTATACTAGATTTCTCTTAGTAAGTATAGGAGGAGAAGCTCCTAACCTTTATTATAAAAGTAAAGCTTCTCTTTTAACTTATTAAATACTCTAAATTTTAAGAATTAATTAAATTTACTTAACTTACTTCTTTATAGCCTAATATTCCTTCCTCCTAAACTATATAATAGTAATTATAAGAAATAACTAAGATATAGTAATAAAAGATACTTAATAGGCTTCTATCTAGTATAAAGTTATTAATTACCCTTAATTACTAGATATCTCTATTTTAATAGGCTTTTATAGTAATTATAGGATATTTTTTTAATAATAAATAGAATTATTAAGAAATTTTACTTAGTTTTAAACTACTTTATAGATCTTACTTAGATACTAACCTAAGTACTATTTTTTTTAACCTACTTTAGTAATATAAGATTATAGATTATATAGTTTTTATTATAATAGATAATATATTAAATAATATTATATTAATAAAAAATATATAAGATTTAATCTAGATAAATTAAATTAGTACTAATACTATAATTATCTATATTCTTTATATTATATATATAATCTAGCTTAGTTTACAGAAGCTTTTTAGTTAGATAAAAGCTAATCTAAAGAATAAGATAATAGAGATTAATTAGTTAGAGGTCTAATTATAATTAATATAAGTAAGATAGTAAAAGTAAGAGATTACTAATACTCTTAATAAAGTAAGTCTCTTTATAATATAATATTTAGATTAATATATTAATTATTATAATATTATTAGGTAAGGGTGCTTATAATTTTTATTAATATAAGTCTTTAATATTATAAAGTCTTTTATAATCTCTAGACTAAAGTACTAAAGCTTATACTAATCTAAGATATTAAGATTTATTAGAATTCTATCTTCTTAATACTCTAAAGAGTAAAGAAACTATAGCTAATCTTTAATTAGTTCTATTTATAAAATAATTATAATTACTTAATACTTAATTAAGAAGAATAGTATTAGATTAAGTATCTTCTTTAGATTACTTAATTATTCTTTAAATTTACTACTATACTCTCTTAAATAAAAGATATAACTATCTATATTATCTTTAGTATTTATAATAAACTTTTTAATTATCTTAAAGTATTAATTTATTAGCTTTAATAGAAGAAAGTAATTTAGAAGAAGCTTATACTTAATACTCTTTATATAATAAAAAAGAAGCTATCTATCTATTATAAAAAAAATAGATAAGGTCTATAGTAATCTATTTATAATTAGGATAATTCTTATACTATAAAATAAGCTTTAGGTCTTTAGTAATAAGGATTAGGGTTTTAAATTATATAATTAATATTATAAAAGCTTTAAAACCTATATAGATCTCTATAAGGAATACTTATTAAGTTATTAGCTATATAGGGCTTACTATAGATATTATCTTTAGATATTTAAATATTAAAGATTAATATACTTTTTACCCCTAATTTTAATTAATTAGTAAGTATTAATRAGACTATATAGTACCTTAAGAGTAATAAATAATATTAGTATTCCTATTAATACTCTATTAATTAATATTATCTAATAGAGATAGCCCTAATTACTCTATAAATATTCTAGAAAGAGTATAAATATAAATTTCTAGCTCTTATAAAAATAGTATATAATATATTCTTAATATCTACTACTAGTACTGATATTAAGTAGCTTTTTAATTCTACTTAAGATATCTATTATTATTATTAAGGCTTACTTAATTCTATAATAATCTAAGATCTAATACTATTTATATATATATTAAGGTTTAAAGTAAAAAAGAAGGAACTTTTCCTTATAAAATAATATCTTTTAAATAAGGAATAGTAAGCCCTTAATAAAGAGAAAGATACTTAATAACTTTAAAATACCCTTAAATTAATTAGTAATAATAAAGAAGAAGATAGCCTAGAGATTAGTATAGACTAGCTAGCTACCTAGTAGCTATCTAAGTATATATAAGATAAAAGATAAAGGAGTATAATATCTAATAGAGAGTAAGAGAGCTAGGAATCTTTTCTATTAGATAATAAAGTAGTTCTTCCTTTACCTAATATATAATAATATATCTCTAGATAAAATTAGAAGTACATAAGGTGTGAGGATAATTAGTTCCTTTATTATTAATTATTAGTATTATAGGCTAACCCATGACATATACTATATTATATATACTACTATAATTAAGTAGTAAGAGTTAATTATTATAATAATTAGTATATTAGCTATATATACTTAGCTTCTTCCTTCTTTAGTAATAGTTAGAGTATAGCTCTATACTAGAATTCTAGCCTACTTATATTTATATATATAATTTAAATACCTATAAATATAAGATAAGACTATATCATTAATATATATTATATGATCTGGAATATTTATCTAGTTTATCTACCTAACTAGGTTATCTAAAACCTAGCTAGGTTCTATATAAAAGCCTAGAACCTAACTTAGAATACCCCCCTTAAGCCCAAACCCCAGCCTAAGTTAGGTTTGATATATATTTTAGTTAGGTTACCCAGAACACCTGCCTAGGTCTAGTCTAAGCCTTCTCTAATATATATCTCTATAGACTCTACTATATAAAATTCACAAAATACTAACTTCTAAGAATTTTTAAAAATTCTAGACTTAATATTACTAAGCATGCTATATATCACTAGACTAGTAGAAACTAGGCCTATCTACTAAAAATAATTATAATTAGTTAGCAGGTAATAAATTTTAAACTCCCTTTTTAGAATTTTTAAAAAATCAGGAATCATGCTTACCTAATCAGACTATTATTATTCTATAACTAAAAGTATCTACTATTTACTAAAAATAATTATAATTAGTTATCTAGTACTAGACCCCTAGTGAATACTAAGAATTAATATTTCTTCTAGTTTCTGCCTGAATTCTTAGGCCCTACTAGCCTACTAGATGCCTCAGGCACTAATCCATACTAGATGGTGGCCTAAAAGGGTATAGGCTTCCCACAGATAGTAGTCTTGGCAGACCCCAACCAAAAATTTCGACCTTACCCCTACCCCCCTAGTTCGACCACCTTCCCAGTGATTAATCTAGAATCTAATATTAGAATCTAATAGATTAGCTAGTTAGAAACATAAATCATTTTAAATCATTCAAAAATATTAAGATTTGACTAAGATAAGAGGGGGGTACTGAGTTACCCTGTGTACCCCCCCACCACCTGCCAACCCTAAGGATTTGTATGAGTACCCCCCCGGGTACAGAGACATTATAGTGTTAGAATAATCCAAGGCGGCTCCATACTGAGACCTACAGAGTTGATGTTGTCCTAGGATACCGAATATCMCAAGCGATCTATGCCCGCTTCGCACAAGCTATACCATATTCTGGGAGTACAAGATTAATTACAGAGAGCTGCGTGTTGGCCGCGTCAATTAGAACCATAACTCTGGTCATGTTTTCATCAACCATGACCGCGACGTGTATTGGGACAGTCAGACATGGCTCACACTTGGGTCATGCCAGATACGCGAATTGTTGAACGCAGATTATGTGCCCTTCAGTACGCTATTCTTGGTGGGTGATTTATTGAGCATCATCGAGCGAAACCAACAACACTCAACTCAATCACTAGCATAGTCAGCTCTCTGAAATTTAGCCCCGACCGCACCATCTTTTCAATCCTCGCAGTAAAGGGTCTTCGTCTACTACAGTATCCATATGTCCGTATCATCGTTGGCCTCCTATCTCCAGATCTATCTCAGTATTGACTCACCATATCTGCAGGTATGGTAAGGTGAGGTGGTGACAATTATATAATTAAAGCTATGCGAGTCATATAGCCTAACGGGCCCCATTTCTCAACCGAAACACATATGGATGCGCCAACCAAATGTTCGAGAGTTTATCCTAATATGAGTGGTCTGGGTCAACTTCCTCAACTTCACAGCGGAAATTCTCTCCGAACTGATTGATAAATCCTAATCTAAATTTATAGGCCATCAAGATGAAGCTCTAAATTCACCCTCATTTAATGGAATAGGTTCAACTTGATGCTCATAGGGATTAGCTATAGTGGTATCACTCAAGTAGTTGAGCACCACACCTAAATTACAGTCCGCTCCCCGTCCAGTGTATGGCGATTTAAATACAACTCGAGGCGTGGGGTAGGGGGCACGGCTCAACAAGCATAATAACACACCCGCCCCGAATGTGACCAACAGGTCGTTGAAATACTGCCCTCTTATTAGCACCTAGAGCATCGACGTAGACCGACTGATGCCAAAAAAGAGGATAGATTGCTGAGACAGTAGGCCCAGGGGTCTATACTTTAGTCTCTGGCGATCTGCAGACCTTGACTCCGCTGATGCTTTGGAAAGCCACGAGCTTTTTAATTTCATCGGTTGCCGTCAAGCGGCAGACTATCCTCTTTGCGTGCGATCACAGTCAGACAATGGAACACTGGGGCCGATTTCCAATGCCACAAGAGATGAATAGTCACGAAAAAAATTCCGCTTTATCAAGACATTTGGGAAGTTCATGATATCTTTTGAGGTAGTCGGCCGACAGACTCTGGGGTGCCATGGTGGGCTCTTCCGTATCCTGGGATATTGAAATGCCATCTGTTTCCTCTGATATACTCCGTATCAAGTTGTATATATGATCCAAGAAGGCGAGAGCGAGGTTATTATTGAGACACTCCTAGAGTGCCAAATTATGCAAGAATACAACTGTAGATGCATTGTCCAACTTAGTTGAGAAAGCTAGTGCATTAGATTTAATAGAGCAATATACATTGTCTCATTGAGTGAGAGGCTTAAGCCTTGGGCTCAGACATATACATTCATCCAACACTCTGCTAGGATGCTACATCAACGCATAGTCAGCGGTAAACAGTTTCTTTTTCCTTCTTCTCCTTAGCTTACTATTGTGAATTGAGCGACACCTATACGGTGGTTTGTTTTAGCTCTCCCAAGTTAACCAATTGAAAGGATATAGTCGTATATCTGTGTGTACCAAGGCCTCTGCTTAGGTCGTTCCTGAATGGAAAACATAGGCGTATGATTATGGGGAGAGAAAGCAGTTTTGATATCGGGAGCGTAGGTCCAGGCCTTGTAGTCTTTAGGAGAAGCGGATTCTCCATCCTTCCAGGCTTCAAAAATCTCATTCACGGATGATTGTACTGCTTGGTGACAGTATTCGCGGTTTTCTTTGTTCTCTTTATCAAGGAAGTTCATGTCTCCGTACATGGTCCACTTGCATTGTGTACGACTAGACACATGGAGGCCCTTCTCGCCATCCTCGTCATGCATCAACTTAATCGTTCAATGCCAGTCAGTCTTAATAAGGTCAATCAAACATAACGGATTAGCGTACCTTGGCCTTGTTATCAACATCTACATTATCTCCAAAATGTAGGGCACGTCGTGGAGTTCGTATATGGCCAGCGGAGAACGAATCTTGCAAGAAGTGATCCGCAAAGGCATTTATAGCATAGGCAGTCAGCAGAGCTTCTTGTGTCCCCTTTTTGGCAATTTCAATCGCAACTGCGTGCCCCGTGTTGTATGAAAGCCGTGCATCAAGCCCGAAATGGTCCCAATCCAATCTCGCCAAGTCCAGATACGTAGGGAGTTTCTGATTTTTGCGACCTTGTGTTGCATTCTGAAACCGTATGTCCCACAGTGGACTCTTATAGACTTCGGAAGGATGTCTACCGTGTTTGATGGCTTGTTCGACAGCAGCCTTTTGCTCATTGATAATGTAAAGAATGCTGCGTATTTCAGATTTGAGTCTGGTTTCTACAGCCAGGCTTTCCCAAGCTGATATAAAGCAACGGGTCCGCTCCTCTGGGTCAGGTGCATCACTAATAGGTTTCCATGTTCCAAAGAAATCACCTGCCAAAGCGCTAATCTCTCCGTAGGTAAGTTTCTCGCCATTGGGCAGCGCGAAATGCACTTCTTTGGCTTGTTTAGCAGGCTCATGTTTATCTAGCCGCAATGTAATACCGTCACCGAGGAAAATATGATCAGGTGATTCCCATTCTGATACTGCTGTCAACATGCTTGAAGCTGGAACAAGATAATAGCGTAAGCTTCTCACCAGAATGTGGTGGAGCTAGGCGGCAAGCGCCGTGGAAAACTCCAAGTTCTCTCACTTCATTATGTTTTGGATTTCCGTTCAATAAAAGCTCGGGAATCCAGTACATATCGGGTTGCAGGTTGAAATAGAAATAGACGATCTCGAGAGTCTTCAATCAAGCTAGAATGTCTTTCTAAAAACAATCGTGTACTAAACAGAAAAAAAAAAAAAAAAAAAAAAAAGGGGGAAACTACAGTTGGTAATGGAAAGTTCTTTAAGTATTTTATACTCTTGCCAGAATTCTACTTGTGCTCGTTAAGCTAACATCTGTCAAAAAAGTATGTAGATTCATTGAGCCTAGGAGCTCGTAGATACAATACTACGCGACATACGTCATGGATATTTTCTCTTTCTATTTCCGGCGTAATCACCTCAAGCCTCTACCAAATCCCTGTCAAACCATTATTCATTCGGAACAGTGTGTGTGGTACAGTCCTTCTCAGCATACTCCTTAGCGCTTATTATTGGTGTAATTTGAAGAAATTATATCAAGCATTAAGAATGAATATTATACTTCTAAAGCATGATGCGTTTTGCGTCCATTCGGGATGCGCAATAATTTTTGATGACAAAGCAGCTTTACAATATGACGACTGTTTTAGGACCCTGTCTCTTCTCGCTTCGTCTTCAGATACGTTTTCAGCCTTTTTTATAACTATGCTGGTAGTGTCATAAGGGAGAACTGTATCAAAGAATCAGATGACAGCGTATAGAGCTGAGCGATGCAACAGTTACTAGTATAAGCCAACTAATAACTGGATTGAATGTGCTTCGGCGAACAAAAGTTTCATCATCGCCATTGCACCTCAGATATGCTTTGTCGGGTAACACCATTCCACCAATATCTTGGTTTTGTACTCTATTACTTACATCTGATTGTAATATTCAGCATAGATATCCTTACACAAGCTTTATAGGAACTGTATTCTGTACTTATGCTTATCTACCGAGGTGCTAGGGTGGTAGGATATTATTGTATATAATGGAGCGTATGTGATAAAAGGAACACTACTACCCATACATTGGTTGTAAGCCTAAGTATATCCTAGAGGAGGCAAGACTGTAAGTCCCTACTTATATAGTACCTTGAGTAGCTATTCTTTATAACATTATTTCGAGACTAAACCTAACTAATTATTATCACTAAAATCCTAAATGTAGTATGAGCGTTATCTATAAGTATGCTACTAATTAACTTTTAAATAAAGATAGTAACTTCACATGTTAATTTACCAGCAGAAAGCACATAAAGGCACATTACACAAAAGCAATTTTCATTATCTACCTTTGCCCTAATGGCTTGCCGCAGGTCCAATACAAACTGTTTCAGATCGAAATTTCTACTAGTGTTCTTGCCCTAGTGGGTGAGATAATGTTGCTGGGGAGTAGATGCGAGGGTGCTTCCTATTGCACTCTCTTCCCAACCACAAATCTACTTTATTCCTTGAAAAATCAGGCAACATATTTGAAAAATGACCAATATGGTAGAATACATCTCCCAGGACGTCTTGGGAGCTGCTGCTAAATATGGCAAGTGTAGAAAAGTAAGTGTCACACTTGCCGGATTGACCACGGGAGTTACGGCTAATCGCGCCATCCATGACAAGGAAATGTGACTTTATCTCATCCATTGTAGTTTGGAGACGTGAGCTTCCTGGTACAGAATATCCTCATGGAAAAGATTCACACCGTCTGGGGGAGAAATAGGGTGCTCAGTCACGCCAGTTTGACAAGAACCGTGCCTACAACGGCCTTCCATGGGAAATCTCATTACGTCACCTGAGAGAGCCTGGCTAGTGGTGATGTTAATGACAATGTTACATAATGCTTGGTGAAAAGATTCTCCCCAATTCGCCTTTTCCATCTAATCCCTCAGAGGTGCTATAATCTGGCTAGCGATAGTAATAACTTTACCATCGACGCTACATCACTGAAGGATGACATCGGGGCCCCATATGCACTGTTTCACCAAGTATAAATTGAGGGGAAGTGTCTTCTTTGCGTCTCGAATCCCTCTTCTATTTAAGTGAGATTGACCCTTTTGCAAGTACTGTGGTTCTGCCTGTTTGACTACCAGCATAGTAACCACTACCTTAATATAATATCCCATCTAACCCAAATTTCCATGATGCGCTTTACTTAGATATGGATCTCTGTCCTTGCAGCTCTTCCCATTGCTCTTTCCCTGGATGCTGATCTGGTATGCAAGCAGAAAGTTCTTTAGATGCTTATTTACTTAACTAATAAGAATATTAACAGGCATGGCTCTATGCTAGTAATTATATGCAACTAATCAGTTCTACTTATAGTATAGCATGTGTCCCCTTTAATTAGTAAGTCTCCCTCTATTTAGATCAATTGGTTTTTGCTAAACTAATATAATATCAACTTAGTCCTAAACCAGCAGAGTTAATAAGAGTAAATCCTTAACACCTAGTTAGAGCTGACATATTCTCTAATCTCCATGAGTTTGTTATGACCTTATAAAGCAAGGAATGTGTGCTAATTAGCCCTTATTATAGCAACTCTTGGTGCCGTGGACAACCAGTATACCCTGATGTCCGTGGCACAAAGCGTCTTGAAGGAGATGATATTGTTTCTGCAAAATGCTTTATACAACCAATTGGCATGTGATTTGAATTGTGCTCTCTTCTAAGAGCGACATCCTTTTACTCCTGGAAAGTTTGATTTTTAATTACAGATGTTACATACTTCAATAAGGACTAGACCTTGGTATGGGTGATTTTTTTTGCTCTTGCTTTTAGGAGCTTTTCCCCCCTATACTTGAGTGCAAATGCAGAGGTAATGTACTTATTTCTCTTTAGTTTAGTGATAGTGCTGAAGAATATTGTGGACCGTTTCCCTAACTCATATATATCATACATTGCTTTTGTCAGTAGTGGGTGAAATGGGGCATAGCATAATCCTGACACTTTTGCCATGCAGTGAGCGATACTGTGTTACAAATAATAAACTCTACTTAACAATTGGACTTCACGCAAGGTAGCTATTAATTTAAAATTAGGTATCCTTGGCGATATATGAACTGAACATGTTCGAATAATAAAGCTAGGCGATACTATACATAAAGCTTCAAAGGAGTCCCAGAGTATCATGGGTATCCTGTCACCTGAAAAGAACGAACCGAAATAACCGAAATGTACCCTAGGTCTGCGTCAATCACCAGGGCACTGACTAACGTTACCGGGCTGTGGACCTGTAGCGGTCCTGGAAGGTCCATCTAAGAGTCCCTTCAGAAGTTTAGTCAGGACAGCAAGGATTCTAAAGCTTATGACTTGGTCGTCTTAGATTATCCAAAAATTCCATACCCAAAACGGTAAACTAGGTTTGGTCACCCCTATGCCGACCATTAGGGCTCTACCAAACCCTCGGAACCCTGAGATAGTTCAGAAAATAATTAACAAACCATCCTTGACGATGCCATATACCTCTAAGCTAGAGCTACAAACAGCCACTATATATTGACTTATTTCAGCAAAAAAAAGGTCTAGACACTTGGTCTATGACTGGGCCATGGTACACAAAGGAATCTTACTGATTTAAGTATGACAACACCATTCACCTTGTCTAACCATGTCACGATTACAAGTTCTCTACAAGAGAGATAGATGAAAGTTATCAAATTACCTTTAGCTACAATATGGAATCCTGGAAGAAGCAACAGCAATACTGAACAGGCATAGTGATGTGTTCCACAGACTTGATGGAACCAGTGTAATTTCTGCTTGTTGAGTCACCAAGTGCAATGCTGCTCAGGTCATCAATAATGATTCTTCACAATAATMCTCCTTTACTCACGCAGCCGAAACATACATAGATGTTGTATTGGTATTGATAGATGCAGTTTCATTGCACCAGGGAAKCATTTGTTGATGGCAAAGTCACAACCGTCGTCAGTCCAGAAATGACGGTTCCGGGGGTCACATGTTTACTCGGACTAGCGCCTTTGGATATGTGCTTGAGGCTGCGCATGATAAAATGTCAAAATCTGATTTTAAGGCCTGTGGTTCAATGCCTAGAGTTGAAGAAAGTAAGGTGAATAGAGTCTCAGTAGGGAAACTAATCTTTCCTACGCAAATGGCTTAATTTCCAAGCTCACTCTGAGTTTCTAGCATCAGAATGACATCTGTCATTCTCTGGTGGTTTCCATCAACCATGAAGGTTATGCTTTTAATGTCTGCAAACATACAAGAGCAGGCCTGAAAACAAGTTATCCATGGATTTCATTAGTAATGAGCCGAGGTTCTCACTCGGACACTTACCGGGCCGCAACGAGATGATCATGGGTGGGGCTGATAAGAGATGCCATACTTGGCGATGTCGGACTCCGATCCGGAATCGACTTGGTGGGTTCCATAGAGCATGTCCAAAGTGATAAAGATACGCATCAAACATTGATAATGTAGGCATCATTTGTGTAACATTAGTGACATAGCCTATTGCTTTGAGAAAACATTTCGACGGGTGGACCATGGGATGCATGCTAGTCCCTAGTCCTTGAACGGCTGCACTGCGACCAATTTTCTCAGCCCCTGATTGGTTGTTCGGGTCGGTTTGGTTTTCCCTCACCGCCCGCTGGGGTTCTGCCCAATTAGCTTAGTATATGCCTCGATCAACAAACTTCATGTAGATCAACTAGGAAGACATAATTGCTTCTCTCTCTGTTTCGCGGAATGTCTCAAAGGGCCCATTGTTCCCAGAATAAATATTAATGAGCGTGTGCACGAATCCATGGAGGGCCATCATGCTAGAATGGTAATGAGCGGGTTTTGTGTGCAGCAGGCATGTACGACCAGTATAGGTCTCTTATTGATCCAGCCTGATACGCTAGTCCTATTATTTAAATCAGTCATCCTGACTTGAAGATAAACTGCAGCGCTACTTGATCGCATCCCATCTGTGTGTGAGGAGGGCAACTGTTGGGGAGCTCTTTGGCCAAAGCGAGGGGCGTCACTGAATGCACACAGCATGCCGTCACTGCAGCTATCGAGCAATTGACGTGCCAATAGGACAAGATTACTTCAAGTGCACCAGACAGAACATGCCATAKGAGCCCTGGCATATGTTGATTCTGAGATATCACTATGGACGCAGCGCAGCCTGGATTACGTTAATGGCGAGGTCGACTTCTCTTCCTTTATTCAGCCGGTGGTACAAAAGAAAAACCCCGTACAGACCAAGGATGATAGGGTCATACTGATTTGTTTGAGCGCGCTCACTCATTGTTGCGAACCATCTGGGGTCGATACAGAGGTTGGTTTTTATGTAGTTCTGTGTTGAAGGCCTAGCGCCCAGTTTTGTGTGTTTTACTAAGTATGTTATGTGAAAGTCGTAACTAGGTCACCTGCCATGGTGAGATAATGAAAGGCACCCGTTGATCGTTTGCTATAGTCTTACTCGATTCAACCTGATAAAGGATCCCTTGGCTTTCTCCGTCGATCAACGGGTTAGTGCTGATTGACGAGATCGGACATTGGTCTTCTGGCCCTCATGGCAACATGCAAAATATGGAATCCATGGCCTTGATGATTGGCGCCTCATAGTCTGGTGCACTAATCGCGAGGTCGTTCCCAAAACAGATATCATTTAAGTATGTTGTCAGTACGACACATCCTTCGTTGACCAGTGCGATATATGTGATGACCTCGACGGACACGTATCGATGTGCATAAAAGATCCGCGGGTCTTGAGCCTAGATTTTCGAACGAAGCAAACAACTTTGATAGTTAACGTAATCCACCACCGAGCCGACCAACCTCCCCGAGCCGATCAGCTCTTCCTCAGATTTGCAGTAGCATTGCTTGTCTCTCTGCCTCTGACCAGAGCGCAAGGATTCACGCCTAGTAGTGTAAGGTTAAACAACAAAATCAAGCAACAAACAGCGACTAATAGAAACTCTTCTCTACAGTTTGTGCAGGCCTGGAGGAATAGGAAACTCTAACAGACCTTGAAATACTCTCTCACATTTGCCTTCATGGCTGTTTTGAATCCAAGTAAGGTCACCTTTGATGATTGGTCATTAGTAGGGTCAATTAATACCTATCTGATATTATACATAGGTTGATCCTATCTATCTCGTCCCTAGTCCCAATTGTTCTCTGTTTAAGTAGGCTGGGTCCAGTATTATTGTTAATAATCAAATTTAATGTCAATAACGAGCGCTAAAGTAATAAAGATGAGATAGACCGTACCGTACATCTTTCGTGGAAGATCGGGCCAAAGTAATGGAATTAGTTCCTCGAGGTCATAGCTAAAGTGAAACCTGTCTGGTGATTACGAGAGAAAGAAAGATCCCTAGGCACAATGCAACAAAAAAGAAAAAATAATTTTTATGCATAACGACATCAACTGAGCAAGGACCCCGTGTAGATGGCCTGAGAAATTTTTCAAGCCAATTTTTCTTTGTCAACTCCATAGGAACCATTTACCAAACCATTATGACGCAGTATAAGGCCAAGGACAGATCAAGCCTTTCAGAAAGGCCAGTTTTTCCTTCAGTTCCGGGTTGTCAATTGTGGGATATTTCCACTGGTCAATGACCGCAGCGATCCCGTCCCCAGTAATATGAATCYTAGTGTCTAAAATGAGACTGGGGGGGAACGAAACATTAACGTCCACATAGAGATTGCTTCCAGATGTGATAATGAAATGGAAAGACCCGGCGCGGGTTAGCCTTTGGTTATAGTGAATGTTTAGCTTCGTGTGGTCCCGCTCATTGAAATGACCGCACTGAATATGTAGTTCAGCCTTCAGACTGACATAGTCGTTGAAGACCTTGTATTCGGTAATTATATAATCATAGCGACCACTGCAAATAGGCGTATCGATAGGCCCGTCGCCAGTGATGTTCAGCGGGCCCTGTTCCAAGGGCGGGGTGTCTTTGAAAACATGGACTTTGAATTTCTGTTCATTGGTAATCCAGCAACACTGAGTTACTTTATCCTCGGGGACGGTAAGCCTGTGCCAAAATCCGTCATAATGGCACCTGTGAGCCTCAATCGTCGCATGCACGCTACCCACAGGGCAACAGGTTCTGCTGTCATAAACATAATCCCCGGGGGCATCCTCGCTGGCATTGTCGTCGAAAAGGAACTTAGGTTGCGAAACAATATAAGTTGGCAGAGGAGCAATATGTCCTGTTTGCGATCTTAGCCAACTTCTGCACGTACAAACCGCACAATTGTAGATTAGGGCTCCTGTCCGTTTCTCACAACCACGCCGTATCACATCAGAACCAGGCATTGCGACAGCGTGGCGCCAGATAGGGTGTGAGAAAAAGAAGGGACCTTAGATCAAGCACTCACTTTGGGTAGTATCAGCCTCTATAGGCGTTGCAAACCCTATACTAGCAAGAGTAAGTATAGTAAGCACACAGTAAATAAGTCTCATTATATAGAATCAGGAAATTTAGAATATTATTCCCTTATATAGCTCTTATATAAATTATAAGTATAGAATTATAACTATTAATTTATCTTAAAACTAGATTAATACTACTAAGAATTAAGAGAATTATTTATATTCATATTATTCCTTGAATTTAACTAACTAGACCTTTTAATGATATAATATATACGTAGTTAGAGTTAGTTATATTAAAGAGTAGTGTAATAGACTCCACCGTTTGCAGCCATGAATGATTACTTATAGAGCTTCCTATTTTGGAAAGAGCTGATATGAAATAAGTTGAAAAGCAGAACAGTTTGCAGAAATAAGAAATCTAGAAGAGCCCAGAGGTGGCTAGATCCCTTACATCTTTGCATCTTAGCTCTCCTAGAGCACTTTATTAAAGATATATAGACATGTGTCTGCAAACAGCGAAGTCTATTACACTATTATTTAATATACCTAAACTTTAACTACATATATTATATCATTAAAAGGTCTAGTTAGTTACATTCAAGGAATAATATGAATATAAATAATTCTCTTAATTCTTAGTAGCATTAATCTAGTTTTAAGATAAATTAATAGTTATAATTCTATACTTATAATTTATATAAGAGCTGCATAAGGGAATAATATTCTAAATTTCCTAATTCCTATACAATGAGACTTGTTTACATTCTTACTATACTTACTCTTGCTGGTATAGGGTTTACAACACCTATAGAGGCTGATACTATCCAGTGTAAGTGCTTAATCTAAGTCCTCTGTTTCTCTGTCTTCTACTCACTTTGATAGATGGCGATATTAGAACCACAGTGTATGGTTATGTAAACCCCCTTCTAACCACGCACTGACCACTCGCTAGGGATTGGTGCGATAATTATCGCGATTGCCCACGTCCAAGTGTTTTCTGGACGCGTTGCTGCTGTCGCAAATGGTCCGACAAGGACTCAGACCCCGGCTGGTGCCACGCTGTCGCAATGTCTGGCTGTGAGGTGATCGGTGGGGAATGTCAAAAATGGAACTAGGAACTGATAGCTTTTGTCTGTGATAACCCGAAGGTTTAGGCCACCGGGCCTCAATCTTTCGCGGTCATATTGGTGACTTCATCATTTATTTGTCCTATTTCGTTGCTGGGAAGGCTTGTGATGTCAGAACCCTTCTAAATGCGAACGTCTTCCCAACTATAGCAGTGAATTGGAGGATTTCGTTATGGAATGTATTTAAAAACTTCTGGAAGGTGTTTGGCTTCTGTGGTCATTATTTGCCTCAATTTCGTTTGTGTTAGTTCACGATTCCTTTGCAGACATTTGCCCTGGTCCTCTACGCTTCGGTGTGGGTTTTTTCCCCCAGAGGTTGTTGGTTTTTCCCCACACTCCTATGCGAATGCAGAGGCTTGGACAGGGATATGGTTGAATTAATAAAGTCTTATTATACAGCTCCCTAGCACCAAGCTATTTGCGGGGTCTGTAAATAAAGTTGTATACCATCATAGGACGCAAACCACTTGAGAATGTTCAATTTCCGAAATGATGGTGGGCATATTTATGTCTACATGGCAACTTAACTGGCTAAAGCTCTGTTCAATATGATATTATACTCATGCGAATAAGCAAAAGCAAGCAGTTAGAGGGCGACGTGGACAGCGTGGACAGCGTGGACAGCGCGCACCTCAAAGTGTGTGATGATCGCACAAGTTCCTTGACATGCTACTTCCGAAAATGACACCAGGATCGGCGTCATTAATTGTGAAAGCAGGATCAAGCTGTTCKAAGCTGGGACTCGCTGGCTATACACCGTTTTCTGTTGCTACTCGAGCCGAGGATATAGCCATATTTCAGCGAAGTGAGATATGTGTTATTTTGTAAGGCTCCGTGGAACCTGCTGAGAGGAGAGGGCGATTAGTTATATGTATTCACTATTAAAGCAGTATGTTAGAGAAGTCAGGTACAAGTCTATGCAGGTGGATCGATGCCTGACTTCGCCAGGAGGATGTATGTAACGCTGGCCAGACAGCATAGATCAGATCAACCTGTTATATAAGTGAGCGGACCGAGGATGGCTCCTTGGCTTGCGAGGGAAATACAAGAGCTTCAAGAGCATATTTACAGTTCTCTGTGCTTTGGGCGTTTATGCTAGACAAACACAGTCTTCTTGGCTACAGTCTCGGACAGAATTTCATGAGTCTCACCAAGCTCTTTGGCACATTTGATTGCTTCGTCCATGATTCAGTGCCTCCGATTTTGTGAGACGCGCTCGCAAATTTCTCCTGCCTCGTGACCTTGATCTCTGTTTAATCGAGCACAAGCACAAGTTCTCGTGAACTACTTTGAGAACAAAGTAATAATCCTGCGGTCCCATATTGAGAGACACGCCAGATCGCTAGCTCGTTCCCGGATTCTATTTTTGAAAGAGAGAGATATACATGTATTGATATAACATAAAATAGTGTTTTCTGAAATAATGTTCTCAGCTTTGGATACTAACCTTCTGATGGAGAGAATATTAGTGACTGGTTATATATTTCTAATTGAATACATGTTGAATATTCGAAAATATGTCTGCCGGATCCCAGGATGCATTTACTTTCACATAATGTCGGTCTGGAGACCCACATAATCCAACATCATGTGTCCAAAAGTATTTAGCTGTCACACCTGGGGGTCGATCTCTGCTGTACTCTGCTAGTCACTACTACTTGGGAACGCGGACGATAGCAGGGCAGGCATACAGTCTGACACTTGCCGGTATACAACTGACGCGCAACACATTGTTCCGACCAGAAGCAAGGACAATAATAAGGGTAACATATGAATAATAACAGTAGAGATAGAAGGAAGGCCTACTATGTATTTCATTTTTTTGTTAAGCAATTTTATCTTCGCAGAAGGAGTGCAAGTTCTCCCCACACGGACAAGGGAAATACGCTAGCTTGCAGGCAGGAGCTTCAGATCTTTTGTATTGGAACACAGGCGTTCTCGCAGCCAGACATAAGAGTGGTTCGACAATAGCCCGGCTCTGTCTTTGGTTGCCCCTTACCACGGCAGCAGCACTTTCTCCAGAAAACGTTAGGACGAGGACAGTCTTCATCAGTCATACACATCCTAATGAAAACCTTTTAGGTCACATTTATGAATAGCCTGTTGTATACATACTCTGATGTATATTCTAAATAAACGAGTTAGGAGAA
Organism: Aspergillus pseudoviridinutans; assembly: GCF_018340605.1. NCBI lineage: Eukaryota > Fungi > Ascomycota > Eurotiomycetes > Eurotiales > Aspergillaceae > Aspergillus > Aspergillus pseudoviridinutans. The sequence continues at coordinate 61,353 of NW_025091288.1, read as the reverse complement.
AGGCTTTTCAAAAGGATTCCAAATCTAAGGGTTGCATACTCTTGATAGACGCTGAAATATCACTCATAATGGGGTTGGAAAGGCCCATACCCAGAAATGCAAAACTGATGATAGAGTAAATGAATTTCATTGTTGCTAAGAAGGTCTCCGTTTCCTTATAGTCTCTTTTGTTAAAAACTAAAGAAGAGTAGCTATCTACTGAATGGAACCTGGCAACTCTACTTATACTAAAATATTGTATATAATGACTGACCAATGCCGGTAACATCATTAAGATATTCAAAGAATAAATAAATTATCCATTGCCATAGACTCATAGATAGAGGAATCTAGAACCGGCCAGCACTTTATCTAGGAAGCCAAATTCATAGACTACAGTTGGAGTAGACCTATAGTATTCATTTGCGGAACAGATGAGTACTTGTGACAGGTGCTATCTATTAGTCACTACTTTGGGAAGGGGCGTTAACTTCTCTGGAGCACTCCAAAAGAGGTCTATCATTCCGACCTAGAATTGCACAACAGACGGCCTTGGTTAATATCAAGTATAATGATTAATTTCTACCTTGACAGAGCGTATGTCCCATGGCTCTATGTATCGAATGCTTTCTCAAAGCAATAGGTATACCGTTCATGTCACACAAATGATGCCTACATTATCAATGTAACGTACAAGTTGATTGAAAAGCTATGGCATTTGTTTTCAGCCCCACCTACGATCATTCCGTTGCGGCCCGGGGAACCGAGTTCATGCTAATGACACCGTGGATGACATGTTCTCCGGGCCCGCTCTTGTACATTTGCAGTATTAGAGTCAATTCTTAATGTGATAGGAACCATCAGAGAATGACAGATGTCAGTCTGATGCTGTTGACTCAGAGTGAGCTAAAATGCTGAGGTCAACAATTTAGAATTATGCATTTTGCTTAATAAAGATCAGTTGTCATTTCTGAGACTTTATTTCAATGCACGCATGAAGTTGGGAGAGAGCGGTTCCGTGGTTCTGATGCATCAACAACCAAGCGTCTGGAAGATCTAAAGTAAAGTATGTAAATTAATCCTGTAGTTTGCTCTATACGTTATAGACAAGGGACTCCCGAAATATATGATTTCTAAAGTACAGAGCCAAATTTTATTGCATTTACCACGGATATTGTACTAAGATATCTGACAAAAATGTACACTGAATCAGAAGCTATAATACCTAACTTGGCCCCTGCAGTACTTAGGCTTGATATTGTCTCCTAACACAGGACTGGGTTCAAGGAACAGCTGCTTTTGGGACTGATGAGATCCCTGCTGGAGACTTCTGACTTCATCGTGACATGCTTAAGAGAACTTAGGCTACTCCAGCAGAGGCTAGATGAGTTTGACTTTTCTAAATCAAATTATATCTCTATAGGCTAACAGACTTTCAAGCAAATGACTTTTTTCGTCACTGTAGTAATAGGCGCTACATTTTTACCGGTTAAAAAATACTCTATGACACTTAGACTGTGTGAAGTATGCCCTGGCAGCGAAAATTGAGAGAGTTGGGAAGATATAAATGCTAGTTCTCTGCTCTCATCAAAGAAAAGAATTCGTTGCCCTTGTTAGTCAATTCGATTTTCGCCAGTCTTGACCTGATTAAACACTGATTAAAGGACCGCTTCTTCATTATAATGCACTTCATCAAGACAGCTCTTGTCACAGCCGTTGCACTCTCCGCGTCAAGTACATTGGCTCACGTGATGGATACTACTTGCACAGTATGGTGGCCACCTTAATTATACCCTTGTGTCAGCCAGTCTGGCTGCCGAATCTAGTAAAGGATTTACGGAACTCTCTGTAATTCTGATTCGACCAATCAGATCACGAGAAATAGATCATATTGCGATTCAACTCGCCAATTCGAATTCCAATTCGCTGAGATCTATCTTTCCTGTCTATAAATTCTAGTATGAGATCGTAGATTAGAAGAATCAGACCTTCATCCCTTGATATTCCGCGTATATGCGTTTACCATACAAACGTTATTATCTCGGATTGGCTGACACCTTGTTATGCATGCCTTTTAAGACAACCTTGCTCTCCATTAACTTAATAAGTTTAATACATCGCATTTCCTGGGTTATGAATTGTGCTAACTTGATTGCAATAAACTGTATAGGTCTATTACTGCCTTGCTGGGGATGGTTGTTATAAGCAGTATGTTGAGTCAGGTGAATGGGACCGTCTAGTTAGGCCGTAAGTGCCATGACCCTCTGTTAAACTTCAATCAATAGGCGCGCTAACAAAGCAAACAGAGGACCTGTAGAGAGCATATAATCTACATGTGACGGCACATTAATAGGGTTAGTTCTTCTGTTTCTTACTTATTCCGCACATGCTTTCTAATACATGCACCAGGAATGGAAGATACTCCTTCAAACACAGTGCAACCACTGTTCACCCTCCATTCTGGGCTCAAAATGTCCAGTGTAAAGAGTAATCTGAAGATCATTACATCTTGGCCTACATATCTTAAGCATTATGTGGAGATTACTCATTAAAACGATTCTTGGGGAGTACAAGTACAAGTAAAAAAAATATAATCATGGGCTTTTTGGTGGATTTCATTGCTTTCCTATTTTGCAGGCAAAAGTCTTGGTATGGGTTTTTTTCCCTTCTCTCAAGAGGTTTTCCCTGTACCCTTTGGTGCGAATGCAGAGACTTCAAGTATAGGAGTTGAACTTCTATGTCTTCTACATGAACTGAATCCAACATTTACACTTATATTCTGATCTATAGGTCTTCATAAACCTCATAATGGTTCTATATTGGCCGGGGAACCACTTGTTGTGTTGACGGCAAAATCACAACTATGGCTAGTCCGTTAGAAATGATGGCGAAGCGAAATGTCATAAAAAGGTAATTTCTATAATCTGCGGTCCAATAGCTGGGGGGAGAAGAGTGAAAAGAATATTGCTGAGAAGGACGACTGATCTTTTTTAAGCACAATGCGCAATTTCTCAATGATTGCCAGGAGCTTTTCAGTAACTTGGTATWAAACCATGGCACTTTGAAAGTAGGAAAAGACTTTATCAGAAGATATGATGTGACATCTTATTCCAGCTAGGTCCAGACCTACTCTTACACTAACTGGAGAGGCAAAAACCTACACTACGTGATGGCTCCGTCAGTCCCTGTCAGCCAGTTTGGTATGCAATCCAGAACCCCCCAACCCAGCAACTACATCAGGCCTGGCTCCTGGCCCCCATGGTCTGGGAGGGACTATCTGGGTATCATTCTATTCATCTTATTATAGTACATCTAACTATACTAGTTATAGATTCCAGATCCCCTAGCGGGACTGTATAACTAGTATATACCCATTAGGATTGGCTCTATTAACTAGTTTTACTAGGGGCACTGCTCCCTACCATAGCTGCATCACTTCACTAATAGTAGTATCTAGGCTATTAGGATTACCTAATTAACCCCTCCCTAGTCCTGTTCCTGCTTAATTATCTACTCTAAACTTAGTACCTACTAGAGTATAGGTGTTAAGGGCTACTGCAGACCATAAAGCCGCCGTATGCAGCCAACATAGATAGTATGGATTACTAGATTATATAATCTACTATAGATATCTCTATAAGTTACTAATTATTCCATAACTTAGTAATTAGTTCCCCTTGCTTAGGTAATATATAATTATCTTACTCCCTTTATACTAGTCTTACTAGTTAACCTCAGACCTTAATAGCCAACCTTATAGTTCTAATTACTCTTTAAAATCTAATCAGCCTATTAGGACTGTAAAGGCTCAGCTATAGCCCAGCCACCCAGCTATGCAGCTACCCCTTGCTTCCTAATTATTTTCAGCCCCCTATTTTTATACCTTGAACTGTTTTCGAATCATTGCTGCAAGCATCTAGGATGGGTAGTAAAGATAAATAGTATCTCCCTTATCTAATATTCAAGAAGATAAGGATTAGTTTTATTCTTATATAATCTACTACTCTCTATCATTCTCCTCTATTAATTATTATTACTAATTCTTACCTAGTTAATAGGCTATCTACCCTGATATATAGATCCTTATAATTTCTAATCCTTCTTTCTTTAACTACCTAAGTATTAGTTATAATGCCTGCTAAATTTTACTATAAAGCTATTACTTCTACCCCTTTACTAGTAGAATAACATAGTCCTACTAAAGAAATATCTTCTAATCTAAGTAACTCTTCTACTCCTACTAATTAATCTTAAGAGTTAAAGGATGCTAAATTATAATAAATCTTATAATAAATTACTAAACTTAAGCACCTTTAATAAATCTAAAAAGTTAATAATTCTAAATAGCTTTACTATTAAAATAGCACCTCTTCTTCTATAGAAGATAAGCAGGAAATTAAATTTAAGAATCTTCCTATCTTTACTATTAAATATTTACTTTAAAAGAGAGAAGAATAGCTCTAAGATATAGAATATATATTCTAAGGGGCCCTAAAGAAATATAGCCTAGATAAATCTAAAATTATTACTACTATTTTATAAATAGATTCTACTTACAGGCAGTAATAGTATATTAAGATTAATAAAATATTAGTAGAGAGATAGTAAGAAGCTAAAGATTTATAGCTATTCTTTAAGAATTAGACTTTAAGTCTAATTTAAGACACTAAAACTGTTAAGGCTGATGTCATTATTAAACTATATTAGGCTTATTAATACCTAGATAAGGACTCTAGAGAGTTTCATTATTATCTAGATTCTCTAGAATAATATTTCCCTTAATAAAAGGAGAAGTAACATGCTCTAGCTTTCTTTAGTAGCCTTATACTAGAGTTATATATATATATTTAAGAATACCTTAATAAGCTGCTAGATACTTAAGATAAAATAGTATCTATAGCCTTAAAATACTATATCTTTCTATAGAAATAATAAAAATAAAAGAGAAAGGATACTAGAAGACCTTAAGAAGAGAAACCCTAAGATAGTAGCCTATTTAAATACTTTTAAAGTAATCCTAAGAGATTTATAAAATTATAATAAAACTAACTTAATAAGGATGGGAACCCCTTAAAGTATTATAAATATAGAAGTAAGGAATATCTTACTAATTAATATACTATAAGGGATGCTAAAGTCTAATTAATTATAGAAAATAATAAAGGGTTAGAGTAAGACCTATACCTCTAACCCCCTACCTAGAAGTAGGGACTACTAGCTATTTTTATATTCTAATACAGCTACCTAATAGCCTTAAAATATATACTAATCTTAATAGCTATACTAAGGTTAATATTATTAGTATTGCTTTTATAAAATTATAAAAGCTATAGTAAGCTAAACTTACTACCCCTATTATTAGGATAGTTAATAACTTTATTACTCCTACTTATAGAGTTTAGAAGATCTCTATTATTACCTATAATTTTAGGGGCATTAGGCAGAGTTTTAAATAAGCTTATATAGCTATTAATTAAGACCTATAACCTAAAGGGAGCCCTATCCTTCTCTTAATAACTATATTATAGGACCTCTGCATCTACCTATCACTATAAAATTACTAATAGTGGTTTAAAATACCTACCTTCTCTCTAACAGCCCTATAAAAGTTTAGGAAATTATATTATAACTATATAATAGTATTTATATTAGTTAAACTATTTAAAGAAGTATAGCTTTCTAAAGAAGAGAAGAATTAGAAATATTATTCTCTTAAGAATATACCCCTAGAACTAGCTAAGTTTTATAATATATTCTCTACAGAGAAATTAAAGATTATACCCTCTTATTCCTCTTAAGATTATACTATTAAAATAAAATCTAATAAATTATCACTATTTAGTCCACTATACCCCTTATCCTAGGCAGAACTTTGAGAATTAAAGGAGTATCTTAATAAGAACCTTATATATAGAAGAATATAACCTTTAAAGAGCCCTGCTAGAGCTCCTATCCTTTTTATCCTAAAGAAAGATAGAGGACTAAGACTTTATATAGATTACTAGGGACTTAATAAGATAATAGTAAAGAATTAATACCTATTACCCTGTTACGACACCAACACAGCCGCACTAGCGCAGGGCGGATGTGACAGGCAGAATATAGGGAGCATCGCTCACCAATTAACCATAAGACAACCACTGAGCAATCTGGGAAAATGCTTAATCCAGACAGGGATCCCACAGAAATACTATCCAGTTATGCCCTACTATATAGTTATCAAGTATTCTATGCAATAGTAACTAATAGGCTAATTCTAGCCTCTTATATAATCACTACCCCAGGAAATGGGTAACACTAAGATAAGGAGTATTAGACCTACTCTATAACCTACCCTAGAGATACCCTAGGAGTAGTGACAGGAGTCACAAATAGAGTTATAACTAGGGAACTATATAAGGATACTTATTATTATTATATCTAGCACTCTTAGTTTAGTTCCTTATATTTAATATAAATTATTTACTTAAGTATAAGATTACTAGTCTAATTCATTAGTTACTCTCTACTATTGAGTATATATACTTAATAGGCCTTATTTCTATCTCTACTATTATTATTCTTATATTGCCTTTAGATTATCCTTAACCTCTGGGAGGTTATTATATTACTACACTGTTAAGCTACCTGGTTAGTAAGCCTTAGGTAAGTATAGGCTATAAGTCTAGGGACTATAGCACCCTGTTCCCAAAGTAGTTAACTAGTAGAGAATAGCAGAGATAGATCCTAGGGTGTAATAAATTAAACACCTTACAGTACAAATCACTTTAGGAAGTTTGATTAACTCTTGATATTAAACATCATGGCAGGAAATGTGCTGCAGACCCCTATTAGCTTAAATATTAGTCAGGCAGGAATGCTATAGCAGTAAACTGTGACTGCACAACCTCTGTAGATATATATTACTAAGGATGAAGTAATAGCTATACTAAGCTAACTTCAGGAACATGTCCATTAATTAGAATAATAGAATAAGAACCTGAATAGTTAACTTACAGCTAAGTCTATCAAGATCAGACTATCTAAACTATTTAATAGTACTTAGACTAGGTTGTAATTATTCCTCATGTAACTAGATATGTATATCTAGATTAATAAGGAGAAGCTTATAAATAAAGCAGACAAAGTCCTCTTCACTACTATATACCTCATGGGACTAGTGTTTAATTAATTTAAACCCTTTATTAGAGATTATTAGATTAACACTGTGAAGAAGTAGGATAATAACACTAAGGAAATCTTCACTAGTTATATTAAATTTAAGAAAAGGCTTAAAGGAACCTTTAGTAATATTAATAAAGGAAGGAATATTAAAAGGTAACTATAGTAACTAAGGTAAATAGGATCTATAGGAGACTATGCTTCCAAATTCTAATAGATTATATCCTATTTAGACTGGGATGATGATGCCTACATCTTATAATTTAAGGAAGGACTGAAACTGGAGATCTAGGAGAAGCTAATCTAGATAGAATAACTAGATAGCCTTAGCAAAATAATTAAATAAGCAGTCAAGATTAATAATAAACTATATAATTTCAATATATGCAGAAGAGACTGAAGTAACTAGAATAGMTTTAATAATAGGCACACTATAAATTATTAACTAAATAATAGAAGGCTAGCTTAACTAAGGAGCCAAGGATATACTGATCCTTATAGGCCATAACTAATAGAGTTAGATGCAACCTAATAGATAGTACTTTCTAATAAGGAAAGAGAATAGTAATAAAAAGAGAAACTATATTTCTAGTGCAGAAAGCTAGGATATATATCCAGAGCCTATAAGCAATAACCCTGGAAGGGTAAGTAGGGTGGAAAGAAATAGCTATATATAATGAAGGAACTCAGCACTATAATAGATAGAGAAGGCTATAACACCATAGGAAGTGGAGTTATCATCAGACCTGCCAGGCCAGGGAAGATTAATAAATAATTTAAGAAACTATATAAAGAATATACTACCTTAAGTAATAAAGAAATCAAAGCAGAGCTTAAGAAGGAAGCCTCCACTAATTATAAAAGTATAAGTAATGATTAGTCTACTAAGGATTTAAATGTCCTTGCAGCCACTAATTAAGGATTATTAAATAGTAATAAGAGCAGCTCTAGTAAATAGGAAGATATATCCCTAGAAGGAGTTATTTACTAACTAATAGCACTTACAAAGGAAATTAATCAGACTATTAGTTCTAATAGAGAAAATACTAACCATAAGGAGCTAGATCAAGAGGATTTTCCTATAATAGATTAGGCTACTATTAACCAACCTATTAATCCACTTAACAAAGAGTATAGAACTTAGTGGGTGAGCCTTAATCCTAATAAGGAGCAGCCCTATAAGATCCCTGGGACACCCTATAGTTAATCCCTATAAAATAATAACAAGGCAGACTAGTATATCACATAGCTACAACAGCTAGATAGGAACCAGTTGGCTGAATTAGAAGCACACTAACTAAATAAGTAAATTCTTAAGAAGGTGAAATAAGGAGTAACAGGATATATACATCAGAATCTAGAGTATTAAATCTAGGTTAAATCTTAGGAATAATATATAACCCACTGTAATAGATATATATTGTATTATAGGAGGTACTGAAGATAGAACTAAGAATACTATTAGGAGCTCTAAGAGGTCTTATAAAAAAAGATATAAGGACTAGTTTATAGCTTATATAGTTATAATTAGTGCCTGTATAAATACTTTTAAGGATATCTAGAATATAGTAAGATAATATAGATTACTTACTATAGTAATAACTACAGCATCCACCATGACAACAAATATATAGTAAGGTTTTGGCTAGAGATACTAGAAGTTATAAAATAGAATAATACTTATCTATACTAGAAGCTTAAATGCTCTTATAGAGGATATAGAAAACATCTAGAATATGACTTAATATATTAGACAGCATGCTTTGAGGAATAATATATTATATATTATAAAGGAAAACTATAAGGAGGATATTTCCTAGAACAGCTATAAGGAACTAGGGCATTAAGATAGGGAACCCTATACCTTATAGCAATAACAGTACAACACAGCAAGCATCTAAAGCTAGATACATATATCCTTAATTAATTAGCTAGAGTAATGATTAATTTAGGAGCAATGGGAAATTATATACACCTAGAATTTATAAAAAAGCTAGGACTGCTAGGGAAGATAAAAGCAGTACCTAAATTAATTATAGGTCTAAATAGAGAGAATTTAGGAACTCTTACAATTATAACTAAGTCAGGACCAGTTCTAATAGTTATATTAGGATATATTAAATAGTTAAACTTTAATATAGTACTAACAGGACAGTATAATGTGGTGTTAGGGATTCTATAGCTTAGGAATTATAATCTAGTAATTAACTAGAATATAAATCAAATCTAGTTTAAATATAAATACCCATGATAGGACTAGAGTCAAGGGGAAACCAGGGCCTTACAGTGTGTTAGATTAAGAGGAAAGGGCAATAATACTAAGTAGTTAAAGGGTGAACTAAGAAATACAATAGCTAGCTAGAAGATAATAGTAGTGTTAGCAGTAATTAAGCTATTATAAAGGATGGTAATGATAGAGCTACTGGGATGGGTACTGGAGTAAGATGATAACTATACTAATATTATGATACTGGAGAGTAATAATGAAGGTACTTAGGAATCAGAGACCAGAATAACTAATCTAAGGAAAGATATTCCTAGGAAGGACATTCCCAGGAATACCTTTTTCCTGGAACCCTACTTATTCTTAGTAATAACTAACTAGGATTAAGGTAATCCTAGGAAAACTATTCCTAGGAATAGCAAACCAAGTATTAACTAATCAGGGAGTAAAACAAACTTAGGAATAGTTCTACCCCAGGAATACTTAAAGTTTAAGGTATTATTTAAGTAACCTAAATAGTATACCCTGCTAGAATATAGTAAATATAATCACAAGATCCCTCTCAAGGAAGGAAAGTTACTAGTATATAAGAAAATATACTAGATGTTAGAAAAAGAGCTGCAGATGCTTAAGGAATATATTAATAAATAACTATAACTTAGGAAGATATAGCTATCAAACTTACTAATAGGATATGGCATACTCTTTATACCTAAGAAGGATGGAAGTCTATGACTTTATATAGACTACAGACTACTGAATGATATTATAATTAAGGATTGCTATCTACTTCTATTAATCTATGAAATCTAAGATTAAATTTAAGGAGCTAAATAGTTTATAAAGCTGGATATTACTAATATATATAACCACATTCAAATTATAGAAGGAGAAGAATGGAAAACAGTATTTAGAATAAAGTTCAGCTACTATAAATATTTAGTTATACTATTTAGGCTTACTAACACACTAGCATTATTTTAATAATTTATTAATAAAGTACTGCAAGAACACTTGCACCTCTTTATAATTACTTATCTTAATAATATACTAATCTTCTCTAAAAATAAGAAAGAATATGTAGAATATATTAGTAAGGTACTATAAAAACTTCAGGAAGTAAATATTAAGCTAAAGTTAAAGAAGTATAAATTCTATATCTAAGAGACCAAGTTCTTAGGACACTAGATATCCATGAATAGAATATATATGGATCAGAATAAGGTATAGGTAATCAGAGATTAGCCTTAACCTAAAAGCATTAAGGAAGTGCAGCAATTCCTAGGATTAATTAATTACTACTAGAGATTCATTAAAGGATATATAAAAGTAATAACACCACTCTTTACACTACTTAAAAAGGAAAAGGACTTTAAATAGTGATAGGAGCATAATGGAGCCTTTAAGGAAGCTAAAAAATAAATTATAAACATACCTATCCTTATACAGCATAACCTAGAGAAAGAGACTACTATTAAGACTAACGCATCCAATTATGCGATCAGGATGAGAATGACTTAACCAGGAGATAATAGGAAACTGTGACCAGTCATATTTTACTTATAAAAGCTAATTTAAGTGGAACTTAACTATAACATCTATAATAAAGAACTGCTAGCCATAGTAGTAGTATTTAAAGTTTAGAGAGTCTACCTGGAAGGAGTATAACAGATAGTTATTATAAAAATTAATTATAAAAACCTTATATTCTTTATAATAATAAAAGAACTAACAAGAAGATAAGCTAGATAGGCTAAGATACTCTTATAGTTTAACTTCAAAATTATCTATTATAGAGGAATAGAAAATAGACAGGCTGATATACTTAGTTAATAACCTGATTATAAACTTCAGGGGAAAACTATTAAACTAGTAATATTAAAGTAATAAGAAGATAGATTACTAATATATAACCATCATACTCTTGCAGTAATAATTAAGCTATAAAAGGATCTACTTATTTAAAAAATTATTAAAGTAACTAAGAAAGATAAAATTATTTAAGAAATACTTAATAACTTAGCAGAGAATGAGCACATAACCAGTAATAAGTAAGGGTTAATATATCTATAAGGACTTATCTATATACCTAAGTATATAAGAAGCAAGATTATTACCAGGCATTATAATAACCTGATGTATAGTTATATAGGAACTGAAAAGATAGCCAAGGCTATCTTAAGGAATTATTACTTTCCTAATATGAGGAGGAAGGTATAGGGATATATTTACTAATATAAAACTTACATCTGAGATAAGCTAGCTAGGCACTAGCTATATAGTAAGATATAGTTACCAGAGATACTAAAAAAACTATAGGAATAGATCACTATTAACTTTATTAGGCTATTACTAAAGTTAAAAGGGTATAATTACCTAATAACAGTAACTAACAGGTTAATGAAATTTATCTATTTAATTCTAACTATAACTATAATAATGGCATCACAGCTCACAAGCCTACTTATAGGATATATAATTATTAACTATGGCATGCCATAATATATCATATTAGATAGAGATAAATTATTTACATTAAAATTTTAGTAATTATTAATAGATTTAATAGGAATTAAGTAAAGACTCATGACCACATACCATTCACAGGCTAATGGATAGATAGAATAAGTAAACTAGATAGTAGAATAATATCTATAATACTATATGAATTACTAATAAGATAATTAGGTAGTTTACCTACCAATGGCATAGTTTATATATAATAATGCTATTTACTTAATAACAGGAGAAACACCTTTCTTTATAAACTATAGATATAACCCTATACTAATTAGAGAACTATAGAATAAAGTACCTATAGTAGAAGAAGCTATAGAATTAGTAGATACCATTAATTATTTAAGGACTCAACCTTTAAGGGATATTGAATTTATAAACCTTAAAATAGTAATTTACTATGATAAGAAGCATAAGAGTGCTCTAGACCTATAAAAGGGGGGGAAAGTTTACCTACTCTGTAGAAATATTAAAATAAAATAACTAAGTCAGAAACTAGACCATCAGAAAATTAGACCCTTTATTATTAAAGAAAAATTAGGGCTAGTTAATTATAAACTATAACTACTAAAAAGCATATTAAAAATTCATCTAGTATTTCATGTCTTATTATTAGAACTAGTGCTAAAAAGTGTAAAAATTACTAAAAATATAGAAATTAATAATGATATAGAACAGGAGTATAAAGTTAAGGGAATCTTAAGCTATAAATAAGTTAGTGGAAAACCATACTACCTTATAAAATAAAAAGATTATAATACCTTAGAAAATACATAGGAACCTATTAAGAACTTAACAGGCTGCTACTAACTTATCTAATAATACCACTAGCAGAAAGCTTAAAATATGACTAGAAGGAGGGGTTATCCATTATCTAGGTTAGAGAAGGACCTTCATCCACAGCAGTAAGGACTAGATCTCTGTTAGGAATAGGCAGATCCTCTTTGTCTAGTTAGTCTATGACTAGAGTGTTATAATCTAATATATAACCACTCTTCAACCTTAATATCTTATCTTATTTTTGCAAACAATGGATATAAGCTATTAACTCTAATATTTTTAAAGAAATTTTAGCTAAATAAGCTAAAAATTTAGATTACTCTATATTTAAAACTAGCAAAGTTAACTCTATTTTTAAAATATCTTCTTTTATCTTCTCCTAAGTATTTAATATTTAATTCTACTCTTACTTACTGTGAAATTGCTTTTTATATATCTTACTACTTTAAGTACACTCAGCATAATTTTAACTCTTTAAATCTATAATATATATAACATCTTAATAGACACAGCAGGTGCAAGGGGACTTAACAGGAAAACTATTAAGATAAATTACACAGTACTAAATAAGTCAATTTCTCTTATAAGTCTTATTATCAACTAGTATAATGATGAAAATCAGAAAAATACCAATATATTAAAATAAGGGAAATAAAAGATTACTCACCTCAGGGGGCTGCAGGCCTTATAAATAAAGTTTTAAGGGCAAAATACTAGAAGAGGGGGAGGTGATGTTACAATACTAATACAGCTGCACTAGTGTAGGGTAGATATAATAGGCAGAATATAGGGAGCATCACTCACTAATTAACCATAAGATAACTACTAAGTGATCTAGGAAAATACTTAATCCAGACAGGGATCCCACAGAAATACTATCCAGTTATGCCCTACTATATAGTTATTAAGTATTCTACACAACAGTAACTAACAGGCTAATTCTAGTCTCTTATATAACTACTACCCTGGGAAATGGGTAACACCAAGATAAGGAGTATCAGACCTACTCTGTGACCTACCCTAGAGATACCCCAGGAGTAGTAACAGGAGTTGCAAATAGAGTTATAACTAGGGAACTATATAAGGACACTTATTATCATTATATATAGCACTCTTAGTTTAGTTCCTTGCATTTAATATAAATCATTTACTTAAGTATAAGATTACTAGTCTAATTTATTAGTTACTCTCTACTATTAAGTATATATACTTAATAGGCCTTATTTCTATCTCTACTATTATTATTCTTATATTACCTTTAGATTATTCTTGACCTCTAGGAGGTTATTATATCACTACACTATTAGGCTACCTGATTAGTAGGCCTCAGGTGAGTATAGGCTATAAGTCCAGGGACTATAGCACCCCGTTCCCAAAGTAGTTGACTAGCAGAGAACAGCAGAGACGGATCCCAGGGTGTGACATACCCCTGATATTAGAGATTCTTAACTAAATCTTAGGGGCTAAATATTTTAGTAAGATTAATATCTAAGATGCTTACTATTAAATCTAGATTAAGGAAGGAGATAAGTAGAAGATAGCCTTTTATACCTAATATAATTATTATAAGTATATAGTTATACCTTTTAGCCTTATAAATATGCTAGCTACCTTCTAGAACTATATTAATACTACCTTATATAATATTCTTAATATCTTTTATATAGCCTATCTAGATAATATTCTAATTTTCTCCTAGATAAGAGAGGAATACACTAAATATATCTATTAAGTCTTAGAGAAACTATAGAAGGTAAAGCTTTATACTAAACCTTCTAAATATATCTTCTACCAAGATTATATTAAATTCCTAGGATATATTATTTTAGCTAATAGTATATCTATAGATATAAGTTAGGTAGAAACCATTATTATATAGGAGGAACCCTATAGCTATTATAATATTTAAGTCTTCTTAGGCTTCTGCAACTTCTATTAATAATTTATTAAGAACTATTCTTTAATTACTTTACCTTTAACTAACCTCCTAAGAGGAATAAAGGAAGGAAAGAAACCAGGATTAGTAAAATTTAACCTTATTAAGAAGCTTATATTTTAAAGACTTATTATAGCCTTTTAGATAGTACTACTATTATACTACTTTAATTTAGCTCTACTAATTTAGATAGAGATAGATACTTCTAAGGATGGTATAGCTAGTATCCTTTCCTAACTAGATAAATAAGAAAGGTAGTACTTTATTACCTTCTAGTTAAGAAAGTTTACAGGAGCTGAACTTAATTAGGTAATACTAGATAAAGAACTATTTACTATTATTCACTTCTTTAAACACTAGTATTAGTATACTGAAGGAGCTATATATTAGATTAAGGTCCTTTCTAATTATACTAACCTATAAGGGTTTATAAAATAACTAAAGTTAAATAGTAGATAGGCCTATTAGTTAATTTTATTAATACTATTTAATTTTATTATTAAGTATTAAAAGGGAAAGGCTAACCCTGCTAATACACCTATAAAATAATATAGTAATTAAATAATACTATAGTCTAATAATAATAATATTATTATACTAATTTATAGATAAATAGTTACTATATAGTTACTAAGGACTAAGGGTTAAGATAACTATAAACTAGAGCTAGGTAATATACTATTAGAGCTCTATAATTATAAAGACTACCTATAATAAGAGGTAATTTACTAAGATAATCTATAGTAGTTAACTAATAATTATTTAATGCTATAAGCCTTAATTAAGTATACTACTTAAAAGGAAAATATTTATAAATATAAAACTACTAAAGACCTTAAGGGTTTAATTAAATAAATATAAACTAAAGATATTAAGGCTTAATATTAAATTACTGCTATTAAGCAGAATACTATAGAGTAAAAATATTAGAATATTAACTCTAAAGATTTTTTATAATTTAAAGGTAAGTTATTTATATCTAATACTAAATAATTAAGAAACTAATTAATTAGTATTTACTATAATAAATCACTAGCTAGTTATTTTAGTAGAAACTATATAGAAGCTTTACTAAGGTAAAAGTTTTACTAGATAAATTTATAAAATAATATTAAAGTATATATTAAAGAATATCTAATATACTAAGGCACTGTAGCACTAAGGTATAGGCCTTATAGTAAGCTTAATTTATTACTATAATTATTATATYTATTTAGTAAACTATTAATAGATTTTATAACTAGACTTCTAATAGTACTATATAGGATTAATCTAGTTAATAGTATTTTAGTTATAGTTAATAGGTTCTCTAAATAGTTACTCTTCTTYCTTATTATAATAATAATAACYAYAGCAGAACTAGCAGAACTATTCTATTAAGAARTTAAATTAAAATTTAGACTACCTAATAGTATTATTTTAGATTAAGGACTAATCTTTACTAGTAAATTCTAGGGGAAACTATACTATATTATAAAGATTAAATAAAGAYTATTAACTATATTTTATRTCTAAACTAATAGCTAAATAGAATAGATAAAYTAAGTCCTTAAAAGATACCTCTATTATTTTATTAATAAAGAATAAAATAACTAGGTAACTCTACTAAGAGAAGCTAAGTTTACTATAAATAGAKTAATTAATATATTACTARRTAAATCCCTATTTAAAATCTTATTAGRTTATAATCTAGACTTTTATATATATACTAAGGATRGYACTATAGRGGAAGAGATCCTAGCTATAATARTATAAGTATAAAAACTTTTAGATCTTTAARAAAGATTAAAGRAATAATAGTATAAAGCTAGTAGAATATAAGTAAAGYACTATAATAAATATTATAAGGAGTTAATATTAGAAAAAGGATAACTAGTAGAGCTATTAATAAAGAATCTTAAGTTAAAGGTTCTAAGCAAGAAGCTAGCTTCTACTTTTATTAGACCTTTTTATATACTAGATACTATTAGTTTATAAGTATATTATATTACTTTACCTATAAAATATAATTAAATTTATAATATCTTTTATATATTATACTTAGAACTATAAAATTAGGTAAAGTATAATTAATTACTACTAATACCAGAGCTTAAAGATGATGATAAATAGGAAGTTAAAGAGATTAAGGATAGTTATATTATTAGAAATGAATAGTATTATTTAGTTAAATAGAAAGACTAGCCTTTAGAATATAACTAGTAGGTTTATACTAATAATATAATTAATATACAAGAAGTAATATAGAAATTTAAAGCTAAGACTACTATTCTTAACTAGTATAAAGGTACTGGGAAGGGCTAGTTATACTAATATATAGATATTAGAAGGAGTTTAATATACTAGCCTAAATCTCCTCTAGAATAAGAGGGAATATATTATTAATCTTACTAAGATAATCTACAGTATCCTAATCTACTATTTTATCCTTATAAACCTAGATAATAGCTGCTATAATCTCCTTAAAGAATACCTAAAAAGCTATACCCTAGCTAGTATATTCCTTATTACTAGGTAGTAAGTATAATAACTTCTAAGAGTAATAGAAATGCCAGGCTTCCACCCCTATATTAGTAGTAGGAGGTAAGATGTATACTAACTTATAATAATAGTCTATATAGAAGGAATTATAACTAGATAATATCTTCTATAGACTAACTTATTAGTAAAATACTATCTAAATAGTATTAGTTTAATAAACCTACTATAACCTCCTTCTTAGAAGAAACTACTAATCTATATTATTTATAGTAGGCTAACTTAGTATATTTAAAGGCTTTATATAGAGTTATTACTGCTTTATTAATATTAGAGAATAATACTAGATCCTATAGTATAGTATTATTATTATTAGTCTTAAAAAAGGCAGTATACTAATAGAGTACTATAGAGAGATTATATATATTTCCTAGTATACTAGTTAATATCTTATCAGGGTTAGTAAAGCTTATAAAACCTAAGAAATATATATATAGTAATATAAGTTATGTTATAATAAGAGCATTAGGAGTATAAAATTAACTTCTTTATATTAAAAATATAGTTAATTATGAATGGAACACCAGTGTATAGGTTAAAGTTCTTTATAGAAATATAAAGATAGTATATATACTATAATAACTATAGAACCACCACTATTAAGGTAAGAGAATAGGTATAAACTATAATAGTAAGAACTCCCTAAAGATGATATAAAATAAGAATAAAACTTAAGGAATATAAAGAAGAACCTATAGGGTTTAAATAACTTAAGATATTAGAGATTAATAAATAAAAATAAAGTAAAGAAATAAAGAAAATATAATACTATAAGAGAGAAGTATTGATATATAAGATTAAAAGAAGAGAAAATATAAATAAAGATATAATTAAGATAAATATACTATAGTTATCACCTATAATAATATTATTTACTACTATACTATAGTACATAATAATAAAGAATATAATAGATTTTAAAATATATAAAGTTAATATAATAGAAGTATTACATCTACCCTATAATTAGTTATCTCTATTAATAATATTATATTATATTAACTATTATAATATTATTTACTCCTTTAGGAAATTTTAAGGTTATATAACTCTAACTAAGGATAGTTATTATAATAGGAAGGGGTATAATTATAAAGGCTTGGCTATAGCCTAGCTACCTAGCTATGCAGCTACCCCTTGCTTCCTAATTATTTTTAGCCCTCTATTTTTATATCTTAAACTATTTTTAAATTATTACTATAAGCATCTAGGATAGGCAGTAAAGATAAATAGTATCTCCCTTATCTAATGTTTGAGAAGATAAGGATTAGTTTTGTTCTTATATAATCTACTACTCTCTATTATTCTCCTCTATTAATTATCATCACTAATTCTTACCTAGTCAACAGGCTATCTACCCTGATATGTAGATCCTTACAAGGACACTATAAAGATAATAGTTAGTACTAGATCTTTCTCTAAAACTCTAACCTAGTATAATAAATTAACCCTAGCTGCAGGAAGAGCAGCTTAAATAATTCTAATCTAGAAAGAATTAACTAACCTTATAGAACTAATAACTAATTAACTAGATAATAGTTAGGATAGTATTTACCTACTAAGTATAAATAACTAACCTACCCCTAAAAGGGTAGAATAATTAGCTATACCTTTAGAGTTTAACTTTTAAATTATAGGGAAAGATAAATAATTAATAAGTATAATTCCTAATAATAATAATAAAATAATCTATAAACTCTTAGAAAGGGAATACTAACTTAAGTAAAAGMTTAAGTAGGTAGAAATTAGAAGGTATATCTAGAAGATAGAAGCCTAATTATAGAAAACCTAAGAAGGGACTACTAATAAAGAACCTGCATCTATAATATACTAGGAGGTTAATAACCTTATTAGGTAAGAAGTAGAGAATACTAGACTAATACTAATACTAACTATAGAAATTAAGGTAAAGATTATAGGGCTAAAAAGACTAAAAAAGCTAGTAAATATTAAATAGTTTACTATATATTCTATATAGGAATATATTACCTTCTTTAACTATCTAGAAGTATACTTTAAAGAATACTAAAATTAATTTAAAAATAAAGAAAACTATATTTACACAGCCTTAGCCTAATTAATAGATATATATTATAATAAATAGTAGACTTATAAGGCTAAACTTACTAAAGCACTAAGATAGTTAGATTTTTAAAACTTCTATCTATATCTAGTCTTTATCTTAGAATAGCTCTATAAAGAAGTAGCTATTTAATATTTCTCTACTACTTAACTAGAGAACTAAAGTATATAAGAATTCTCTATATTTATTAATAGTATTTATAGTTAACTAGTAAAACTACTACCTAACTATATCTATAAAGTCTTTCTATATACTTATATTTTACTAATTATCTAAAGTAAAGCTGCTAGATTCACTAACTTACTAGAACTATTAAAAGTATATATTTCCTACTTAGTAACTATTAAAGATAGAATTCTAGTATAATAAAATACTCTATAGAAAAGATATAATAAAATACTAATTAGAATAGAAAATTAGCAGAATTCTAGATCTTATAATAACTAGGTAGGCTATACTAAGGACTATAGGCCTAGAAATAATAGAAATTCTAGTAATAACTACTAATCTAAATCTAGGAAGTAGAAATACTCTTACTCTCTAAAGAGAGAATATCCTAGACTATATTACTATAGATATAGAGAAAATAGCTACTAGCTAAGATACTATATTTACTGCTTCTATAGTTAGTTAGTAGATTTAGATAATTTCTATAGAGTTAGTAATTTTAACTTCTAGGTTTCTCTATCTATATAATATTACTTTATAATTATTAATAGCTTATACTAGTTATAGTAGATTTTCTATATTAGATAGGAATTCTTTTATCTATTATTAATTAATGAATATTTGCTTAGCTCTGTAGTTAATTAATATTTAGTATTAATAATAGCTTCCTCTAATAAGAATATAGATAAGATAGGCTAATACTCTACTACTATTAGAATCTTTTCTAATATCTAGTACTACTATAGTATATAGTATAGGATAACTTAGTTTTTTAAGTACTCTAGAACCTATAATTTAGTATAGTTAACTATAATCTTATTCTAGGTATAGACTAGCTAAAAGCTATTAATCCAGACACTAATCAGAAATACCTTATATAGTACTACTATATAGAGCTTTATAATAGAACTAATAAGCTAAATATTAAGCTTATATCTACTACTATAGCTATAGAAGAACTATAAGCTTATATAGTACTATTTTATATAATTACTATACCTATAGGGATAGAAAAAACTATTAAGCTATAGGCTATAGTAGATAGCTCTGAGGTAACCCTAGTACTATCTCTAGAATATATAGAATTTATAGATATCTTTAGTAAAGAATAAGCCAGTATCTTACCAGAGAATACTATATATAACTATATAATAGATCTTAAAGAAGGAACCTAACTACCTTATAAGCTACTATATCTACTATTATAGGAAGAACTTTCCATTATTTAGAATTATATTAAAGAGTATCTATAAAGGGGATAGATAAGACTATCTAAGAGCCCTATAGGTGCTCTAATATTATTTACTTCTAAGAAGGATAGTAGCCTTTAACATTATATTAATTACTAAGGCCTAAATAAAATTATAGTAAAAAACTATTATCTACTACTACTCCTAAGTAAGCTAATAGATAGATTATCTAGAGCTAAGATCTATATAAAACTAGATCTCTAAGATGCCTACCACCAAATCTAAATATAGAAAGGTGATGAATAGAAAACTATATTCTATACTAGATATAAATATTTTAAATATACTATTATACTATTCAGCTTAGTAAATACCCTATCTATATTCTAATCTTATATAAATCAGGCTATAAGTAATCTACTAGATACCTACTATATAGTTTACCTTAATAATAATATTATTTATTCTAATACTAAGGAAGACTATATCTAGTAAGTCTAAGAAGTCCTAGCTAGGCTCTATAAATATAGACTTTATACTAAATATAGTAAGTATAAATTCTATACTAAGGAAATTAATTTCTTAGGGTTTAACATTAGTATAGAAGGTATTAAGATAGAACTAAGCTATATTACTACTATAGTAGAATAGCTAAAGCCTTAGAATATCTATAAAGTATAATAGTTCCTAGGCTTTGTAAACTTCTACTAGAGATTTATTAATACTACTCTAAAATTACTATACCCCTAACTAATCTAACTAAGGGATATACTACTAAAAGTAGTAAATAATATATTTAATAACCTCTGAAGGGAGAGGAGAAATTCCTTACTAGAGAAGTTAAGGAGGTATTTAAAGAGCTAAAATAGTAATTTACCTCTACTCCTATACTATGCTATTTTAATCTAAGGAGAAAAAGCTATAAGTCTAATACTTCTAAAGCTATAATTATTAGTATCTTTACCTAGCTATAAGATAATAGATAATAGCACCTAGTAGTATACTAGTTATAGAAAATATAAGATATAGAAACCTATTATAATATATATAATAGAGAAATACTAGCTATAGTAGAATATATTAAGTAATAGTAGTACTATATTAAAGGTAATAATAATACTATTAAAATTCTTACTAACTATACTAACCTATAGGCTTTTCTAATAATAAAAATACTTAATAGATATTATATAAGATAGGCAGAATTCTTATCTATATTTAATATTAAAATTAAACACTGCCCTAGGAAGAATAATCCTATAGATATACCTAGCTATTATCTAGACTATACTATTAATCCTAATAAATATATAGCTAACTTACTCCTAGAGAAGCTTTAAGCTAAAATATAAGATAGTCTATTACTAAATAAGTAAAAACTAGTAAATATTAGTATACTAGTATAGAATAAGGAGCTAAATATAGACCTAATAGTTAATATACCTAAGAGCTATACTAATAATAATATAGATATTCTAGATATTCTAGTATTATATACTATAACTAAAGCTACTATATAGTATAAGGCTACTTATACTTTAGAATTAGGACTAACTATAATAGACCTACTATACTAGATATAGGTAAAATATCTAAAATATATTAAGATACTATATAAGATAGTAGAAATAACCCTAGAGCAGCAAGCTAGCTCACCTTAGTTAAGATCTAAAGATAGGCTTATTAGATTTAGGAATTACACCTTTATACTAAAGATGCCTGTAATTTATTAAGAGATTCTCTATTAAAATTATAGTAATCTATAAGGTAGATATTTCAGAGAGAACTATACCTTAAATACTATCTAAAGCTAATACTAATAGTATAGTATTACTATAGATATTAAGGAATATATCTAATAGTATATAGTCTACTAGTAAATTATAGTATATAGGTATAAGCTATATAGACTTTTATAACCTCTACTAGTTCTAGAAAAGCTAATAAAATAGGTTAGCATAGACTTTATTATAGATTTACTACTATCTAGATAGGAAAATAAAGTCTATAATTTAATTCTTATTATAGTAGATATATATACTAAACTTATAGTCTATTACCTATATAGAAAAGATATAACTATAGAAAACCTAGCTAAATTAATCTATATAAGATTTATTTTATATTTTAGGATGCTACAGAACCTTATTAGTAATAAGGGATCTCTCTTTATATTAGTATTTTAGTCTAGTTTATATTTCCTACTAGTAACTAAATACTGCCTATTAACAGCATTCTATCTATAAACTAATAGTTAGATAGAAAGGCAAAACTAAATACTAGAGTATTATCTCTATGCCTATATTAACTATTACTAAAATAACTAGATATAATAGCTACTATATGCCTAGTTTATCTATAATAACTCTAATTATTCTATACTAGGTATTCCACCTATATAAGTACTTATAGACTTTAGACTAGAACTATAGATTAATATCCTGCAAATTATTAATAACCTTAACCTAAATACTATAGAATATATATAAGATCTCTAAGTTATAAGAGAATTCCTATCTAATTAATTACAAGCAGTAAAAGAAGCTATAAAGTAGTACTATAACTAGAATTACCTAGATATAACCTTCTATATTAGTAAATAGGTTATACTCTATATAAAAAATATTAATATAAGAAGGCTAAATAAGAAGCTTAACTATTAGTAAATAGGGCTATTTAAGATTATTAATTCTATAGGTAAGTAAGCCTATAAGTTAAAACTCCTACTATATTTCTATAAACTATACCTAATATTCTATATTTCCCTACTAGAACTATTCTAAGGGGATACTAATGCAGATCTAAAGCCTAGACTAGTTAAACTAGATAGATATCAAGAATAGTAAGTAGAAAAGATCTTAGATAATTAATTATATTATAGAAAATACTAATATCTAGTTAAGTAGATAGTGCGATATCGACAGGTATGTATATGATTTTGATGATATCTATAAGATGTATAATGATATCTACTAGTTGTTATTAATTATATATCTAGTATTTAGGCCTCCATTCCTTATAGTTTAGGTTAAAATATAAAAAGAATGGGAACTCCTTAATATTAATAAGACATATATAGGGTGGCTGCTAGCCTACCCCCTACCCTTATATAATTCAGAGGCTTCTTCCTTACCATAATAAATAAACATCCTATCTAGTAGCATATCTAGATTAAGTAAATATATAATATTTAATTCCTAAGAAGGTTTGAAAGCTTTAGTAAGGATTTAACCTAGTTAAGATAATATTAAAAGATGCATGATAGTATAGACTTAATAATTACTTTATATTAATTACTTTTAAGTTAATAAACCTAATTTAGATTAACTATTTTTAACCTCCTTAGACTAATCTAGATATCTATAATAGTAATAACTTACTATAGGATGTCCTTTAGCTCTTCCCTAATATAATATTATAGTTCTAAATATTATAGATTATACTAAGCCTTCTAAAAAGTAACTAATAATATAATTAACTATTTAATAAGAAGAATAGGATAAATTAGAGTTATTAAAACTATTTTAATAAGTTTAAAGTAGCTTTAATTATTATACTCTTAACTTCTATAATCTACTCTATTATTATTCTTTATATAATAAAATAAATAATACTAAATCTATATTATCTAGTGCAGAGACCCCTTAAACCTAGTCTACTAATAATAGTAATAGCTTTAAGATAGACTATATTTAACTCTAATGATAATTTAACCTTACTACTTAGGGTGTAGCTAATAATAGTACTTAGGCTAAGTTAGTCTAGATATATAATTACTTAGTTAAACTTCTCTAGGATAAGTACTATTACTATAATTATACTTATCTAGCTAGAGTTAGGGATACTATAGCTACTAGCCCTAATTCTAGTTCTCTCTCTTCTATTCTTTCTACAGTACTTAAGCTATACTAAAAGATATCTAACCTAGAGCCTATCCCTATATATAATAGTAAGTATAGTAAGGATGCTATAGTAAAGTGGCTTTAGTAGATTAATAACTACTTTTATAATAAATAAACTCTTACTTAGAAGAATGCTACTAAACTTAAAAAGATTATAGTAGTTAAGTATTATCTTATAGGCTAAGCTAAAGAGTAGTAGGATGCTTATAAGTAAAAGGTTAAATATAACTTAATAGTTACTATTACTACCCTAGATACTTTTAAATAGTAGATCTGAGATAACTTTAGAGAAATAGAAGGAGAGAATAAATAATAGGAAAAATATAAGAGATATATATAAGGTAATTAAACTATATAATCTTATACTACTTCCCTAGTTAAAGCTATTAAATATATTAAATCTAGAATCCCTAATAATATATTAATTTAGAAATTTATTAATAATTTAAAACCTATTCTATATACTTACTGGGTGGAAGATTATAATAAACTAACTACTTTTAATAATATAGTTTATTATTTTACTAAGTATAAATAGAGAGTTATCTTATATATCTAGGTATAGCTTCAATCCCTTAGCAAAACTAATAATTACCTAATAAATCTAATAGATATTAACTTAAATGCTATTACTGCATCTCCTAATTACCTAAGAAAAGGAATATATAAATAAAAGACCTAGTATTAAACTAATTAAGCTTATTTTAATTATAGATAGAAGGGTTATAATGTCTAAGCTTATATAGCTTTAAACTAGTTAAAATCTAATAATAAGAAGTAGTTAGGAAATATAAAGGACTACTAGATAAGGAAGTACTAGTTAGTTAATTATTAAAGGCTTCTAAGATTAGGGACTATAAAGTATTTAATAACCTTAAACCTCTAAGGGATTATAATAATTCTAATAATAATAGTAATAAGAAGAATTAACTACTATAAGAGAGACTACTTAGTATTATAGAAGTTAACTTAGAATAGAAAGATTATAATTACATTAATATCTATTTAAATACTCTTAGATTTAATATTCTTTATTTCTCTACTATACTTAAAGCCTCTTAGATACTAGTCTATCTCTATATACTATTAGATTATAATTCTAGCTATATATTTATCTTAAAATATCTAGCTAACTCATTACCTCCTTTATAGTTTTAATTTTAATAAATATCTAAGTAATTATAGATTCGCCTACTAAATAGTAGATTTATATATATATTATATTAAGTTTAAATCCTACTTAAGCTAGGTAAATAGTACTATATTATTACTCTATAGGTTCTTAAAATAATAGAGTATAATATTATCCTAGGTTAAGACTCACTAAAGTACTTTAATCCTAATATTAATTAGGCTATAGAATAGATAGTTATAAAAGGGTATAGAATAAAGTATACTACTATCTATCCTACTAATCTTAGGAACTAGATTAAGCTAGATCTAGAAGAATCTAATCTAGAAGTATCTATTAACCTTATATCTACTAAATAGCTTTAGTATACTCTTTAAAAAGGTTAATAAGAAGCCTAATTATTTATTATTTAAGAATTAGAGGAAAATACTAAAATACTAATAGATCTATAATAGCTAAGTTCCCTACTTACCTAGTATAAAGATATATTTAGGGAAGAGTTATACCCAGGGATATCTCTAGAATAATTAATATAGTATTATATTAATATAGAAGATTCCCTACTAATAAATATAAACTCTTACCTATAGTTACTTAAGAAGTTTTATAAGATAAAAATATAAGTTAAAGAGCTATTAAAGAAAGCAGTTATTCACCCTTTAGCTAGTATATAGGGCTTTCCTATTATAATTATCCTAAAACTAAATAGAAAATAATAAATATATATTAACTATTACTTGCTTAACAAGGTGACTATTAAAAATATCTATCTACTACTATAAATTTAAGAACTTCTAGATTAAGTAGGTTAAGCTAAGTATCTTTTAAAGTTTAATCTCCTCTCTAGATATTAGTAGTTATAAATAGGTAAATTATTAATTCTAAAGATAGCTTTTAATATATTATTTAGTAAGTTTAAATTCTTAATAATACCTTTTAGACTTTATAACACCCCTATAATATTCTAAATAATAATAAATAGTATTATATAAGATCTTAACTTTATAGTAGTGTACCTTAATAATATCTTAATCTTTTTAGATTTAGATAAGGAATATTAGAAATATATTTAATAGGTACTTAACTAACTCTAAGAGTATTAGTTATATATAAAACTCTCTAAGTATATCTTTACTAAGAGAGAACTAGAATTTTATAGTTATATTATCAGTAATAGATTTATTTAACTAATACCTATAAAAATTAAGGTTATAAAGATATAGCTAAAACTAATAAATATTTATAAAGTTTAATAATTCCTAGGACTAGCTATATACTATTACTAATTTATATATAAGTTTATAAGAATTATAGCTCCTCTTTATAAACTTCTAAAGGAATTAGATACTTTACTTTATAAAAGGAAATTTTAATCTATAGTCTAGAATACTTAATATTAGTAAGTATTTATAATACTTAAGAATGTAATAGTTTATGTACCTATTCTTAAGATTACTAATCCTATACTACTATATTAAATTAAGACTAATGCCTCTAAATAGGCCCTTAGTATAATATTATTATAATAAGATAAGAAAGAATAGTAATATCCTATAGTATTTAATAGGTAAAAGCTTAATAATGCTGAAAAGAACTATCCTATATATAAGAAGGAACTTCTTATAATTAAAGAAATACTTTAATAATAGGACTATTATATTAATAATAGCAAGCCTATTATAATTATAATAAATTATAAAAGTCTTTAATATCTTACTAATATAAAGATATATTTAAAATACCTTACACATTAGATTAAAGGGTTTGAAATATATAATCTAGTTATATAGTATTATAAGGGAACTGAAGCAGTTATCCCTAATATAATAAGTTACTAACCTAACTTTATTAAAGAAGGCCTGGTGAATAAAGTTAGAGTGGCATAACCGACCCGCAAAAATCGAACCCAACCCTGAGTAGGTTGGTGCGAGTTTAACCGCAAAACCCGCCACTAGGCCTAGATAGGCAGTCACTAGCCTATCTAGGTAGGCGGTAGGGCCTCGCAGAATCAAAAATTTCAATAGTTTTTAGAATTCAATTTCTCCTACCTTAGGCCTATGCCTTAAGCCTACTAAATAGGTTTATATAAAATTATAATTTTTATATGAAATATATGGTAATTATCATTATATTAATCTAAATCTAAAATATCAATTTAATATTTATAGGGCTGAATGGGTGGTGGTTAAAAATTATTTAAAAGTTATGATGGTTGTTGAAGGCTGGTTGCATATATATATATATTCCCACCACTTCCATACCAACCCATGACAGAGATGATTATTCCCTTATACCTCAGCAACCACTAGGTATTTTGAATTGATATTTATATATTTAGATGGCCTAAATCTAGGGCTATCTAGTGATACCAAAATATCTAGGACAATCCTAGAAATTAGGAATTACTAAGCAAAACGGTGCCAAGATCACCGAACGGTTCAGTTTCAGCTGTGGTTGAACTCGCCCGAACTCACACCAAATGCAACTCTAAATAAAGTATATATATCTATATTTAGTCTATCTATAATATAACTATAGTAGATAATAGATAAAGGATATCTTTATACTTTACTTAACCTCTCTAAAGTAGAATAGTATCTATTAATTATTTCATTCCTAAAGGGCAAAAATCTAAATATTTTAAATAATACTAAAATAAAAATTAAAATATTAGTACTAAACTTTTAACTTAAAATAGAATATATTAATTACTAACCTACTAATAGGCTATACTATCTTAATAATTCTATTAAAATATTATACCTTGAAATTCTCTTCTAGAAAGACTTTATATCCTAACTTTATAACTAGTTTAGTTATCTTAGCTATCTAGCTTTGCTTAGAGTAATTTATATCTATATCTAGTAACTAATAATATAAAAAGATATTTAAGATATTACTAGGAACTATCTAAATTATTAAATTATAAAACCCTTAAGACTAAATCTTAAATATAAAGCTGTATAGCACCTAATGAAGAAAGGTATCTATCTATTTAAATAATAAGGAATTAATCTTATTAGATATCTCCTAATAACTCTAAATAGTAACTAATAGATTATTATAGCTATTAATTATATAATTAGTTAGATAGTAGCTAAAGCAGTACCTAATACTAAAGATAAAATATTAGTCTATTTTCTCTATAAAGATATCTTTATTAATTATAGAGTATTTAAAGAACTACTCTTAGATAATAATACTAACTTTCTATCCTAAGTTATAGTAATCTATATTAAGATTCTTAAAGTAAAGTATTAAATAATAACTCTAAATCATCCTAGAACTAATAATAAGAATAAAAATATAAATAGCTTATTAGGGAAGATATTAATAAAATATCTTATAAGAAAACTAATATATCTATAAGATAAGTACCTATCTCTAGCTATTTTCATAGTATAAGTATATATCTGTATATAGATAAAGCTATTACTATTCTACCTCCTCTATAGTATATACCTATTATTACCTAGTTATCTATAATTTGATTAACTAATAGACTAATATATTAAAATATAATTATAATATATTAACTATACATAATCCCTAGCTAATAAGAAGTTATTAGTATATATAATTAAATAGAATCTAATTTAAGATAGTAATATAAAAGAATCTTAACTTATACCTAGATAATAGATCCTTATTTAAAATAAATCCCTATAGAAGTCCTAAAGTAAATAGTTTAGTCCCTATTAAATTAAATAATTATACCTATTTAGTATATATACTATTATCAAGCCTAATAGATATATAGTAGAGAATCTTATTAATAGATAATAATTAATAGAAGCTAATATTAATAATAAACTAGAGAAACTATAAATATTAGCTACACTAACTTAATAATTATAAAAGATAGAATTATTAATTTATATACCTATTAAAGTATATAAAGTACTTAAGGAAGTTAATAACCCCTTATTCTTATATAATAAACTTTTAAAGATAATTTAAAAGGATTAGGAATCTATTAAATATTTAGGAGTATATTTAAAGTAGGTAAGGGAGGGTATCTTAATAAAATAATATACTTAATAAATAAGATTTTAAGAATACATTAGTAATATACTAATAAGAATTAGCTAATTTATATACTATTAAAAGAAGTTAACTCTAAGAAGTAACTAGAGTAAAATTAACTTAACTTCTTTAGATAATAAGCTAAGTAGAGGAATAATATATAAMCTATTAAAGAATAATTAAACCTAAAGGGATGCTAATAGGAAAGATATAAACTTTAATAGATCTTTTATAGTAGTAATTCTAGCTTATTAGGAGTAATTAGAGAAGGATAAGTTATCTACTATTATAAGAATATTAAGATAGAAGAGTTATTATCTATTTAGTTAAAAACTAAATACTCTAGAATAGCTAGTTATAAAAGGAAATTATAGATATTTATTTATTTATTAATATTATTTATATATTAAGACTAATCTAGGCTTCCTTAACTTTATTAGCATCTTTAATAGGAGCTATACTTAACTATCTTAGCCTTTATCTCTATCTAAGGGTTATCTATATCTATATAAACCTATTCCTAATATATTCTTTTATACTTATTAGCCTTATCTATCTCCTCCTTATTATCTTTATTCTTAGCTATAATTAACTCAAGAATACTAATTTAGTATCTAATAACTATATTAAACTTTAAAAGATTATTATAAATTAGATAAAAGTATTTAAGATCCTTAAAATTAGTAGTAGAAACTAGCTAAGTAAGTACCTTACTATCTATAGAGTAATAATAATACTTCTTAGTAGAAGTAGGAGATATACTAACTAAATTAAGATAATACTTACCCTTTATATTACTAGTAAAAGAAGGAGTAATAGAAGTAGTATAAGATAGATTTAAAAAGGAGCTAGTAGTACCTACTTTAGTTAGTAATATAATACTTATTATAAAAGGATTATTTATTCTAGGGAATATAATCTTCTCTAGAAAAAGGGATTTATTATTTATAGCTTCTTTTATCTATATCTTTTTAATAGTAGAATACTAATACTAAGAACTAGAAGTAGGAGTAGGATTCTTAGAGCTACTCTAGTAATTTACTCTTATCTAATATTTTAAGTTAGTACTTAGGCTAGATAGAGTAATATTATTAATAATAAGAGTACTAAATAAAATAACTTTATTAGTAATAGGAGTATTACTTAGACTAGATAGATTAATCTTATTACTAGTAGAGGCAGACTTATTAGTGCTAAGGTTATTCTCTTTTACTAGAGTTATTAAAGAGACTATAGATAATTTAGGAGGATCCTAACTAATAGAAACTAGCTAGTTATATATAGCTTTATTACTATTAATTACTATTAGGCTGCTATGCTATAAAATAAGACTATATAAGTTAGTAATAGTTAAAAAAGAATTAGAAGAAGAAATATATATCTAGATTACTATCCTAGCTATTTACTTTCCTAAGGTAATAGCTATATTATAAACCCTTTCTATGCTAAATATAATTTATATATATACTAGTATATAATATTTATAACTTTAGCTATTTATTAGTATACTTAGGAGAAGTAATATAAATTTAAAAGATAGTCTAGCTATTATTATACTAAATATAGGGAGAATTTTTCTTACTATAAACTTAGAGAATAATAGTATTCTAATAACTAGTAGATTTAATTAATTTCTTTACCTCTTTACTATTCTATATTAACTAGTTAAGGAGATAAATAGGGTCCAGGAGAGTTATATAAGATTACTATATATAAATAAGGGGCTATCTAAGTTTAATCTCTATAGTATAAATAGTACCTAATCTATCTAGGATATTTACTATAGTAGAATTAAATAAATCAGTATAATACCCTAAAAGCTAAATAAGATAAATATAATTTATAAAGGGGAGAGATTACAGTAATTACTTAATCTAAATAAATAATAAATAAGCTAGGGGATATTTTATTAAGGCTTATTTATAAAGTTCTTATATATTAAGTAAGAAAAGTTAGAGGTATTTATACCTATAGAATAAGCACTAGTAGTAAAAGCTTACTTATTTACCTATACTTATTAGTTAATTCTACCTTTATTAATTTAATTATTTATATATACTATAAATAGTAATATTTACTATAATTCTTTATATACTACTTAATGCTTGCTAATTACTTAGGTAACTTACTTATTAATATTATTAAATAAAATTAATCTAATCATACCTCTTATATATTAAATAAAGAATATACTAAGCCACCTCCACCCTGATTTTAAAGTAAAGGTATAAAGAATAATTTAGTTAATTCTATAGATCATTAATAAAGAAATAGTAATATCTAGATACTAGATTAGGTAATATAATATATTTTAATAATAGTTAGATCTAGGGTTATACTACAGGTGCTGACTAAGTCCTGTAGGTAGCTGCTAACTAAGAACTCTATAGATAAAGTTTAATCCAGGCAGGGGAGGATGTAATATTAATAGGTATATATATAATTTTAATAATATCTATAAGATGTATAACAATATCTACTAGTTATTATTAATTATATATCTAGTGTTTAGGCCTCTATTCCTTATAGTTTAGATTAAAATATAAAAGGAATAGGAACTCCTCAATATCAATAAGACATATATAGGGTGGCCGCTGGCCTACCCCCTACCCTCACATAATTCGGAGGCTTCTTCCTCACTGTGATGAATGAACATCCCAATAGGATAGCTAGATTCTAATAATATATAGGAACCTGAAGAGTATATAATAGATATAGAAGCTCTTAAGTACTACCTTATATCTAAGAATCTATAATCTATAAGTACTACTATAAAGTAACCTAAGTAGTATAGGAAAAAGTCTTAATTTAACTACTATATATATAAAAAAATAGAAAAGCAGTATACAGGCTGTGTAAATATACCCTCCTACCTATCTAGTCTATATATTATTTAAAAACTAAGCTAATTAATTATATAGTAAATCACAGAGGACCCTAGAGTAGAGGGGGGTAATATAGCCTATAGGGGCAGAGTAATAAACTGCTCTAGAGAAGGAGATGATAAAGAAGCTAGGGCTAGAGGAGGTAGAGTAGGGGCTAGGGCTATAGGTATAATAACCTAGACTGCTAGTATAGCCTATATATCTAATACTACTAGGATATAATCCAAGGTATTAGTAATTACCCTCTTCTGGAGGGGGGGGGTATATATAAAATACTATATAAATATAACACTATTTACCTAAAGGTATCTATAAACTATTAGCAAAAATCTATAAGAAGGAAGTTATATAACTCTAAAATCTAAAAGAAAAAGTAAAATTTAACTCTAAATTACTAAAGGAAGAGCTCATTCTATTAAAATCTATAAGATATAATTATAATATAAAAGAAACCTATAATAAAAGACTATAAATATACTAAATACTAATAAAATATAGCTAGATTAATAGTAATATAG
Source organism: Aspergillus pseudoviridinutans (assembly GCF_018340605.1). Taxonomy (NCBI): domain Eukaryota; kingdom Fungi; phylum Ascomycota; class Eurotiomycetes; order Eurotiales; family Aspergillaceae; genus Aspergillus; species Aspergillus pseudoviridinutans. Next base: position 28,314 of record NW_025091288.1, on the reverse strand, counting down.
AAGAAGGGGATACTTATATAGATATACTTATGCTTTTTTAGAGTACAGTAATTATAGGCCTTTTATATATAACTATTTACTATGAAATAGTTATAGTAGTAGTACTAGGGGTTATAGAGCTTTACCTAAAGGTATAAAATATAGGGAACTCTGTAAGGTATTATTAGCATATAATTCTATGAAATCAGGGTCTTACTAGTATAGATAATATTAATTCTCTCTCTTATAGACTTCCTCTCTTTTATAATAGGGGAGGGAAATATATTAATAAGTAAAATTATAGTTATATAATATAAAGAATCTATATCTAATAAACTTTAGATAATCTTAATAGCAAAATAATAGAATTATAAGATAAAGAAGATAATAAAGCCTAGAAAATATTAGAAATATAAGATAAAGGAAAATAATAAGATATAAAATAATGGAATTATAAGATAAAGGAAATACTAAATTATAAGAATAATAGGATTATAAATAAAAGAAGATATTAACAAAGCTATTTAATTTAGATAAAGGATTATTAAATATATATAAGAAACTATTTAATAAAGAGAGTAAGACCTATAAATCTAAACTAATTACTTAATGTAGAACTTACTATCTAAATTTAATTATTTAACTACTAGATATAGGTTAAGAAGTAATAAATAGAGTGAGAAAGCTATAGAAGATAAAGAAGAATCTATATTACTAAACTAATTTGAAGATCTTACTAAGCAGGCATCTTAATAGTACTAATAAGGGAAGAGAAGAAGGAGAAGTTCTCTAGAGATCTATAAATCTACTTATACTATAGGAAATATATCATATCTTTACAGGTCTATAATAATCACTATTAATTATTTACCTATAATAAAGCTAAAATAAATACCACAACCTATAATAGTAATAGAATATATTACTTAATAATAAGAGATTTACTTCTGCACCTTGAATAATTATAGAGAGATAATATCTATCTAAAATAATAAAGCCTTTTGTATTCCTAAATTAGGAAGTATTATAGCTTTAAGGGTGAAGCCTATAGAGAAGGGAGGTAATTATTAAGGGCTATAGTAGACTGTAAAGCTGCTGTATGCAGCTAACACAGATAGTGTGGACTATTAGATCATGTGATCTACTGTAGATATTCTATAAGTTATAGAGTATTCTGCAACTCAGCAATTAGTTCTCCTTGCTCAGGTAATATACAGTTATCTTGCTCCCATCACACTGGTCTTACCAGTTGACCTCAGACCTTAATGGCCGACCTTACAGTAATGCTGTCATCTTAGAGAATATTTATTAATATCCTAACCCTTTACTACTTCTCTGCAATATACATACTAAGAATAGAAACTCTAATATATATCCTAAAGTGCAGGAAGGAAACTCTTAGTTAGATAGCCTACTATATAACTAGTTATATATATAAGTATCTACTAATAACAGACCTAAAGTATATATTTATATATCTAGTAACCCCCTTAAGGTCCTAAATAGCAGCTAATAGTTAAAAACCTATAAGTAAAAGTTATAAAAATTATATAGATAACTATAACTATATAAATAGGTCAGAGGTCCTTCTACAACTACTATAAATAAGAATTCTTTTTTATTACTTTATTCTTACTTTACATCTATATTAGTTAATAAATACCTATAATTTCTGTTATAGCTATTCAAGGGCACACTACCATACTATATATCTAAATCAGAGCTGGGAGTGTCTATATATATCACATAACTAATATATTATAAATCTCAGCTAGCTGATTCTACTGTGCTTCCTAAGACCTCTTAGAAAGGCATACTATAGTTATTAGAAGAGAAGGACCTTCTATTAAGGCTAAGGAGAGATGAGAAATAACCTTAGTTGGATGTAGTAAGGATATTTTTAGACCAGTTTCTAGGTCAGAGCCCTAGTACTATTTAAGTATTTTAGAGCATGACCCTTAAGAATAGAGAATATTAAAGATAATAAACTTTTAGTCTCTTAACCTTTTTTTTCTATTTCCAAGCCTACATAGTGTGATATGTGGTTGTGGAATAATAGAGTTAGGGATAGGATAAGGCACAATGATTAGATAAATAGCTAGTGGATGGATAAACAGGGCTATAAGTCGTTGCATCCCTGGGATAAACTAGAATATCCTAAGTATTACTGACTTCTGAACAGGGAACTAATTCCCTAAGAAAACTTCTCTCTTATTCAGGAGGGCTTTCTACTAGTTAGGATACTACTACAATCAGTAACTGAAAGTTTCCATCCTAGTCTATAAAATCCTTAATGTTCGCGCAATATGTATTAGCCTTAGGATACGACTCACAATATAAAATGTGGATATGAAAAACTTAGATGCAGGGACTACCTGGGAAATATTGTTCACATGATTCTCTAATCTTCTGTTTCTATTACTCAAGTAGTAATGTCCAATAGGCAACCAAATTCTAGTCATGTGGAGAGAGTTTAAGTAACAAACTGATTACTTAAATATCTAGATACATCATTTCCAGCATATATCTTGCGAACTAACTTGCTTAAACTGATGCTCTTTTCCTACTCCTCAGCTTCCTGATGTTGAAATTGATGGCTGTCACAACTTCCACGATCAAAGGCCGCTTCCAATGCGCTGTCCCGCGCAATTTATTTGATATTGAGCTTGAGGGACCAGCTAGATACATGGCCACAGTCACAAGAGATCGCTGTTAAACCMTTCATAAACTTCTGCCCTCTATTGCTGTGGTGGCTATGTCAATACTCCAATTGGATTTTTACCGGTCACATTTGCGCTTTCAATTTTGCGTAAGCCATTCCCAGACCCCTCTTCATGAGAACCAATACTCCTTGCCGCCCAGTATCTTCACTCCAACACAGTATGCCTGTCCGCCTCTTTCACTTTTCCATTCTCCGAACCCATATAGTGCGGTATGTAGTTCACAACTTTGAGTTGGAAGCTTATTCTTGCCAGCCTTACTATAATATCAAAGCCATGAACGTAGCAGTCTCTTGGATAGTTAGTGACGCTAGCCCTTTATGCTTGCGTACAACTGAGCTGCTACCCCTTCGTGAACTAGCCATGCCGACGTTTGCACCCGCACACGGTAATGAAAAAGAGCCAGCTCCGCGTCTCTGTCTTCTTTCTTCAGTAATATGAAATACTATGAACTCCGCCCACAGGAAAGAGTGTTTCCTGGATGAGAGACCTACGGAGAATTCTGTTGATGCCCCCTTGTAGGGGCGTACTATTGTTTTGGGCTTTCTAAACTGAGTCCTCTTCTACCCTCTTCTTCAGCGCTAGGAATTCCGCCTCCTTTTTATCGATCTCCTCTTTCATTGCCGCCCATTCCACATTATACTGGTTTAGCTGCTCCATCTTGCTGTTCACGAACAGTTCAACTTCAGGGCCGGGAACTGTCGCGAGCTCATCAATGGAAGGTAGAAGCTGTCGAATAGCGGTCCAAGCCCGGCTGTCGGGCGATTCGAAGCAAGAGTAGATCAACTCATGAAACCAGAATTTTCCGTCCTTCATGGATTCGTGCATGAGGGTCGCCATACTGGGCCTTGAGAGACCTTCTGATCTTTTCTGCTCCTCCTCCTCCAGTACGTTAACGAACTTCTTAAGGAGCGAATTGTACTTAGAAATATCCACATCGTCCCAATCAAACGGCTTCTTCAGAAGTAGCCACCGCGGGGGCGAGTAGAGCATCTGAAATGGCGCTGTATAAGCCCATTCCCAGTCGAGGACGGCGACTATCTTCAGATCCTGTGCGTTGTTGACGAGTATATTTCCAAGCCGGAAATCGTCGCAAATTAACTTGAACGGACCATGGTCATACTTGCTGTCAACGAACTGGGGTACAATGGCTTTGAATATCTTATTATGGAGATACTTGCGACGAGCATCTTCCATATCATCGACTGAATTAGGTTGGCCCCACAGATGCTGCATGTCTTGTTCGGCGACATCCTGTATGTATGTATGTATATATCTATACGATTTGTTCTAATACTGCAAGAATAACCCGTTCAGTTCAGTTTTATTTGATTCGCGGTCCCAACCTATCCTACTCGATGGCTATGCAAGAAAATAGGGCTCCGACATTTTCTCTGTCAACGCGGAGTGCCGAATATCCGATATTGAGCCTGCCGTTGTCTGAGAGCCACCTAGACCGTGTAACATGTTCTTCTCGCCTGCGCACTCTTCAGAGACCTCCGCCAACAGTATCTGGCGAGACCGGGTTGGGGATTGGAAGGAGGAGGAGACGTGAAAACATCTTGAATTCACCCAGTACGGCTCGCAGGGGTGCCAGTGATTACAATTGAATTACTTTCGGGTCCAGAATATGCTTCATTCTTTTTACGCAGGTGGCTTGACTTATCGAGTAGATACACAGATTCTGTACGTCCTGATCTTCCGACCGGTCCCATGCACTCCCAATCGTGGTTGGCAGTATTTATTTTCTCTAATGAGTCAGGGCCTTCTTTAGCTCTAGGTGGAGGATGCAGTCTCATGGGCCGGCGGACGGGCATCGGTAATGTCGCCTTCCTTACATATCCACTCCGCCACAATCCTTGACATCAATCATCTCTGCCTCTTGCATACTCAGTCTCTCATCAGCTGCCCGTTTCTTAGATTCTAAATGCCGATTGTAGGCCAGTAGATAATCGCTGGTGGTCTGGAAACTTCCCCTGAAAGAAGAATTCTTAACGAAGACAGTCGGGCTCTGGCCCATCAAAGGCTCGGTATCCGCATCGAGCAGATAGGCCTTGTCCGTCTTGACGCTTCTCGAAATTTCGGCCGCCTTCACCTCCACATAGGCCCGAATCTGAGCAGGCGAGATGTTGGCACTCGCAACAATCTTGAGAGTCTGAATTGTCGCTTCAAGGTTTGACATTGAAATATAGTAATTATTGGCCTTCCGCAACTCCTCACCCAACTTCCAATGACATTCTCCCGCGATTATCACAGTTTTCCAGTCGATCTCGCAGGTGAGGACCCAGACTGGCCCATCTGGGGGTTTTGTGTCGGATATGTAGAATTGGTTCTGCTGCTCTTTCTCATGATCGGCTGCAAATTTCTTGGTCCAGCTTCTATTCGCACACAGCATTCCGTGCCATGCATCCTCCGTGCCTTCCTTTCCGAGCGGGAGGATGTAATGCACAAATTTGGCATTGATTTTGCAATTTCCGCCTTTTGATCCGATTTCAAAGTTGTTTTCTATAAGTCGCGTTGTATTAGGTCCTTGGACCGTCTTTGACTTAGCAGAATTGGCAAACACGGCTTGCGCCAGTCGGTATGGAACATCGGCCGTACTCCCGCCGTCTAGTACAAAGCTCATTGGATAGCCCTCTTCACTCAAATGGCGGGCCACTTCTCTGTACATTTCGTGAGACGGAACATTTCCCTCTTCCACAACGTTGGACGGATGGAGCCAAAGACCAGTCAGCGCACTACTTGATGTGATCCTCCCGTGAGAATTATCTGGCGCTGAAACTTTTTCGGCCTTTTCCTTAATTTTGTCGACGGACTCTTCTAAAAGAGATGCAATGTTCTTTGTTGAGGGGTCATTGTTGTCGTCTGCGTCAGGATGAGGAACGAAAATCTCATCTCMATCTTCAGAGGTTCGCGTGAAGCCTTCTGCCACATTCTTGACGGCTTTGAATGCATCGCCAATGGCTGCGCTGTTGTTGATGACCCATCGGGCAGCCGTGGTGAATGTGGAGAAAGCTCCGAGCGCTGTTGTGATGAACATTTCTGATATGGGAGCAGCAGAGATGTACAATTCTAAAATTGATATCCAAAACGGGTTCTCTTTAGATGATACCTCGACATCACAGTGTTTCATGGATGTCGTCTTCTTATAGCGGTCGGTGACCACTGCAATTATTCATTCATGACTACTGCATGATGATATGACTGGTGAGTGGTGACATCACATATCACATCCAAATGTAGAATTTGAATTGCGTAACTAATAATTCTCAGTCGTACGTATTCTGCTTGGAATATGTTATTATTTGCAAATTTGCATGTACAACTTAACTGAGGATACAGTAATGCATGGGAAAGTGGTGATATCACATCACACATGTGTCTTAAACATAATTTGGAATTCTAAATGTCAGTAGGCGTGCGCCGCATGGGGTCAGATCCAGATCTACGTAATGGGATGTATGTTAGAGAAACGATGTCGTTTGCGGCACATACTGACGCTGCTTTGGTTGAGAACTAGGGTATCCATGTAGGGTATCCATGTATAGTCTAGTGACAATCATTCACGTCATGGGATATATGCTATAGCAAAGATTGCCGTTTGCGGTAGGAAGTGACGTTGCTTTGGGTTGAGAACTAAGGTATTCGTGGGCAGCCTAACTGACAATCACAGACGCAAACAACCAGCCAGCTTCTACCCCGCTTGGTAAATATCAGAGCTTGCCTGACTGCCCGCTATTTCTCCTGTCAAGACCTACTATCTAAGTTCGTCCTGTTTGAACGAAGCAGACAGTTCTCTGAATCCTGAAGAATTTCTCAGAAGGCAGACGCCCAAAACCAAAACTAAAGCTGAAACCATGGCTGACGGACCGCCTACTCCACCACCGCGATATTTGCTTGATCTCCAAAATTGGAGGAGAGTTGACTACGATCATATAGAAGAGCGTCCTATCGATTATGGAATCGTTTCCTACACCTGGGGGAGGTTGATAGACCAAACCCGGACCGTCGCCGACGATGAGAAACCGGAGCATGTTACGTGGAACATTCCTTACGTTCCATCGTTACCGTTGAGTCGGGCAAAAGCAGTTATGAAAACTATGGGGAAGAGATATGTGTGGTGGGATTGGATGTGTGTACCGCAGGCCGCTGGCGGCCATCAGCTTCAAGGTGAGGACGCTGAAATTGCGGCACATGAGATTGCAAATCAAAGGTGTGTCTATTCTCTATACGAGGTACGAATTAGCTAACGCCGAGGTCCCGACAGGAACATCTACAAACGTGCAAAAGCCAGTATTGTTTGGCTCCACGGCATAGAGTGGGCTCATTATCCACTCCTGGCTTCTTTTCTAGAGGGCAAAATGCGATTGCAGTCACAGGACCACACCAACTTTCGTGGCGTGGTATCCGTGACAAAGTTCATCCTTGAACAGATCCAAGCAGAAGAGCCATGGCTCACATCTGGTTGGACTTTGCAAGAGGGCATCCTGCTTCCTAACGCGCCCCTCGTGGACTCCAAGGGCTTGAAACTACAGAACACAATTTTCCCAGAAGGTGGAGCAGCGTCTGTTGCTTCCATTACCGCCACTGTAGTCCCTTTGGCGTCCCGGATAGGTGACGCCTTTAGGGACTACAGCGAAAAAGAGTCCTTTGCGAACGAGGAGTATATCGTTAGATTCATTCAGGCCCATGATGATAACTACGAGTTCATGGCGCGTTTCCTGGCAGCACTTATCCGCTCCGGATTTGTTGGATACAACTCAGGCGCACCACTTTTCCTTCTTGCTGGAAAGGCCAGCCGCAAATTCTCGAAACCGGAGGATGAATGCTGGGCGCTGATTGGTGCCATGGATATCAACGTCCCTAACCCCCAGTACTATAATGGGCTCCAAATGGACCGAGTAATGTCCATGTTCTTTGAACCGCTTTTGGAGAGATACCAGTGGCGCCTATTCCTAATTGGTAGAATGATGGACGATGACTGGCGCACCAAGTCTTGGCCTCGACGAGTGGTTGAAGGACATGCCCTGCCATTGGAGATCTACTTTAGTGTGAGCTGGGAGGAAAGGCTGCCGGTATTGAGGTTGGACCCAGAGATACCCCGCAAACTGCACATGACACCTCATCAAGAAGAGAAGACCATTCAGTTAATCGACAACGAGCAGCATGTACTCTGCCGACGTTATAAGCAAAGCACCTATCAAGACGGATTCGTTCGACTGACAAAGATAGAGGAGGAGTTCACCAAAGAGTCTTTATTTCTGAAAGTCGCATCTCTAGAGAGTCTTAACAAAGGTGATAACAAAGGGCTTAGAGAGGGATTCCGATGCATTGAAATCCAGCGAATCACTGACAATGAAGGGCGCTTTTGGGGTGTTGCTGACGTTTGGAAAGGGGGAGAGCTGGCACCGGGCGAACAACGCAGTTTTTATTATAGAGAGACAGCCCACTTCGCACTTTGGTAGCTTTTATCGTATAAATGTGCGTTGTGACGAGTAATGCTGAATCTTTGACTTAAGACTTCCCTTTTTCATGAAGAATGCGCTGCCATCGCAGTGTCGAATGTGCAAACCAGCCAAAGTTAACAAAATCTGCGACCGGCAATAACATGAAACTAAAAACAAAACAGAAATCAAATCAATTTAAAACAGGACGATTAGTACAGCAAGCTGAGAGCCAGGTGACCCAGACATAGGACCACTGGGGAGTTGCTGCAAGGGTATCGTCTAGGAGAACCATGGCCTGCACACACTGTGGCCTCTGTATGTTCCTGCATTATTCTGGCCAGCCCTGATCTATCAGTCATTCTTTCAGGGATGGGGACTGGTCATCACCTCTTCTGAAAGGGTGGCTTCGAAAGATCGTGGCCCAGACGCTGATATAATGCGGCTTTCGTCTCTCTATGTATAGTAAAATTGGCTGATTTCCAAAATAAAATCAATCCTCACTTTTAAATAGAGTGAATGAAGAGGAATGCTACTGGCTACTAAAATGGGCATGACCTATCCACAACTGTAAGAGAGCTCAAGGCTAAACAGGAAGTCAATTTGCCAGAAGTGAGATCATCACAAAGCTAGCTTAATGAAAAAGGCTTCTAAGTATAGTAAGATGTGTGGTGCTGATGCTTGTTTAGGTATATGCATAAGAGACACTGGTTACGTCTATATGTTTTCTGCGGATACTTTGGGATTTTAGGGATTTGTTGGATTACAGTTAGTATCACTCCCCTGGTTTGCATGTCTCGTCAATTGCTGATTTGCTTAGAGTTTGTATTATCCAGCCCCAAGTCAGATCACTGACAAGGATATTGGCAAGTTGGGAGACCAAGACCTATCTTCCGCTCACTAGAGGCGGACCCAGAACGACCTGGATTAGCACAGGATGCTCCGTGGGACTTTCATCTAACTAACCAACCTACTTGTGATTTTAAGAAATGGCCGCATCATTTGCCTAGCCTTTGTCTATCTACAAAGAGAGATGACAGAAGCCGGCTTATAATTGGAGACCTGAAGTTAGACAGCAGAGTAGGCCTAATAGTACTCCTCCTGTGTCCATAATAATATGGCGAACTCCCACATCTTATTATTTACAGCTTTCTGCCTCCTGTCTGTGTTTGCATGGAAGAGAGCCGTAACAAATTCCTTGAAAACATCCAGCTCATCAAAATCATCGATACAGAGTGGTTCAATCCTTCCATGTCGCTTGACAGCAAACTCCCTCACATGTCAGCAGCGCACAGACAGATAGTGTTAGTTTTAGGCTCAATGATTTCTACAACACTCATAATTGGTTGATAGAAGCCTATTAAGAAGCACATTTTGCAGATCTTAACTGGCTGAATGAGCAGATTAAGTTAATTTTGCGCCTAGAGTCTGACTAGAAAGTAATTATTCTAACTAGGCCTCGCCACGGGTCGGGTTTGGACTATTATTATATTAGCATGTCTAATACTTAAGAAAAAGAAAGAAAGAAGAGATAGAGGAAGGACTGAAAGAAAGAAAAGAAAGAAAGAAAAGAAAGAAAGAAAAGAAAGAAAGAAAAGAAAGAAAGAAAA